>NW_021940454.1:0-12492 GCF_001715985.3 Manacus vitellinus
TCTGTGTCTGCATCAGCCTGGATTGTTGTTCCTGAGGCCTGGAGCCCGGCAGTTCTGGTAAAGATGGAGCTGTTGAGAACCTCTGTCTTTTCAGCATTGCTGGTGACTAATCCACCTCTCCTTTTTAAAAGTGGGCCAGTATTTTTCTTCTGTCTCTTCCTGTTGTTCATGTATCTGTAGAACCCTCTCTTGCAGTTTTTGACATTTCTGTTCAACTTCAATTCCAGCTGAGCTTTTGCTTTTCTCGCTGCATCTCTGCAGTTTTAGCAGCAAGAAGAGATGCTCCTCGTCAAGGGTGTGGGATTATGACCTGACCAAGACAAACTTCTTGTAGCAGCATTCCCTGGTCCCTGCCAGACAGTCATGACGTGCTTTTGTTAGATTTCTATAGGTGCTCTTTTCTGTAAATTTAAAGGGGACCTCCCCTTCCAGTAAATTAGAGAAAGTACATTATTAGAGAAGCCCTCCCATTGAGTTACAAGGTAGGGAAAGAACCCCACTGCTTTCTAAACTCCTCCTCGGAGAGGAGCCTACGTGCACCTGGATCTAGTCTTAGCCCTAGACTTTTCAGTGGTTTATTATTTACCTTTATACAACTTTGTCCTGCAGGATTAAGGACGGCAAACCAAATATATTTATGCAAATAAAAGGAATGATTTATTGAAATGGGTTACAATAATGATAATGATAGAAAAAAAAAGGAGTTTTGTCAGAATTACTTACCACCCAATATGGATGGATAGCTTTAACTATTAGCATAGTGCACTATTCTTCAAGCAATATTGAAGTAATTGCGATAAAACAATCGAAGTAATTATATTAAAGCTAGCAAAACAATGACTAAGCAGAGGTTGGTGTTTTACTCACTCACAGCAATGACCAGGGGCAAATCTCTTCTGCTCAATCTCGAGGACTAACCTTGAGGGGCGTTCCCACCCAAGGGAGAAATCTCCACACACATTCAGAGAAGGGGTTTGTTAGGAGACCCCACCGTTAAAAAGTCTGAGCCTATCAATGATCAGGTGACTCTTACCAAGGGGAGGAAAGTGGTGGCAGAAACGGCCCCAAAGAGGAGAATTTTTCTCTAAAGGCTGGGGAACTTGATATTAGTTACCTGGAGTGGCATACTGGAGCCTCTGCTAGCTTTTTACAGTTTCACCAAAACTATAAACGTCCCCACCTCCAGAAGAAGAGAGGGTTTAATTCTACTTCAGCAGGGCACGAGTCACAATGCAAGGCAGGTGAAAGTCCTTAATTTTCTAAAAACACTTCTGTGTCCTCTAAGAGGGGAAAAACAGCATGAACATTAATAACCATTTCCCAAAAACCCCACCGACATCGATTTGCCCTGTTTGGGCAAGGGGTCTAAGCCCTCCAACCTACGGCTCCAGGGCAGCAGGTTACAGCATCTGGAGAACACAGCCCTGCCTTTCTCCTCGTGGCTTTGCTGACAACAGTCTCTTTTGACAGAGCAGGACTGGGTCAGGTGTGATGCTTTGCCCACACGCTCAGCTTTCTATCTCTACACACGGGTCTTAAATTAAACCCAAAGTACGAGGAGGAGAAATCCTGACGCTGAAAAAGTCATCTGGTCATCTTTTTAGAGGCTAATATTGGGATAATGTTAACTTCTCCCCTTTTAATTTTTATTTTTTTGATTGTTCACCACTGCGTGGTGTTTGTGGCTCATCAGAAACGATTTGCCAGCAGCTGCCTTACCAGAAATTGCTGACCTGCAATTTCCAGCACTTCGTAGCAAAAGTGCCAGAGAAATACTGAAAACTTCTGGAGCAAATCCTCCCTCTCTCTCGAGGCAGCAATAGAAGTGCTCTCTGACAATCTCTGTGCACTCACATGGGAAAAACACATCCCTGTCAGCACCTAAAAATGATGACCCCAAGCCTCTGACAGGTGAGCCTACAGCGTGCCAGGTCTGGGCTCTCAATCATGTTAATTTTTCTCGTGTCTGTTGTGTTAAGCAGTACTATGAAACTACACAAAATATCCGACATAGAACTAAGAAAATTAGCCTGAGATAATCCTGGGCTGGTGTAGCTGGAAATCTGGAACTGCTTTCCCTGCTAAAACGAGCCTGGAGACAAAAAAAGGTGCTGAGGGGAGAATGTAGGTCCCACACCACATTTATAAATCTTTGTTTTGTTTTGTTTTGGTTTTGGTTTGGTTTGGTTTGGTTTGGGGAGGGTTGTTGTTTCTTTGTTTGCTTTCTGTTTGGGTTTTTTTTTTTTCTGGACTTGGTTGCCAGCCTCCACCCGTGTAGGTGACCCCTGCTCCTATCAGCTTTACGTTTGGTTTAACAGGTTTGGCAAAAAATCAAAGCAGAGGTTTGAACTGAACTCGTGTGAGATTTGCTGGAAGAAGTAAAAGTACGTCTTGCCAAATATTGCAACCTATAAAATCCATAAAATCCATAAAATCCAAAGAATTCCTATCCTAAAATACCTATTTAAAAAGTTCCTTTACAGAAGGAAAGCAGTGCTTTTCAGATATGACAACTTGCAGCAAACTTTTATCTTTTAATCCAAATAGACCCGAAATGTCAGTGTAACAATGCAACTGTCTTTATTTTTTATCTCCTCTCCAAGCAGCTAGGAATTTGGCATTCTGGTATTTCACCAATACATTCAGCTGAGCCTTTCCTGAGAAACAGGAGCCCTCCCACCCCAAGCACTGCACGTTTCCTTTTGCCATACAACACACACTGCCCCGAGAACTACAGAGCTTATGCCTTTAGCATTTTTTCCCCCCAAAATCAAAAACTACAGGGTGATGAAAAGAACGAGTGCTTCCGACTGATCAAACCAAGAATTTTATTTCCACCTGTTCAAAGGAGTCTCTGCCTACCAGCAGAGCCCAACAGAGATAAGCAGACAGACTCGACTATATTTAAATAAATCAATAGTTTATTTATGATTAAACTCAGGAAAAAATGGAACTGCACACAACAAGAACTACGTACATGAAGAAAAAGAAACAGTGTCTTGGTTTTCACTGGGAGAAAGATGAAGTCAGCCACCCTGCTCTAGGATTTGAAGTAATAGAAGTCTCTGGCACTGGGAAGTCTATATATGGCAGCATTTATCTCCAATGGGTCATCAATAACAGCTTTGCAACCAGAGCATCCAGCTGTCCTCTGGAAAGTATTCATTCTAGGATGGAATAAGGTCTGACACTGCAGAGCGACACTGCAGGTGGCTCTGGCAAGCTCCAGCCTCAGGAAGAGCCCTCTGGTCAATGTTCTGCAGCTCTGAGCTCTTCCAGCCTGACCTACTGAGAGCAGGAAGGCAGGCTCTGTGACAGAGAAGCTTGACACCAAAGAAAAAAAATATTCTTTTTTTTTTTATTTTAAGTTCTCTCTGATGTTGCCTTTCAGTAACCCAAAAGGCTCAAAGCACACCAGCTTTATGAACACTGGCACAGAATTTGCCTGGCTGCTGCCTGCCAGTCTTGTGATGCCAAACCATCCACACTAATGAAAATATTTCCATAGCCAAGATCACTACTGGAGCCTAACATGAAAAGTAAATGCAACATATCATGAGCAAGGGCCTGTGACTAATCACCCTTTCTTGCCACACCCCCAAACTCGTCTTTAAGGTTGTGTGTGCAAAGTTGCCCACCTGCCTCGGGCTGCCTTTTTCTCCCCAAGTGCAAACATCATCATCTCATCATCGTGCAGCACAGGATGCAATCCTCATTGAAAAGAGGGGGAAACAAGCAAAGTGAAGGCTTCAAAGAAGCAAAAAATCACTCTTTGGTAGGTCAGTCCCATCATCTGCTGCCTCATATTCATCACAACTGCGCAGTACAGGGCTGTCCAACAGTTGCTGGCTCCTTGGGGTAAGGTTCCTCCTTTGTTGCTCATACCCTGTAAGTTAATTTTGGTGAGTCAGATCCATCATTTACTCTCTCTTTTTTTCCCCTGGAACTATCCTTCAAATGCATTACTGTAAATGGGTCCTATTTGAAATGGGCACTGCTCAGCTGGGTGACAAGCAACCTCAAACAAAGTAGTTTCCTAAATATTAAGGCTGAACCCTTCCACACATTGAGACTGTTCTGCTGTGGAAACAAAACATTTGCTATAATCACCCTACAAACAGTTAAAACGTGACCTGAGAGATTCTCAGTGTCCACTGAGACACACTACCTGTGAATAAATCTGCCCTATAAAGGGAAGGTCTCTCACACTGTTCTTACTAAAAGGTCTGTGATCCTGTGGTAAGGAATGGCAACAATTGCTGTGTGATAGGGGAGAGAGGACTGCAGTCAAGTTTCCAAGGAGCATGGTGATGCAGCACACACACAAGAAAAAAGGCTTGGAAAAACACAGGAGTGCTTTGTTCAGAAAGTTTCAGAAGGGATGGAATAAATGCTTAAATCTAAAACTGTCCATTCTGGAGCTGCTGGGCTTCCTTGTTGCTGTAGGATGCCAAACTCCTGCCCTCTTTTTGTCTGTGTTAAATGAAACCTCCCCACTCAAAGGCACTTTCTATCAAACGAGTCCTTATTAAGAACAGCCCTTGGAAATTATAAAAACACTTGAAGCTGTGTCTCCCCAGAAATTGCCATCGTCTCCCTCCTCGGTTAAGGTAACTTGAAAATGGAGTTTTATCACCCAAATTCAAAGGAGATCAATTTTTAGTGGCCTAGCCTGTAACATCTGAAGGATCAAGACCTGCTGTTCACTTTTTAATTTTCAGAAACCGCATGCAACAATGATCTCTGCCACTCCAGTGTCCACGTAACAATAATCCAGCATTCATCAATTAAAATTACAAAAAAATGTCACCAAATTAAAGTTCTTTCCTGCAGGAGTATTCAGCTACAACAACTTCTGTTGCAGGGATATTCTACTGTGTCTGATAGCAGCTAGAAGACACGGATGGGATCCATTCTCTAAGACACTGTCCTTTGCCTTCTGCTAAATGCAGTTTCAATCCCTGGTACCAGAGATTGTTGGAAAAGACAAACAAAAAAACAATGATTACATTTAGGACAATTCCATTGGCAACTGGAAAAAGTCAACTCACCTTCAAGAAGCTTCATCAACGCACATGGGGAGGGAGAGAAAAGAAAATACAGTTAGAATCTGGTGTGCATGCCTGGTGTTCCATACCGACACCAGCTCAGTGAAGCAGGCAAAGAATGGTGGGCTACAGACTTCTTATTTTGGCTAACAACATTCAAAGTAATAGTCAGTTAGCTGTTGCCCTGAAAACAAGCGAGAGGGTGCTGCTGGTTCTGCTCCCACTGATGGAACGGGGTAAAATCAGAGACAGCTTAAATACGTCTGAACACCCTCCTGCCACCTCCTCTGTTTCAGATCTCTAACTGGATTTGACCCAGAGCTGTAACTTTCCCTCTTTCTCTCCCCAAAATAGGAAAATTCAGCAGTGATAGCCACAAACAATCCATGTGGGATGAACGGCTGCTGAAGAAAGGAAACCACAAGAGGGGGTTGGAGCAAAGAATTCAAGTTTGATGCTGCACTGGCACCAGGCTGACAGGACTTGGAGGATCTGCAATCAGTACCTGCTGGCCGTGTGCTAGAAGAAAAGAATCAGAAAAAAAAAACACAGCCATTAATTTCACTGGGCATTGAGGGTTACCAACACATAAAGTGCCAGAAATTAAAACATCCCTTATTCTGATCTAGCAACATCCCAGCCCAGCAACACAACCATTTCAAGAGCTTTTATGTACTGCAAGCATTTCAGTGTGTCTCAAGCCACAGTGTAAGATCCATTCCTTAATTCCTTAATGAGATAAAAAAGCTTTCTTCTGGATTTTACTGGGTTTTTTTTGGATAGGCTTTTAAAAACAGACAGGCCACTATATTCCAGGTCTGAATTTTTCACACAGAATCAAGCAGAACTCAAAGCCTTGGCAAAAACCTATTTCTACCCTGTGTCGGAAATTAGACTTTAGAAAGTTACTTTATCTGTCACATACCCATCATTATCTCTTGGTTCCTCTTCCTCATCACTTGTCAGTAGCACAACTGAATTATCTGCTCCACTGGAAACAAGTGGGTGCTCCTGGTTCTGCTCCCACTGATGGAACCAGGGACAAACAAAGGCAGTTTAGGAACCATCTGCAGCCCCTCCTCCCTGCTCCCCTCTTTCAGTTCCCTAATTGGATTTAGGCTGGAGGTGTTTCTCTCCCTCTTTCTGCCCTAAACAGCCAAATTCAGCAGTGACAGCCACAAACACTTCATATTAGATGAACACCTCAGTGACCAGGAGTACCTTAAATGGATATTGCAGGAAAACACTTTATATTTGAGAAGTCAAAGTCTTCCTGTCCTCTCCTTTTTCTTTAAATCCCTGGCCTCTATGATGAGTATCTCTGGAATAACTTCACTTTTTAAATTGCATCTCCTTCTGTTACATTACCAGTGACTGGTAAATGCTGTGCCCGAGTTCTGGAGCAACAGGCTCTTTTAAATTACTTTTTCACCACAAAGGGACACTTGGAAGTGTGTTAATGTGTTCAGGGATGGGGCACAGCTAGCTTTTCCTTCTCTTCTTCCAACTTCAGAGATCTCATACTCAGTTTGCCACCCTCTGTAGTGGCAGCTGTGGCACCTGCCAGCTCATCAGAGTTCATTCAGGTGTCTGAGCAGCACTCGAGGACCTTTGATACACAGCTCATCTCCCTCATTTTAGTGGAAATTCTCTCTCATTCTCTTTCAAATCTCTCTCATTTTTGTGGAAAATGTATCACAGCTCAGTAACAAACCCAAATGGCTGTGAGAAGGCTTTGTTGCTTAGAGATGCCCTACTGGGCACTTCCAAAAATCCCACGTTTCCCTTCCTCCCCAGTAAAAAAGGGCCTAGAAACTGGCAAAAGCAAATGTCCAGCTGTATGCCAAACCTCTGGAAGCAGTTTCTGTTTTTACCAAGATCAAAAGAAAGCACACGACTTTCCTCGAGGTCCAGTGGCTTGCAAACAAGAAGACTAGTTCACAATTCTATCAGGCTGTTGCTCACACTGTAAGAATTTCTGAGCTATTGCTAGCACCCCGAGAGATTCAAAACCTTCAGCACCCCAGAACATGAAGTTACATAAAGTTTTTAACAGGCTTGTCTTCCCGTGCAGTTGCTAAAAACTCTTGAAATCCTTTCTAGGAGTACCCCAGAAAATACGTTTCAGAAATCAGATTTGCACTGAGCAGTGAAGTACTTACTGTGCTCACGGTGTTTTGTGATCTAAAACCACTGGAAAAGTCGGTGGGACAAACACCAAAAAAGGAATTTCAGGGATCCCTTAGATTCCTTAGGTAGAACAGTCCACAAAGTCCTGATTTCTAGGAATCAGAGAACGATGTTCTTCCAAACCTATCAGAAAAGAAGAGAGGAGATCACCCATCTGGAATGCCTGTTCTCTTAAAATACCCACACATACTCTAAGATTCCCTTTCACGAGTCACCAGCTTCTGCCCAAAGCTGGAGGGGAAATCTATGAGTCTGGAACTTGAGTCCCAGACCCCTGCAGCTGGACCTGAAGCCCAGAAACAGCCCCACCAGCATCAGGAACATTTTCAAAGATCGTCTACGCTCACCTGTACAGTTAGTTGAGAATTTTTATCTTGAAAATTATCAGCAAACCGCCTTCTGGCAACCGTGGGGTGACATTCCGTGTGCCGGCAGCCGGTGTCCTCTTTGCCCCCTCGGGGAGGCCCGGAATGCTTTGGCCTGGAAGGGACCTGAAAGATCACCTGGTTCTAAACTCCCCTGCCATGGACAGGGACACCATCCACCAGACCAGGGTGCTCAGGGCCTGGAATAGTGCCTTCCAGGGATGGGGCATCCACAGCTCCTCTGGGCAGCCCGTTCCAGCGTCTCGACACCCCTCACGGCTCTTCCTGACATCTGATCTAAATCTTCCCTCTCCTGGTTTAAAATCATTCCCTTTTTCCTCTCACTCTGTGAAGAAATCCCTCCCTGCCTTTCCCACAGGCCCCGTCAGCCACCGAGGCCTCCCCCGGAGCCCGTTCCTCTCCAGTTCCCTCTCCTCTCCCCCTTCCCCCCCCAAAACTGGTGAAAATCTAACGATTTAGATCCTCATTTCAAGCCTCTAAAGCCTCGAAGTTTTTAAGTGTTCAGCTGTTCCTCTGCTGAGTGTTTCACAACAGGGTTAGGAGGAAGTTTGCTCTGCTTCTGGGGACACCTTCCCCCCCAAGGCCCTGCTCTGCTGTGAAAGATGACACAGGAAAAAAAGTGAAATTAAAATGCCATTTTCCTTCTAGCCAGTCTGCCACCGGACCTGCATTCAAAGGGGTTGGCTGGAGCTCTTGAGAGTGGCAGCAAAACCCCGTCTCAGCCCTGCTGGATGCGGGATGCTCCTCAGCTTCCCATCCCATGGGCACTCTCAGGTGTGGGGAGGGTGGTGGCAATTTATCCAACACTGAGGACAGCATGAGGATATTTTCAGATCATGCTCTATGTGGGGAGGTTCATTTCTTACAAAAAAATGTCTCTGTTATTACAGTTGTTGCTTTCAGATCAAAATGTTGAGAGTTTAAGGATGGTTGGGGATGACTCCCCCGTTTTTCTCAGTCCTGTGTCTGGGAATGGAAGGAAACTCATTTCAGTCATCCTATTCACATCCTTCATTCCTCATATTTGCTGCTGGTTTGAGGTGCTTAATTATTCATATATTAAATATATATTTGGAATTGCTCTAGCATCTTAACATTTGTATATCAAGCATTAAATCTCCTTTAGGATTTTTTTTTTATCTAAGCCCTTTGGAGCCGAGATTTTTGGAAAGCCAAGTGTTTAAACTGGATTTACTGGAGTGTGAAACATCCCATGTGTTAAGGCAGGGACCCTGTCCACTCACACTCCAGGTGCAGGGGGGGTTGGCTGAGTGGAACCAGCACCACTTGTATTTCAGGGTGGGACTGGATGGCTTTTAGCAGGAATGTGTTATTAGGGGCAAGGGAGGAGAGAGCACTGAGGAAAAGGAGGGGTAGCTTTTAGGAAGTTGAGCATTTGAAGGCTAATGATCAATTCTGCTAATGATCACAGCAGGGGGCTGAAAAAAAAATGTTTATTGTGAGACCCAACACTTTTTAACTAAAGCCACTATTGAAAATACTCATCACTCAGGGGTGGAAGGGAGGGAAATCTCTTGCCCCTTCTCTGTGCACCCTCCAAAAGCTGAAAAGGCCACATGCCTGGTCTCTCTCCTTCCATGTGGACCAGCTTTAAAGCAAGGCATAAAAACCTCTGAAACACCCCTTGCCTTTCCATTTCAGGAAGGAAGAAGTTTACACCTATTAACTTCCAAAAAATAAAAGGTTAATTAGAGCCAACGGTGTAAACTAAGCCCAGGTTGAGCTGGCTTCTCTATTAATCACCCCGGAAAAAACAGCATTGGGATTTTCACTCATGGCTGTGGTTTGCCACCGTTTTTTGGCAGAAGAAAGCAACTCATAAATGAGAAATGCGTGGTTCACTGGCCAGAGGTTTCCAGCTCCGTGCTCTCCCAAATCAGGGGTACCCTGGAGATCAAAGCAAGGGTCATAAAATAATTTAAGAAGGGTGAATGTASTATAAGATGTCATAATATTCCCTTATAACAATTTTTACTGGTCCCACTGAGAACTGCATTGCAATTCCTGTGTCAAATTGTGCCTTTGCTTGACTGTGGCAATGGTTGTGASCTCAGAATACATTTCCCAAGTGCTGGTGGATGGTCTGTTAGAGAAATACACATTGAGACAGTTTGAATTAAGTAAAAAACATTTTTGGAGCCCTTTGATGGGAGGCAGCAGTGAGTGGCTCGTTCTGCAGRAGAAAAACTCGGGTAGGTTTCTTATTGCTGGGACTGATTTGCRCCCTYCTCARTGGCACTGAAGTGCTTCTCTTGGCAAAGAACGGAGGCTTTGGAGCATCTTCCATCCTCCAAAAATCCACGTGTGCTCAGGGTCCCTCCAGTTGCCCAGGTTCAAAACTCCTTTTGAAGCTCAGTGCCAAAGGTTGGTGCCCTGTTTGCGGTGCCCAGCTCCTAAACCCGTAAAAGATGCCTTTTGGGCTGATGCTTGCCCCTTCAAATGGTYCCTCAAAGCTCATAATTGKTTTTTTTWRRMYTYYTTTWAAGAAGCATTGCAGCAGTTCTTTGCAMCTTYGTTGGCCTGAAGYRGTAGCAYGAYAGYGAAATYGGGCAGGAGGAGATCACAGCTCTGGAAGAGGTAAGAAGGCTTCCTCCAGGGGGTTTAATCAAGACACATCCCTGGAAAACCTGTGCAGCCGTGTGTGCTTTGGGCAAAGGACCCCAACCTGAGCCTTGCCCAGCTGGCCTGCTGTGGCAATCCCCAAGCAGGGCTCACAGGTCACATAGCTTGACTCACGGGGGGACCTGATGCCTTTTTCACCCAGCACCTGCTTTTTCTGGGACTGCTGCGTGTGTGCAAGACCAACGCTAACAGAAATCCACTTTTGCGAAATCTGAGGGGTTTTCGCTCCCACGGGCGCTGAAGAAAACCCTCAGCACCTCGTATGTGAGAGCTTTTAGGCTCCAGAAAGCAGAGCTAGCACATAATAATGGATGTTTCTTCTCTAAGCACGACATTTACCTGAATAAACAACCACCCATACTCCCCTGGCCACGTCCCCACAATTAGCATTTGTAAGAGGAGCTGAGATTTTTAGGGACAATATCTTTTTTGCTCTGTACCCCCAGAAAGTACTTTTCACTCCCCACTTTGATTCAATACTCCAGGAAAACCTTTTTCCCCTGGGAAACTCACAGTTTTTCTGCTCACTTGTGCTGTTTGGCAGGGGAGTTTGGAGGAGCAGAGCCAGGCACCTTGGTGGTGGGGAGGAGAAATTCAGGCCCAGAAATTCCAGGTGCTTTACCAGGAGCTGTGCGAGGAAAATGCTGGTTTATAACTATGTGCCATTTATACCTGTTTTATACTTGACCTTGCCATTCAGGCAGGTCTCCCCGGGAGCTCAGGGAAGCAATGGGGCAAGAGGGCAGCAATGCCCATCAGGCACAACTGGGCATCATTCAACAGGCACAAAACATTCCCACCAAAAGGCTTTTTATTCCACCAGATGGTGCTCAGTCCTCGCTTAGGGATATTGCTGAATTGTGTGGACAAGGATGCAGTGGAGGCTGAGGATGGAGGTGACTGGGCACCACGCCGGGGTCCCCATGGGGCTGCAAACCCACCAGTTCCAGCCCTGCCAGTGGTRAGACCCCAAAACCACCCTCTTCATATGCCAGGCAATCCTGCCGAGCCTGAGTTTCCTGTGACGTTGCCATAGCCCATCAGACTGGGGGTGTGAGGTGCTGTGGCAATTCCGGGGGTGAGTCACCCAGCCCAGTCTATCAGCAGCCCTGTAGCCCCTTTCGCTGTGAGCCAGATGGGCCAGCACAGAGGGTCCCTGAGCCTTTGAAGGTCTTCTGGACGCTGCCCTGAACCTGGGAAGCTTCAGACAAACCCCTGCCACGGACTGCCTCGGTCTCCATGTCCCTGCAGCGCTGCCACCAGGCTACCTGGGCTGGCTCCCCTGGTGGGGGCAGAGTGGGCACATGCAATTTTTGATCCTTTCTGCTGGAGACCGTGAGCTGCAGCAAAGCAGAGCCCCGAGAGCTGACGCTAACTGACAGCACCAGTGAGACACAGTGTTATCCTGGTCCTGATGGTTCCAGCATCCATCAACCGTGCGTGATCCCTGAGACCCAAGTGGCCCAGAGAAGCTGTGGATGCTCCATTCCTGTGAGCATTCAAGGCCAGGTGGAGCCCTGAGCAACCTGATCTACTGGGTGGCATCCCTGCCTGTGGCAGGAGAGTTAGAACCAGATGATCTTTAAGGTCCCTTTTAACCTAAACCATTCTGTTATTCTACGGCCCAAAACAGGATTTGCCACTTCCCTGTGTGCAGTTGTGCAGAGGGCTGTTTGGATACATGTCCAGAATAAAGACAAGTGCCAAAAAACACTCAAAATATCACAAAATGTCTTTTATTGCAGCGAGAATAATAATAACAGCAATAAACTTAGCAAGAAGGAATTAAAAACTAAAAAAGGATACAAAATAACTACCTTATCGGGTGGCATTAAAACAAATACTACGAAGAACATTTAATACAGAATTAACTAGTGAAAAAGGGATGCCAAAAAGGGATCTTAACACAGAATTATGATGACAATTAACACGGGATTGGTTAGTAAAAAAAGGGAAACTAAAGGAAAAAACACCATGAACATAAAAGGGGAATTAAAGGGAACACTAAAAGGGTATTTTAAAAAGGTTTGTTCCCTCAGTTGCTTCCGTTCTCACCCCTCTGGGCTCCGGTGATCAGCTGATTCAAAAGTGCCCCCCTCGCGTACTGGGAGCGCTGGGAATGAACTGGGAGCGCTGGGGGGGGGGAGTGGAGTGAGCTGGGATGTACTGGGAGCACTGGGAATGAAGTGGGAGCACTGGGAGGGGACTGGGAGCACGTGGGGGGG
>NW_021940454.1:15638-16664 GCF_001715985.3 Manacus vitellinus
CTAGAGGGATTTTGGGGGTCCCTGAGTGTCTTTTGGGGGGTCCCTGAGAGTCTTTTTGGGGTCCCTGAGTGTCTTTTGGGGGGTCCTGGATGGATTTTGGGGGTCTCTGAGTTTCTTTTGAGGTCCCTGAGTGATTTTTGGGGGTCCCTGAGTGATTTTTGGGGTCTTTGAGTGTCTTTTGGGGTCTCCTGTGAGGTTTTGGGGGTCCCTGAGCATCTTTTTGGGGTCCCTGAGTGTCTTTTGGGGGGTCCTGGGTGGGTTTTGGGGGTCCCTGAGTGATTCCTGGGGTCCCTGAGTATCTTTTGGGGTCTCCTGGGGGTGTTTTGGGGGTCCCTCAGCATCTTTTGGGGTCTCCTGGGAGGTTTTGGGGGTCCTGGATGCATTTTGGGGGTCCCTGAGCATCTTTTTGGGGGTCCCTGAGTGTCTTTTTGGGGTCCTGGGGTGTTTTTGGGGTCCCTGAGAATCTTTTTGGGGTCCCTGAATGTTTTCTGGGGTATCTTGGGGGTGTTTTGGGGGTCCCTGAATGTCTTTTGGGGGTCCCTGAGTGTCTTTTGGGGTCTCCTGAGGGGATTTTGGGGGTCTTTGAGTGTCTTTTGGGGAGTCCTGGGTGGATTTTGGGGGTCTCTGAGCATCTTTTAGGGGTCCCTGAGCATCTTTTGGGTGTCCCTGAGTGTCTTTTGGGGGTCCCTGAGTGATTTTTGGGGTCCTTGAGTGTCTTTTGGGGGTCTCTGAGTGATTTTTGGGGTCTTTGAGTGTCTTTTTGGGGTCCTGGATGGATTTTGGGGGTCCCTGAGTGTCTTTTGGGGGTCCCTGAGCATCTTTTTGGGGTCCTGAATGTCTTTTAGGGGTCCCTGAGTGTCTTTTGTGGGATCCTGGATGGATTTTGGGGGTCCCTGAGGGCCTTTTTAGGAGTCCCTGAGTGTCTTTTGGGGGTCCTGGATGGATTTTTGGCGTCCCTGAGTATCTTTTGGGGTCCCTGAGTGTCTTTTGGGGGTCCCTGAGCCATTTTTGGGGTCCCTGAGCATC
>NW_021940455.1:0-953 GCF_001715985.3 Manacus vitellinus
GGGGACACCTCCTGGGTGGGGCCTTTAAGCCTTTCACGGGGGGACCCCCCCAAAAATAAAACCCCCCAAACTTTGCTCCTTTTCCAACCCTTTTATTGAAGAAACTCCTGCTCCAAACCCCCAAATCGGGGGTCCCCAACCCCAAACTGGGGGTCCCAAACCCCAAAAGGGGGTCCCCACCCCAAATTGGGGCCCCCCCTCAGAAGAAGAGCCCCCTCATGCGCCGGCCGATGCCCTGCCGGTCGTAGAGGACGTTGAACTTGTTGACGAACTGGTTCATGGTGTTGCAGGTCTTGGTGATGGTGCCCAGGTAGGCCATGAGCCCCACGTCGTTGCATTGCTGAAAAAAGGGGCAAAAATGGGAATTTTGGGGGTTTTCGGGGTGATAAAAATCCTAAAAAAATCGGATAAAAATGTGGTAAAAATCCAAAAAAATCCTAAAAAAATCCCATTAAAATGTTATAAAAATCCCAATTAAAATGTGATAAAAATCCTAAAAAAATCCCATTAAAATCTTATAAAAATACAGTAAAAATCCAATAAAAATCCTAAAAAAAAATCTGATAAAAATGTGATAAAAATCCGATAAAAATCCTAAAAAAAAACCCAATAAAAATGTGATAAAAATCCAATAAAAATCCTAAAAAAAAACCCAATAAAAATGTGAGAAAAATCCAATAAAAATCCTAAAAAAACACTCAATAAAAATGTGATAAAAATCCTAAAAGAATCCTATAAAAATCCTATAGAAATCCTGTAAAAATCCTACAGAAATTCTGCAGAAATCTCAAAATCCTACAAAAACCCCTCAGAATCCTCCTGGATAGCCCAGGTAGGCCATGAGCCCCACGTCGTTGCATTGCTGCAGAAAAGGGGGAAAAATGGGAATTTTGGGGGTTTTTGGGGTGATAAAAATGTGATAAAAATCCTAAAAAAATCGGATAAAAATGGGA
>NW_021940456.1:0-1004 GCF_001715985.3 Manacus vitellinus
GGGGGAAATGACCTTGGAGAGGGGCCACGGCCCGAAAGTGCTGCTGGGTGCGAGGTCAGCACCCGAAAATGGGGTCACCACCCTAAAAATGGGGTCACCACCCTAAAAAATGGGGTCATCACCCTAAAAATGGGGTAACCACCCTAAAAAATGGGGTAACCACCCTAAAATGGGGTCACCACCCTAAAATGGGGTCATCACCCTAAAATGGGCTCATCACCCTAAACTGGGGCCATCACCCTAAACTGGGGTCATCACCCGAAAATGGGGTCATCACCCTAAAAATGGGGTCACCACCCTAAAAATGGGGTCACCATCCTAAAATGAGGTCACCACCCTAAAAGTGGGGTCACCACCCTAAAGTGGGGTCCTGACCCTAAAAGTGGGGTCACCACCCTAAAACTGAGGTCACCATCCTAAAAGTGGGGTCATCATCGTAAAAGTGGGGTCATCATCCTAAAAGTGGGGTCACCATCCTAAAAATGGGGTCACCATCCTAAAAATGGGGTCACCATCCTAAAAATGGTGGTGGAGGTGGGGATGAGGGGGATCATGATGATGACGATGGTGATGATGATGCTTTTGGTGATGATGATGATGATGATGATGGTGCTGATGACCATGACACTGATGATGATGACGACGATGGTGGTGATGACGCCGCCGTTGGTGTCAATGACATTCACAATGATGACGACCTTCACGACGATAACGATGTCATCGGCGTTGACGCCGACGCCACCAATGATGCCGACGCCGCTGATGATGGTGGCGTTGACGATGATGACGGTGATGACAACACTGACAATGCCGATGTCGGTGTTGACACTGATGATGACGCCGATGACGCCGCTGACGATGTTGGTGTTGACGATGATGACAGCGATGACAACATGGCGTCGATCAACTCCCCGGCGCTCCCGGCGCCGCCGCGTCTCAGAACTCCGTCACGATCTCCCTCGGCCTCGGGATCCGGATCTGCTGGGACGTGTCAGACGCGGAGG
>NW_021940457.1:0-940 GCF_001715985.3 Manacus vitellinus
CCAGGGCCTCCCCACCCTCCCAGCCAGGAATTCCTCCCCAATATCCAACCTAAATTTATCCTCTTTCAGCTTAAAGCCATTCCCCCTTGTCCTGTCCCTCCAAGCCTTTGTCCAAAGTCCCTCTCCAGCTTTTCAGTATCTGAAGGCACAAAGCTGCTCTTCCACACTGCTCAAGATGCAAAATAATGCCAGTCCTGTCTCGGGACACTTAAACACAAAGATGCCACTGAGGACCAACCAGCCCAAGGCCCAGTTCTTGTGTCTCACCCGATTCCAGCCTGGTACAGCAGCTGGGCTGAGGGTCCTTCTAACCCTGACATCAGCTGACACACCCCTGGCCTTGGACCTGCAGCCCAGCAGCTTATGCACCTTTATACCATGAGGGACCCATCCAGAGAAATTCCCACTCTTTAAGCCCTGCCACACTTGGCACCTCAAGTTTGCAGCAGGAATTCCCAGGGATGAGCAGTGCACGGCCTTGGCCAACCTGTTTCTGCTGCTGAACACCTCCCTGCTCTTCTCATCCCTGTCCCCAGAGGAAGGGGGAGAGGAAGGATGGAGGATGTGCTGGGAAACACTGGTTTGAAGGTCGTGTCCCTCAAAAACCCAGAGGGTTTGACATTTCTGAGAAACCACGGCAGGGGACAGGGAACCAGGGACCCCCTGACTGACCTAGAGATTACAGTACCTTCAGCATCAGTCTGAAACTCAGCCCCTGAGAAATGTCAACATTTATTTCATACTTAAGGCTGAACACACACCCCCCAAGTAAGATTTTCCAGTGACCCATCACCAGCCCCTTCATCTCCCCCTTTCCTGAAATCATTTCTGCCTTTTCTTCCTCATGTCAGCTCATTATGAGGTAGCTGGGCTGATATTCCTAATCCCATAATTAACTTTAATTGTTGCAAACCTGGGGCCAGGGGCTCTCACAGCCTCA
>NW_021940458.1:0-889 GCF_001715985.3 Manacus vitellinus
CCCCTATCCCAGGGGATCCCATCCCCAATCCCAGGGGTCTCCTCCCATCCATCCCATCCCAGGTGGTGTCCCCTATCCCAGGGGATCCCATGCTTAATCCCAGGGGTCTCCCCCCATCCCAGGAGGTGTCCCCTATCCCAGGGGATCCCATCCCAATCCCGGGGGTCTCCCCCCATCCCAGATGGTGTCCCATATCCCAGTGTTCCCATCCCCAATCCTGGGGGTCTCCCATCCCAGGAGGTGTCCCCTATCCCAGTGTTCCCATCCCCAATCCCAGGGGTCTCCTCCCATCCCATCCCATCCCATCCCATCCCATCCCATCCCCAGTGGTGTCCCCTATCCCAGGGGATCCCATCCAACCCATCCCATCCCAGGAGGTGTCCCCTATCCCAGGGGATCCCATCCCCTATCCCAGTATTCCCATCGCATTCCAGGTGGTGTCCCCTATCCCAGGGGATCGCGTCCCATCCCAGTGTTCCCATCCCAGGTGGTGTCCCCTATACCAGTGTTCCCATCCCATTCCAGGAGGTGTCCCCTATCCCATGGGATCCCATCCCATCCCAGTGTTCCCATTCCAGGAGGTGTCCCCTATCCCAGTGGATCCCATCCCAGTATTCCCATCCCATTCCAGGTGGTGTCCCCTATCCCAGGTGGTGTCCCCTATCCCATGGGATCCCATCTCCAATCTCAGTGTTCCCATTGCAGGTGGTGTCCCCTATCCCATGGGATCCCATCCCAGTATTCCCAGTGTTCCCATCCCAGTATTCCCAGTATTCTCAGTGTTCCCATTGCAGGTGGTGTCCCCTATCCCAGTATTCCCAGCGTCCCCATTCCAGGTGGTGTCCCCTATCCCAGTATTCCCAGTGTCCCCTATCCCAGTATTCCCAGT
>NW_021940459.1:0-1001 GCF_001715985.3 Manacus vitellinus
AAAATTCCCTCTTTTATATAATCCCCCTTGGGCACTGAGGTCTTTCCAGAGCCTTCTCTTCTCCATGCAAGGGAGAGAAGTTCATCTGCTCTTCAAGACCACTGACACCCCACGTGTCTGATGAAGATCCTTTGATCTTTAGGGATCATCTCCTTTTAGGGACACACTGTCGTTTTCCCCAGAGTGAGGTTACTCCTTCTGGAATGACCAGATGTCTGGGAGTAGGGAAGGCTTAGACAGAGACAGTATTTCATATTTCCCTGTGGTCTTGTGTCTCACTCCTGCCTCTCTTGATTTATTTGCTCCCATTTATCTCTCCTTTCCTCCTCCTGCCTCTCGTTTTTCATTCTTTTGTCCTGCCCATGTTCCTTTTTCCTCACGGCCTTGGATTTTCCTGTCTCATGGAGAGCCCAGTGAGTGAGCTCTACAGCAGTGAGTGAGGTCATTTTTACAGCTTATGTTAACATTTGTTGAAGAAATCATCGAGAAATGATGGTTTAGAAATGCCCCACAGTTTCATTTGGAAACCAGCTGCCCAAGCCTTGCTCTGCTTCCAAGTTTTTCCAGCATTCAGATGAGGAGAAGTAATGGGTGGTGACACCAACAACCAGGATATTGCCTGTTGGATGCAGTCACTGTCCTGACTGCCACCAGGATCCAGCCCTAGGATCCATCTGCTCCAGTGCAGGGATTGAGGATGGAGGCGTTTCCTGCAGGATTAGTCACCCTGCAACCCCTCCGTGGTCAATAAGGACACACAAACACCTGCAGAGCACGTTTCATCCAGTCCTAAATCAATCACCTACTTTAGGCCAGATGAATCCCACCCTAGAAAACTCCTTGTTTGGTTCTTGCTTAGCAGGGGGAGTTAAATCAAGGGCCCATATTGTGTCTCCTAAAGCCACGGGATCCGTCTCCCCTGGTCGCTGTCTCAAGTCAAAGCTTAGAATTCTTTGCTTCAAGTTTCTCTTTGACTGCTGAGCGTGAGGTAAAAATATTGC
>NW_021940460.1:0-303 GCF_001715985.3 Manacus vitellinus
CAAACTTTGGCTTTTGCTTTAGTAAGGTGCCTGATCTCAAGGTAGAAGTCATTTTCCATCTTTTTCTGTCTCTCCTCTCTGGCTGGGAAGGGCAGCGATAAAGCAGCTTGGTGGGCACCTGGTATCCAGACAAGGTCAACCCACTGCAACATGGCAGGGTCTCATGGAACCAAAGGACTGCTGGGACACTGGGGGAACTCACGGAATCAAGTGGTCGTCGTGACTCTGCCCTGCATCATGGAAGCAAATGTTCCCTGGGAAACTACAGAAAACCAGGAAATTAAGGGACGTCATTGGGACGTA
>NW_021940460.1:756-6341 GCF_001715985.3 Manacus vitellinus
ATAATAGACTTTCTTCTAAGAGAACAATCTTGTATTAAACAAGTTTTCTGAGGCATGTAAGCTAATTTCTTGAAGATGGGCATATGATACACTCTATTAGTTTTCATGTATCATCTACATTCTCTCTCCTAACACTAATTGTAGTCTTAAAAGAAAAGACCGCTACCATGCCAAGAAATTAAATCACTTGGTTGATTAGGATTTTTATCTAAGAAAAAACTTCCCATTTACTAAGTCGTTTAGAAAGGAGATCCTCTCTTATTTTAGTGCCATTGTGACAATACGGGGCCTCCTGTAACTCATGGAACACTGAACACTGCAAATTCCCATGGAATCAAGGGACCATTGTGGCAATATGGGGCCTCATGGAAGAGGGAGGCCCTGCAGAGAGACCTCAAATCAGAGGTTTGGGAAATCCTCAACCAGAGGAAGTTCAGCAAGGGGAAGTGTTGGATTCCGTCCCCCGGAAGTATGGACAAACTGGGAATAGCTGGAAAATGGCCTCTGGGTTCCTGGTGGATGGACAGTTGGCCAAGAGTCAATGTTGCCCTGGGGAGGGCTCATTGCTCAGTCACACAAGGATTTTCAGAAACAGTTCCTCCTTTGCACACACACACAGAGTGTTCACATACCCGGAGCCTGGATGCACATCAGCTCTTGTGCTGATGCTCTACCAGTATCTGAGATTCCCCACGGCCTGAGAGATAGACAGGTGGAGCTCTGTCCACAGAAGCACATCCCAGAGCTGCATCCAGGGGCTTTGCCAGGGTTTACTACTGTAAATGCAATGTGACACCGAGACACTCTTTGTCCTACATAACTTCAAGGCCCCCACAGGAGGCTGATGGCAATTGTACTTGCGCGGGGTGAAGCAGGAGACCAGGCCCAAAAGAGTTAAATTTGGGTCTGCTAACAAGCTATCGACGTCCAAAAATCTGTGCTCGTTCTGTTCTACTTACTGGACCAAAGCTTCAGAGAATAGTACAAGAACATGTAATTGGCCTAGAAGTAAAAAATTAGAAATATAAAAGGATCAGGTAGACATTTGAATAGGAGAAATAGGCCTGGAGTCAGAGTTTTTTCCAGGTTTCAGTGAGGGGGTCAAGAACAATGGTAGAGAAGAAGGATCAAGTTGAGGAAGATGATTTGAAGCCCCTTACCCAGGGAGGAAGTTGGGAACAATCTTCCGAAATGGGGAGCTAAGAGAAGAACTGCCCAAAGCCCTGCCTGAGCTCCATCTGTACTCCACCTATTATTAATATACATAGATAGGTGTAATCACATCTGATCACATTTAATCACATCTGAAGATTGTATAAAAATGTTGATTTTGCGTGAAGCCTTTGAGTAAGTTTGTCCAGCATGATCTGGTTTACTCCTACATTGAATAAACAAATACCTTGCTGCTTAAAGATAAAAAAGTCTCTGAGCAGTTTCTCGGGCCGATTTTTCGGATTCAGGGGTCATCTCCCCACACCAACACCAGGTGTGTGCTCAAGACTTGTCTGTGCAATGCAAACAGAGACACCCTGTTTAATCCTTCTGTGTCTCTCCAGGGAAGGCTAAAGAACATCTGTGTTCTGAGTGAGAAGCCAGTGCTGGAAGTAGTGGTTCTACTGTGAGTGCCAAACAAGAGCGGTTGTCAGGTCTGTGATGAATACCCTGGGGAGTTGACTTGGGTTTTCCAGTGCACATGGCAATAGATAACACACTTCTCTGGTTGCTCTTCGTTGGGGACTGTGTTTCTGCCATGAAATGCCTCGCCGTAACAGGGGTGGTACAGCCCCGCGGCCTCCACGGTGCAGGGAGGGAGGGAGAGGAAGGCAGAGGAGAGAGAGCAGGCGGAGAGGAGGCGGCCCACCTGGAGCAGAGAGACGGGGCTGACGGGGGGTAGCGAGAAGCCGTTGGCGGATCGGCGGATGCGGCGCTGGCGGGGAGCTCGGCTGCGGCGCTGGTCGCGGTTCTGCTCAGTGTGCAGGGCTGGCGGTCGGGGACCGTGTGGCCGGAGGCAGTGACTGGGGTGGTCGCGCAGGTCCCTGGAGGCTGTTGTCCTGCCTGACAGGTTCTTCACAGAGCTCTGCCCCCGAATTATCCTCCCGTCCTTCCCTCCCTCTGCTCCATAAAGCATTCCCTCGGAACACTCATCGCTCTTTTCGTTGTCGAACCGTTACTCTTTCCTTGCTTTATCCTCTCTCCTTCAGCGAAATCCTGCAGTCGGTCCTTCGACTTTCTTACTTTTCTTCTGCTCTTTGCTTTGCTTAGTCCCACAGCTTCAGTGACTCCACCAATCCAGCTCTCTTTCCCACACTCATCTCTCCAGCAAATGCTAATGGACACTTCCACTGCTGTACACCTTGACATCCTCTTTAAATTCTTGTGCTTATGGTCCTGCCTGCTTCTGTGCCCTTTGTTCTGGGAAACAGTGCGAAAAGCATTTCTGACAGCTTCTCTTCTTTATCTCCCCACAAGTGTCAGCAGGTAGAGCCCAAGTGCAGCATGACCCATTATTAGAGACCACCGAGGGCAGTGAAATCACCATCAAGTGCTCACACGGCAGCATAAGAATCGTCGATTTTATCCATTTCTACTGGCAGCTCCGGGGCCACAGCCCTGAGTTCCTGACGCGCGCTTGTAAATGATCCAGAGAGCTGCGGGCGCCAACTGGGCCGCTGTCCGTGACGCGAGATGGTCGTAGGACCGTCCTCTGGCTCTCTGAAACCCGTCATGGGGAAGGGGTTCTCTATTCCTTGCGCCCTGGCGGACACTGACTCCTTGACATCGTCGTCTTTGGAGCTTTCAGAGGATTTTCTTAAAAATACACAACTCGGTTCATTAGTTCTACAGAGGAGCAAGGTAGCGCCCCTATGAAAAGAGGGCGTTTCAGTCCTACACAGGGCACAGGCTTGTGACAGAATGCCTGAGCGCCAAGTGACGTACAAAAAACACGGCAGTGCAAATCTGGGCATATTGCAGTCAGCTGCAATGTGTGTCCCTATCTTCTCCTGAACTATCATCTCCTGGATACTCTGATCCATTCCAGGTAGGCACCGCGATTCTCTCTTTCATTGAGTTCTTTCTCTTTGGGTAGGAGGAGGATTCTGGTCTTGCCTTGAGTGTGGAAAAGACACAGTGAAGATATGACTCGTCAAGGATCTACTGAAGAAGCAGTGAAGGCAGACAGTGCAACGGGGGGAGGTGCAACCAAGACAGACCAAGGTTTAGAGGTGATGAGAGAGGAGACAAAAGCAGTAAGAAAGGAGAGACCTCCAGCCATGTGGCTGTGGACTCAGGAAGGATGGTTACAGTACCATCATTCATGACCCTCACAGTAAAAATGCAGACAGCTAACCTTCCTCTAAATGTGTTATCTATCTCTGCTCTGATACCTAAGAGGGCAGAACCACATCAGGAGTACACAGGCATAAGGAAGGGTGGCTCTGATGCTGCTCTTCCACCTGGAAAGATGGTGAAAGTCTCAGGACCACTCATGTGCCTAGAAGTCTCTTTAGCCCCTTGAGGAGTTGCAGCACTTCCACTGGAATTCTCTTACCATTATCATCATTATATCGTTTTTCACCTATTCATAAAAGTTTTGTGGAGGAAACGCCATTTTAGACTTAACCAAATTGAACAGTGTGTTACCTGTGGTGTGATGGATGCCTGGGATCACTCTGGATTTGATCTAGAGAAGGGGTTGGGATTAAGGGTTGCCATCTACTAAGCGACCAACCCTTCAGCTGCCCGCCCACACGTGTGGGCCAGGGCTCTCCCAGCCCCACCACTCTTGGGCAGTGATATGGTGGTTGTCTCGTGTGCTCCCTCCGTGTTCTTGGGGTCTTCATCCTGTTCTCTGCTCATCCCTCAGCACATTCCCTAGGGAATATGCTGTACTTGCCACCGCTGGGGCTGGGATATCCAGCAGCCATACTGGAACCACTTTCCGCTCTCGCAATCTGCATTTTCCCAACAGAGAAAGGCACAGCCAGAGACCCTGTGCTTCTGCCCAGTAAGACTCATCTCCCTTTCCGGGAGAGATAGGAGAGAGGCATTTTTCCCAGGCAGATGAAGAAGAACATGGGAGAAGACAGAGAGGCGGATGAGATATGTGTTCCCCGAGGAAGCTGCAAGCAGCCCAGAGAGCTGCTAACAGAAGGGGAAAATGTTAAAGGTGCAGCAGGGAAGAAACCCAGAGATCCCAAAATCCCAGCAGTGGGTTCGCAGCAGAGAAGGCGATTGCAACTGGGGAGAGGAGGACTGCACTGCGATCTGACCCGGAACAGCCCCTGCCCATGAATGAGGCCCCAGAGCCAGGCAATGCTCAGAATGCCATCGGTTGAGGGAACCACAGGGGTTGCTGCTTGGGGAGGGAGAAACCCAAAGAGAGAAGTTCAGGCACTGAAAGAACTCTTCATTTCTCTGCTCTCCTGCTTCGTTTGCTCCCCAAGATATTCGTTTCTGCCAGCTCTTCTCTCGGGACAGGGTGGTGATTTCCAGCATTCTCAGCAAAGAGGGAGGTTTGTCTCCGAATGAACTTTTGCTACCTCGTCCTCACTTTCTGCCTGGGCCACCTCCTCTCTGTATTGCGATTTTTAATCAAAGCATCCTTCTTCTTCCTCCCAGAAAACACTCAGGGGCCTTTTCAGACCCTGTGGGGAAATACCACAGAACAGAGAAAAATCGTTGCAATTCTCGTACTTGCCATCTTGCCTGTGTTCACTCCAGACGATGTTACTTCTTTAAGGGGATGAGGAGAGAAACAAGACAAAGCTCAAACCCCTTCTCTCTCTCTGCTCTCCACTTCAACTTCACTCCCTCTTCCTCTCATTTCTCATCCACATACTGCCACCAGAAGATCTCGACTCTGCAGTCCCACATTTCTCCTTTTCTAAAGAAAATCATCAGATCCTTTCAAAACTTCCCCAGATCTAACAAGTTCTCATCTCACTAACTTTAATAATGCTTCCCATTCTGTCTCCAGGCTACCTGTGACACAAGTTCAAGTTTTCTCCAGGTTGGCAACCCATTCAGGGCTCCTTGTTTGCAATATTAGCATTGTGTGTTCCAAGGAAGTGAGGAAGTCGGGAATTGAGGAAACATCAGAAAATACAGAGGTGACAGAGATGGGAAAGAGAATGAACTTTTTGGCTGTGCCTCTGAGTGCCCCCAACCTGTTGCGGATGTGCTGGTTCCAGCACATCCAGTTCAGGTGTGAGAGGCTGTTTCCTTTTCCTCTGAGCTAGAAGAGCAGGAAGAGGGAAACAGCTGTGCTCAGCTACAGAGCCTGCATCTCTAGGAAGCCAAAAACAGGTGGGAAGATACCATGCCACGTCCGAACTCTCTCTGGTGAATGTTCTTCTCCCATGCACTGCCTCGACGACTGGTGGTACAGCCCCCAACAAAAACCCAAGTGGTCCTTGTCGCCAGCAGAAGTGTTCCCCTGGACAGACTAGAAGAATCTGAAGCCTGAGCGTTGAGCCCGGAAGGATGTTCTTCCTCTCGTGCCCCAGATCACTCTCACAATCCCGTACCCTGGAGGACAACTCAGGAGTCACCACGTGCCAACAGAGGAGAGATGTGATGGAAGA
>NW_021940460.1:6744-10925 GCF_001715985.3 Manacus vitellinus
CTCTGCTCCATAAAGCATTCCTTGGGAATATTCATGACTCTTTTCTTTGTCGAGCGGTTCCTCTTTCCTTGCTTTACTCTCTCTCCTTCAGCGAAATCCTGCAGTCTGTCCTTCCCCTTTCTTACTTTTCTTCTGCTCTTTGCTTTGCTTAGTCCCGCAACTTCAGTGACTCCACCAATCCAACTCTCTTTCCCGCACTCCCCAGCAAATACTAATGGACACTTCCACTGCTGTACACCTTGACATCCTCTTTAAATTCTTGTGCTTATGGTCCTGCCTGCTTCTGTACCCTCTGTTCTGGGAAACAACCTCCAGTGCAAAAAGCACTTCTGACGGCTTCTCTTTTTATCTCCCCACCAGTTTCTGCAGGCAGAACCCAAGTGCAGCATGACCCATTTTTAGAGACCACCGAGGGTAGCGAAATCACCATCAAGTGCTCACACGGCAGCATACGAATCGTCGATTTTATCCATTTCTACCGGCAGCTCCGGGACCAAAACCCCGAGCTCCTGACACGTGCTTGTAAAGTGTTCAGAGAGCTGCAGGCACCAGCTGGGCGGCTGGCGGTGACGCGAGATGGTCGTTGGACCGTCCTTTGGCTCTCCGAACCCCGTCATGGGGAAGCGACTCTCTATTCCTGGGCCCTGGCGGACACTGACTCCTTGACATCGTCGTCTTTGGAGTTTTCAGAGGATTTTCTTAAAAATACACAACTCTGTTCATTAGTTCTACAGAGGAGCAAAGTAGCGCCCCTAAGAAAAGAGGGCGTTTCATCCTACACAGAGCACAGGCTTGTGACAGAATGCCTGAGTGCCAAGTGACGTACAAAAAACACGGCAACGCAAATCTGGGCGTATTGCAGTCAGCTGCAATGTGTGTCCCTATCTTCTCCTGAGCCATCGTCTCCTGGATACTCTGATCCGTTCCAGGCAGGCACAGCGATTCTCTATTTCATGAAGATCTCATCTCATTAACTTTAATAATGCTTCTCATTCTGTCTCCAGGCTGCCTCTGGCACGACTTCGTTTTTCAGAGGCGGGCAACAAATTCAGGGCTCCTTGTTTGCAGCATCAGCATTGTGTTCTCAGGAAGAGAGGAACTCAGGGACAGAGGAATTTATTAAAAGCAGCGATATAGACGTGAGGTGGCCCAGGTAGAAAGTGTCATTTCTGGCAGCTCTCTTCTCTCGGGACAGGGTGGTGATTTCTCAAACTCTCAGCAAACAGGCAGGTTGGTCTTAGCATGAATTTTGTCTATCTCGTCCTCAATTTCTGCCTGGGTCACCTTTTCTTTGCTGCCCGGCAAAGACCAGGAGAGGTTGAGCCCGGTTCACTGAGCCCGGAGGGATACCCTTCTTCTCGTGCCCCTCCACGGTTATCAAAAGCCCATACCCTGGAAGAAAATTCAGGGGTCTCCACGTGCCAAGAGAGGAGGGATGTGAGGGAAGAGACGATGGCGGTGAAAGCAGCTCAATCTTTAGCTCCCCGATACCAACCCGCACCCTGGAAACCAGCCCGTCCCTCCCGCCCGCAGCTCTCTGGATCCTTTACAAGCGCGCGTCAGGAACTCGGGGCTGTGGCCCGGGAGCTGCGGACCGGGAGCTGCTGGTAGAAATGGATAAAATCAACGATTCGTATGCTGCCGTGTGAGCACTTGATGGTGATTTCACTGCCCTCGGTGGTCTCTAATAATGGGTCCTGATGCACCTGGGCTCTGCCTGCAGACACTGGTGGGGAAATAAAAAGAGAAGCCGTCAGAAGTGCTTTTTGCACTGGAGGTTGTTTCCCAGAACTGAGGGCACAGAAGCAGGCAGGACCATACGCAAAAGAATTTAAAGAGGATGTCAAGGTGTAGAGCAGTGGAAGTGTCCATTAGTATTTGCTGGAGAGATGAGTGCGGGAAAGAGAGTTGGGTTGGTGGAGTCACGTAAGAATGGAAAGCTGCGGGACTAAGCAAAGCAAAGAGCAGAAGTAGGAAAGGGGAAGGACGGACTTCAGGATTTCGCTGAAGGAGAGAGAGTAAAGCAAGGAAAGAGGAACCGCTCGACAAAGAAAAGAGTCATGAATATTCCCAAGGAATGCTTTATGGAGCAGAGGGATGGACGGACGGGAGGATAGTTCGGGGCAGAGCTCTGTGAAGAACCGGCCAGGCAGGGCGGCAGCCTCCATGGACATGCGCGACAACCCCAGCCGCTGCCCCGACCACCACTGTCCCCGGTCGCCAGCCCTGCGCCCCGAGTAGAACCGCGGCCAGCGCCGCCAGTCCAACTCCCCGCCAGCACTGCATCCACCAATCCGCCGACGGTGTCTCACTACCCCCCGTCAGCCCGGGCTCTCTGTTTCTATCGGACCACCTCCTCTCCACTTCCTCTCCCGCCTCTGCCCTCCTCTCCCTCCCTTCTTGCACCGCGGAGGTGGCGGGGCTGGGCTCTTTTGCAGGGTGCCTGTTGGTATTGGGGAGCCCAAGATTGACAGGCCGTGAGCTCCTTTCAGCACCACCGTCTCTTCCCTCACATCTCTCCTCTGTTGGCACATGGTGACTCTTGAAGTGTCCTCCAGGGCACGGGATTGTGAGAATTGTCGACGGGCACAAGAGGAAGAACATCCCGACGGACACGAGAGGAAGATCATCCCTCCGGGCTCAGTACCCAGACCTCAGACTCTACTGGCTTGTCCCTGGGAGCATCCCTGCTGGCAGCAGGAGGTCTTCTGCTGTCGACAAAGACCACTTGGCTTTCATGCTACGGTGAGGCAGTGCATGGGAAAACCATCTTCCCCAGAGAAAGCTCAGATGTGGTATGGCACCTCCCACCTGCTTTGGAATTCATGGAGATGCAGTCTCCGTAAGTGAGCTCTGTTGTGTCCCTCCTCTTGCTCCTCTTGCTCAGAGAACCTAGGAACAGCCTGTCACACTGATCTGGATGTACTGGAACTATCACATCTACAGTAGGTGGAGGGGCACTCAGGGGTTCTGCCAAAATGGTTCATTCTCTTTCCCATCTCTGTCACCTCCATAGGAAGACATGAAGGACCACCAGGGCAGGGTGGGATGTGTTGCCATGTGCACTGGAAAACCCAGGTCAACACCACAGGGCATGCATCCCAGATCTGACAACCACTCTTGGTTGGCACTCACAACAGAACCACTACTTCCAGCATTGGTTTCTCACCCAGCCCACAGAGGTTCTTTAACCTTTCCTGGAGAGACACGGAAGGACTAGACAGGGTGTCTCTGTTTTCATTGTACAGACATGTCTTGAGTACTCACCTGGTTTTGGTGTGGGGAGCTGACCCTGAGCAAGAGCAATTGCCATCAGCCTCCTGGGGGAGCCTTGAAGTTACATGGGACAAGGAGTGTCTCTGTCACTTTGCATTTATTGTTCTAAACGCTGGCAAAGCCCTGGATGCAGCTCTGGGGTGCGTTTCTGTGGACAGAGTTCCCCGTGTCCATCTCTCAGGCTGTGGGGCATCTCAGATAGTGGCAGAGCAGGTGGTACCCCACAGGGCTGAGGTGCATCCAGGCTCCAAGTGCGGCAGCAGGATCCCCAGTAGATACTGCACGTGTTGCCATGAACTGATTGTGTTTGTGTGCAGGGGAAGAACTCGTGCGTCTGAAAACCCTTGCGTGACTGAGCGGTGAGCCCCTGTCAGGGCACCATTGACTATCAGCCAACTGGCCATCCACCAGGACCCCAGAGTCCATTTTCCAGCACTGCTATGCAGAATGTCATTCCCAGTCTGTCTATACATCCAGGGTTGCCCAATCCCAGGGACAGAATCTGGTACTTCCCTTTGTTGAACTTTCTCTTGTTGATGATTGCCCAAACCTCTGATTTGAGGTCTCTCTGCAGGACCACCCTCTTCCATGAGGCCCTAGAGTGTTACAATGGCCCCTTGAGTCCATGGGAATCTGCAGTTTTCAGAGTTCCATGTGTTACAGGAGGCCCCGTATTGTCACAATGACACTGAAATGAGAGAGAGGATCGCCTTTCTAAATGACTTAGTAAATGGGAAGTTTTTTCCTAGATAAAAATCCTAATCAACAAAGCTACTATGCTTTCTTGGCATAGTAACGGTCTTTTCTTTTAAGACTACAATTAGTTTTAGGAGAGAGAATGTAGATGATACATGGAAACTAATAGAGAGTGTATCATATGCCCATCTTCAAGAAATTAGCTTACA
>NW_021940460.1:11885-13246 GCF_001715985.3 Manacus vitellinus
TTAATAAATTGTTATTCTGACTTATAATCTCTCCTTTGAGTTGAGTTCATTCCCCCTGCTGGTTAACTTTTAAACTAGCACAACCCCCATGAATCCCCACCTGGCATATTAAAGAAATGTTCGATCCAATGGTTTCTGGTAATTGGGTTTAATTCTTTTGTTTTATCCCTTTGATTCCATGAAGCTCCAAAGATATCCCAGGGTTTGTTTAATTCCATGAGGTCCCGTACGTCCCAATGACGTCCCTTAATTTCCTGGTTTTCTGTAGTTTCCCAGGGAACATTTGCTTCCATGATGCAGGGCAGTGTCACGATGACCACTTGTTTCCGTGAGTTCTCCCAGTGTCCCAGCAGTCCTTTGGTTCCATGAGACCCTGCAATGTTGCAGTGGGTTGACCTTGTCTGGATACCAGGTGCCCACCAAGCTGTTTTATCGCTGCCCTTCCCAGTCAGACAGGAGAGACAGAAAAAGATGGAAAATGACTTCTACCTTGAGATCAGGCCCTTTACTAAAGCAAAAGCCAAAGTTTGTGCATGCATCAGTGAAGAGGAAAGTAAAGAGATTTATTCTCTACTTCCCGCCAGAAGCCATGCCTGGCTACTTCACGGGAAGCAGGGTTTCACCACACAGAGAGGTCGCTTAGAAGGCAAGTATTGTAAAAGAATGGATTCTCCCTTTCCTGTTCCTTTCCTGAGCTTTTGTAGCTGAGCTGACGCCATATATTCTGCTATATCCCTTTGTCCATCTGACTCAACTGGCCTGTCTGTATCCCCTCTCATGATCTTGCCCCGATTCAAGGGAGGAAGCTGAAAATGCTGATGCTGTGCCAGCCCTGCTCAGCAGTTGTCAAAGCACTGGTGTGATTAATCCCTTTGTAGCTCCCAAGGCAAAGCACAGCGCTGTGACAGCTGCAGTAAGAAAATGAACTCCAGCTCAGACAGACCCAAGACACGTGGGATTGTGAAATGTCTCAGGGTTCCTTTGGTTCCACGATGCCCCCCGTGTCACCGTGACACAGCTGTCACACCTGGCAGTAGAAAAATAAATCAAAAAAATCAGAAGAAATCATCTTAAAGTCATGCTAAGCCTGTCATCTACAGTCCAGAATCTACATATGTGTGACTGCAGATACTTGGGATGAGGGTAGATGCTCAGAGGAATTCATGGGTTTTGTTCTAGGAAATCTGTCCCCAGAGTTTTCACTGCCTTTTCCTCCTTGGACACTTCCTGATGCCCGGAGGAAGCTCCTGTCCCACAGCAGCTCCATCCCCCACTTCCTCCTCCTGGCATGCGAAGGCTGCAGCTCTTGCACTTCTGCTTCTTCCTGGGCATCTCCCTGGTTGCCCTCCTGGGCAACGGCC
>NW_021940460.1:21703-23383 GCF_001715985.3 Manacus vitellinus
TTATCGTCTTCGTACTTGACCCTTTGATCCTTGTCCTTCCCTTCATTACTTTAGGCGTACACATTTAGACAATATACAAAGACTTATTCAGTAAGGCATAATAACTTGTTTTGTCAGCTTAAGAACTGCAGCTGCAGGACTATCAGCCTATAGTACTGACAGGTTAATTACCCATTTTTGCAATTTACAGTCTTTCGGCCTTAACAGAACATTGATTACAATAATATATATAGAAATATAACACTCAATACGATTGAATGAGTAAATTACTTTACTACTACTAATTTGATGAGTAAATTACGTTACTACTACTAATCTATTACAAGACCCTTGTGTCCAACCCATCCGTGGTATCTTGTAATGAGATCCTTCATGTAAAGATTCACAAGATCAGAGGTGATTTGAGTGCCCTTGTCAGGGGGATCTCAGCCAACAATGTGAAGACCCCTCAGCAGACCCTGCTGAAGTGTTTACCGCCGCTGGCAACTGAAAGAACTCACTCCAACAGTTCAGGGAATAAAATTCTTTATTAATACAAGTTGTGACAGGTTAATAAGGTTTGTCATCGGTGGTGATAAGGTCTGGCTGCAAAAATATGTTTTAAAGCAATCTTCTGACATCTATGAAGCAAGTACAAGCTCTGGTCCTAAAAGCAATAGTTAACATGTCTTGCCAGTGCCCTTGGCCATCTCCAGCACAACTTGTCCTGTGCTGTCTCACAGCTGCTACTGTTTCCCTGCAGGTTGCAGACACCCATCCGGCTTCCCCCCCAGCTCTCACCCCTGCCATTTGCAACCCTTCCTTGACCAGTTCCCACCCTCACACTCTGTTACTTCAAATACTCACATAGAGTGATCTCCTCCTTCTGGATGCTTCTCCTCCCACAGCAATGCCCTTGCAGGGACATTTCTTTCTCCTCGTCCCCTCTCTCCACCTTTCCAACTGCAGTGTGGGGCACTGTCTCTGTCTCGGGCAGTTTCCTTCCTCCTAGGAAAGCTCCAGCAGGTGGGACACAGCCTTTCCAGAAGCATGCCGACCCCTCAGCCTTCCTGGGGCCTTTTCCCTGCCCTGACAGCAGCAGCTTCCGTGTGCTCTCCCCAGGCTGCTCCTTTCAGCTGCTGGCACAGACAGGGCCCAGTTGTGCCAGCTGCTGTCCCATCCTGCACTCAGCACGAGGGATGGGGCAGCCCAAAGAGAAGCCCCATTGCTGGAGTGAGCCCAGGCCCTCAGGCAGAGGGGATCTCCCAGTCCCTGTGACAACCTGTTGGTCACAACCTTGTGCTGGGCTGTCAGAGACCCTGCTCTGCCCCTCTCTGAGATGCCCCACAGCCTGAGGGACAGTCACAGGGAGCTCTGTTCACAGAAGCACTTCCCGGGGCTGCATTCAGGTGGTTTCCAAGGGGATGTGACTCTCAAAATGAAGTGATCTCAAGACACTGTCCTTCCTGGTCTCTCTAGAAGTAGTGGATGGCGTTTGTGCTCACTCTGATTCCTCTCTCCACACACACACACACACACACACAGTGTGAATGCTTAACTCTCTTCTTTACAGTGCAAATATGCTCATTTGATGTTCCTCCATGGGGGACAAACAATCCTTATGAGGTGGAGAGATAGACCAGTGCTGGGAACAGTGATTGCAAGGGACTGGTCTGTGATGAGTGCACTGGGGTCCCTTGA
>NW_021940460.1:24358-26141 GCF_001715985.3 Manacus vitellinus
CACGCCCGGAGCCTGGATGCACCTCAGCCCTGTGGGGTGCCACCTGCTCTGCCACTATCTGAGATGCCCCACAGCCTGAGAGATGGACATGGGGAGCTCTGGCCACAGAAGCACACCCCAGAGCTGCATCCAGGGCTTTGCCAGCGTTTAGGACTGTAAATGCAAAGTGACACAGAGACACTCCTTGTCCCACGTAACTTCAAGGCTCCCCCAGGAGGCTGATGGCATTTGTACTTGCTCAGGGTCATCTCCCCGCACCAACACCAGGTGTGTGCTCAAGACTTGTCTGTGCAATGCAAACAGAGACACCCTGTCTAGTCCTTCCGTGTCTCTCCAGGGAAGGTTAAAGAACCTCTGTGGGCTGGGTGAGAAACCAGTGCTGGAAGTAGTGGTTCTACTATGATTGCCAAACAAGAGTGGTTGGCGGGTCTGTGATGAATGCCCTGCAGAGCTGACCTGGGTTTTCCAGTGCACATGGCAATAGATCACACCCTGCCCTGGTGGTCCTTCATGTCTCTCCCAGGAGCCTGGAAGTGCACAGACGCTGCTGAGTTCTTTCACCTAACACAGTGCCACTCTTGAGAGGTTCACTGGTGTTTTTTCTCCTCGATATATTCTTGAGAGAGGACTTACAAGAAGACCTAAACTTCAGGCACTACCCCGAGGAGATCCCTTGGTAGGATGGAAATACTGTTGCGAAGGGCAGCTGTGCCACAGAAATGCTAATTGCCTGTCCCTGCCTGCAGGCCAGAGGGCTGGCACACTACAACCCTTAGACTTAAACTTCCAGGGCGCTCGGATCTTACACTGACAGCTCTGGAAAAACCAAAGGCTGATGCTCCCTGGCAGTGCTGCTGTGAGCAGCATGACAGAAATGATCCAAAATACAGGCGGAGAACTGCAAGGGTAAGTTAACCAATTGTGAGAAACAGGGAACATAGTCCTAGACATTGGTGGGGAATCCCTTTGGCCAAAAAGCCCCTTGATAAGGGGCAGGCTTTTGAGACATGGAAGGGAAGGTTAGAGAAAGGGGTGTCTGGAGCACTCAGCGTGTTAAACGTAGGAAGAATGTAGAGGATTGGTTAGAAATGCAAGGACATATGAACATGGCTAAGGCTATGGATGAGCTGCTAAAGTATAAGACTACTGCTAAAGTATAAGTAGTTTCACTAGGCCCATGAGAAAGTCTGAGATAGCAGGGCCATGAGAAAGCGGCCAGCGTCCTTGGGTATTCTAAATTGAGCCGAAAAACAGGAGCTAGGCATTACCAAAACAAAGACACTTAATGAGCCTAATTTCTGTAATATTCATGAACCTATTATAGAGTGTATATTAAGCTGCTGTCAATCTATAATAAAGGAAGTTCCTGGATTCTCACATTGAGGTGTCTAGAGCTTTCCGTCGCAACATATTATTTTGGCGCCCGTGTAACAGGGACCGGGGGGGGTCCCTAGGGGATCAAGTCGGATCTCCTGGGTCGGAGTCAAGTCGGACTCCCGAGAGCCAAGTCGGGTTCTCGCAGCCGCGGTCGGACGTAGGAGTTTCGGTCGGTCTTGCCGTGCAGCACAAGAAGGCGAAAGGGTTGAACGAAAAAGAGCTCAATTTGCCGCTGCCGGACGCCTCCCTTTCAGGGATTTCGGACGGCGAAAGAGTTAAGTTCCGCGTTCCCAGCAACGAAATAGTTGGACCCGGCGCCCGGGAAGACTCCTGAAGAAGGAGGCCCGCCGACAAAGCCGCAAAGTCTCGTGGAAAGGGCTGCACAAAGCGTGGTAACACGTTTTTT
>NW_021940460.1:29341-50518 GCF_001715985.3 Manacus vitellinus
GAGACTTACAGTGGCTGCGTCCAGTAGTGGGAATACCTAATGAGTGGCTAGAACCTCTCAGGCCGCTATTAAAGGGTACAGACCCTTCAACAGCAGTAACTGTCACCCCAGAACAGCGAAACCTCTTACATCAGATTACGGCCAGTATTGTTGATCATGTCACACACCGACGGATAGAGCGTGTGCGAGTGTGTTTGAGTGTGGGTGTGCCTGAGTGTGTCTGAGCGTATCTGAGTGTGTCTGAGTGTACCTGAGTGTGTCTGAGTGTGAGTGTGTACGAGTGTGTGTGAGTGTGTCTGATGGTTTCTGAGTGTGACTGAGTGTGTCTGAGTGTGTAGGATTGTTCGAGTGTGTTTGCAGTTGTGTCTGAGCGTGTATGAGTGTTTTTGAGTGTTTCTGAGTGTTTTTGAGTGTTTCTCAGTGTGTCTGAGCGTGTCTGAGTGTGTCTGAGTGTGCCTGGATGTGTGTGAGTGTGTCTGAGTGTGTGTGAGTGTGTATGACTGTGTGTGAGTGTGTGCGAGGGTGTCTGAGTGTGTGGGAGTGTATCTGAATGTGTCTGAGCGTCTGCGTTAGTGTCTGATTGTTTCTGAGTGTGTCTGAGCGTATCTATGTGTGGTTGAGTGTGGCTGAGTGTGTCTGGATGTGTGTGAGTGTGTGTGAGTGTGTGCGAGTGTGTCTGAGTGTTCCTGAGTGTGCCTGAGTGTCTGTGAGTGTGTGTGAGTTTGTGCGAGTGTGTCTGAGTGTTTCTGGGTGTGCCTGAATGTGTCTGAGTGACTGGGAGTGTATCTGAGTGTCTCTGAGCATGTGTGAGTGTGTCTGAGTGTTTCTGAGTGTGTCTCAGCGTATCTGAGGGTGTCTGAGTGTGACTGAGTGTGTCTGAGTGTGTCTGGATGTGTAAGAGTGTGTGTGAGTGCGTGCGTGTGTGTGCAAGTGTTTCTGAGTGTGACTGAGTGTGTCTGAGTGTGTCGGAGTGTATCTGAGTGTGTCTGAGCGTGTGCGACTGTGTCTGAGTGTTTCTGAGTGTGCCTGAGCGTATCTGAGTGTGCCTGAGTGTGACTGAGTGTGCCTGAGTGTGTCTGGATTTTTCTGAGTGTGTGTGAGTGTGTGCGAGTGTGTCTGAGTGGGTCTGGGTGTGCCTGAGTGTGTCTGAGAGTATCTGAGTGTATCTGATTGTGTCAGACTGTGTCTGAGTGTGTGCAAGTGTGTCTTGCAGTGTGCAAGTCTGTCTGAGTGTGTCTGCGTGTATCTGAGCGTGTGAGTGTGTCTGCGTGTTTCTGAGTGTGCCTGAGCGTATCTGAGGGTGACTGAGTGTGTCGGAGTGTGTCTGAGTGTGTGTGAGTGTGTGCGAGTGTGTCTGTGCATCTCTCAGTTTGCCTGAGTGTGTCTCAGTGTGCCTGAGTGTGTCTGGGTGTGCGGGACTGTGCTTGAGTGTGTCTGAGTGTACCTGAGTGTGTCTGGTTGTGTGTGAGTGTGTCTGAGCGTGTGCGAGTGTGTCTGAGTTTTTCTGAGTGTACCTGAGCTTATCTGAGTGTGTCTTGCTGTGTGCGAGACTGTCTGAGTGTGTCTGACTGTGTCTGAGTGTGTGTGAGTGTGTCTGAGTGTGTGTGAGTGTGCCTGAGCATATCTGAGTGTGACTGAGTGTGTCTGAGTGTGTATGAGTGTGTGTGAGGGTGTCTGGGCATCTCTCAGTTTGTCTGAGCGTGTCTGAGTGTGCCTGAGTGTGTCGGAGTGTGTGCGAGTGTGTCTGAGTGTTTCTGAGTGTACCTGAGCGTATCTGAGTGTGTCTGAGTGTGACTGAGTGTGTGCGAGTGTGTCTGAGTGTTTCTGAGTGTGTCTGAGTGTGTGTGAGTGTGTATGAGTGTGTTTGGGTGTGCCTGAGTGTGTCTGAGTGTGTCGGAGTGTATCTGAGTGTGTCTGAGCATGTGCGAGTGTGTCTGAGTGTGTCTGAGCGAGTCTGAGTGTGTGTGAGTGTGTGTGAGTGTGTGTGAGTGTGTGCGAGTGTGTCTGTTTGTGTCTGAGTGTTTCGGAGTCTGCCTGAGCGTATCTGAGTGTGGCTGAGTGTGACTGAGTGTGTCTGAGTGTGTCTGGATGTGTATGAGTGTGTGTGAGTGTGTGCGAGTGTGTCTGAGTGTTTCTGAGGCTGTCTGAGCGTATCTGAGTGTGTCTGAGTGTGTGCGAGTGTGTCTGGGTGTGTCTGAGTGTGTCTGAGTGTTTCTAAGTGTACCTGAGTGTATCTGAATGTGTCTGAGTGTGACTGTGTGCGAGTGTGTCTGAGTGTTTTTGAGTGTGTATGAGTGCTTGTGAGTGTGTATGATTGTGTTTGGACGTGCCTGAGTGTGTCTGAGTGTGTGTGAGTGTATCTGAGTGTGTCTGAGTGTTTCGGAGTGTATCTGAGTGTGTCTGTGCGTGTGCGAGTTTGTCTGAGTGTTTCTGAGGGTGTCTGAGCATATCTGAGTGTGTCTGAGCATGTCTGTGTCTGAGTGTATATGAGCGTGTGTGAGTGTGTCTGAGTGTTTCTGAGGGTGTCTGAGAATATCTGAGTGTGTCTGAGCATGTCTGTGTCTGAGTGTATATGAGCGTGTGCGAGTGTGTCTGAGTGTTTCTGAGTGTACCTGAGCGTATCTGAGTGTGTCTGATTGTGACTGAGTGTGTGGGAGTGTGCCTGAGTGTTTCTGAGTGTGTCTGAGCGGGTGCGAGTGTGTCTGTTTCTGAGGGTTTCTGAGCATATCTGAGTGTATCTGAGTGTGTCTGAGCGGGTGCGAGTGTGTCTGAGTGTTTCTGAGTGTGCCTGAGCATATCTGAGTGTGGTTGAGTATACCTGAGTTTGTCTGAGGGTGTGTGAGGGTGTATGAGTGTGTGTGAGGGTGTGCGAGTGTGTCTGAGTGTGTCTGAGTGTGTCCGAGCGTATCTGAGTGTGTGTGAGTGTGTGCGAGTGTGTCTGACCATCTCTCAGTTTTCCTGAGTGTGTCTGAGTGTACCTGAGTGTGTCTGGGTGTGTGGGAGTGTGTCTGAGTGTGTGCAAGTGTGTCTGAGTGTTTTTGAGGGTGTCTGAGCAAATCTGAGTGTGTCTGAGTGTGCCTGAGTGTGTCTGGGTGTGTGGGACTGTGCTTGAGTGTGTCTGAGTGTCTGAGTGTGTCTGAGTGTGTGTGAGTGTGTGTGAGACTGTGCGGCTGTGTCTGAGTGTTTCTGAGTGTGTCTGAGTGTGTGTGAGTGTGTATGAGTTTGTTTGGGTGTGCCTGAGTGTGTCTGAGTGTTTCGGAGTGTATCTGAGTGTGTCTGAGTGTGACTGAGTGTGACTGGGTGTGTCTGACTGTGTGTGAGTGTGTGTGAGTGTGTCTGAGTGTTTCTGAGTGTGTGTGAGTGTGTGTGCGTGTGTATGACTGTGTTTGGGTTTGTCTGAGTGTGTCGGAGTGTATCTCCGTGTGTCTGAGCGTGTGCGAGTGTGTCTGATTGTTTCTCAGTGTGTCTGAGCGTATCTGAGTGTGTCTGAGTGTGCCTGAGTGTGTGCGAGTGTGTGTGAGTGTGTCTGAGTGTGTGCGAGTGTCTGTGTGCGTCTGAGTGTGTCTGAGTGTTTCGGAGTTTATCTGAGTGTGTCTGAGCGTGTGCAAGTGTGTCTGAGTGTTTCTGAGTGTACCTGAGCGTATCTGAGTGTGTCTTGCTGTCTGCGAGACTGTCTGAGTGTGTGTGAGTGTGTCTGAGTGTGTTTGAGTGTATCTGAGTGTGTCTGAGCGTGTGCAAGTGTGTCTGAGTGTTTCTGAGTGTGTCTGAGCGTATCTGAGTGTGGCTGAGTGTGACTGAGTGTGCCTGAGCGTATCTGAGCATGTCTGAGTGTGTGTGAGTGTGTGCGAGTGTGTCTGAGCATCTCTCAGTTTGCCTGAGTGTGTCTGAGTGTACCTGAGTGTGTCTGGGTGTGTGGGAGTGTGCTTAGGTGTTTCTGAATGTGCCTGAGTGTATCTGAGTGTTTCTGAGCCTGTCTGAGCGTATCTGAGTGTGTCTGAGTGTGACTTAGTGTGACTGGGTGTGTCTGGATGTGTGTGAGTGTGTGTGAGTGTGTGCGAGTGTGTCTGAGTGTTTCTGAGTGTGTCTGATTGTGTGTGAGTGTGTATGCGTGTGTTTGGGTGTGCCTGAGTGTGTCTGAGTGTGTCGGAGTGTATCTGAGTGTGTCTGAGCGTATCTGAGTGTGTATGAGTGTGACTGAGTGTGACTGGGTCTGTCTGAATGTGTGTGAGTGTGTCTGAGTGTGTCTGAGTGTTTCTGAGTGTGTGTGAGTGTGTGTGCGTGTGTATGACTGTGTTTGGGTGTGCCTGAGTGTGTCGGAGTGTATCTCAGTGTGTCTGAGCATGTGCGAGTGTGTCTGAGTGTTTCTGAGGGTGTCGGAGCGTATCTGAGTGTGCCTGAGTGTGTGTGAGTGTGTGTGAGTGTGTGCGAGTGTGTCTTAGTGTGTCTGAGTGCGTCTGAGTGTGTCTGAGTGTTTCGGAGTGTATCTGAGTGTTTCTCAGCATGTGCGAGTGTGTCTGAGTGTTTCTGAGTGTGCCGGAGCGTATCTGAGTATGGCTGAGTGTGATTGAGTGTGCCTGAGTGTGTCTGGATGTGTGTGAGTGTGTGTGAGTGTGTGCGAGTGTGTCTGAGTGTGTCTGGGTGTGCCTGAGCGTATCTGAGCATGTCTGAGTGTGTGTGAGTGTGTGCTAGTGTGTCTGAGCATCTCTCAGTTAGCCTGATTGTGTCTGACTGTGCCTGAGTGTGTCTGGGTGTGTGGGACTGTGCTTGAGTGTGTCTGAGTTTGTTTAAGTGTATCTGACTGTGTGCGAGTGTGTCTGAGTGTGTCTGAGTGTGTCTTAGTGTGTGTGAGTGTGTGCGAGTGTGTCTGAGTGTTTCTGAGTCTGTCTCAGCGTATCTGAGTGTGTCTGAGTGTGACTGAGTGTGAGTGAATGTGTCTGGGTGTGTGTAAGAGTGTCTGAGTGTGTCTGAGTATTCCTGAGTGTGTCTGAGTGTGTCTCAGTGCGAGTGAGTGTGTCTAGATGTGTGTGAGTGTGTCTGAGTGTTTATGAGTGTGTCTGAGTGTGTGTGAGTGTGTATGAGTGTGTCTGAGTGTGACTGAGTGTGTCTGAGTGGGTCGGAGTGTATCTGAGTGTGTCTGAGCGTGTGCGAGTGTATCTGAGTGTTTCTGAGGGTGTCTGAGCGTAGTTGAATGTGTCTGAGTGTGACTGAGTGTGTCTAAATGCGTCTGAATGTGTTTGCGTGTGTCTGCGTGTGACTGTGTATGACTATGTTTGAGTGTGTATGATTGTGCGTGAGTGTGTGCGAGTGTGTCTGAGTGTGTCTGTGTTTGCCTGCGTGTGTCTGAGAGTGAGTGTGCCGAATTGTATCTGAGTGTGTCTGAGCGTGTCGTAGAGTGTCTGAGTGTTTCTGAGTGTGTCTGAGCATATCTGATTGTTTCTGAGTGTGACTGAGTGTGTCTGGATGTGTGTGAGTGTGTGTGAGTGTGCGCGAGTGTGTCTGAGTGTGTCTGAGTGTGTCGGAGTGCATCTGAGTGTGTCTGAGCGTGTGCGAGTGTGTGTGAGTGTTTCTGAGTGTCTGAGCTGTGGTGGTTTGGGCTAGGCCTTCCTTGGTGACTAGTTTGTAACCAAGGAAGGGTCCAGATTTACCCAGTATTCCCTACGATTTTTACGTAAGCCAGATTATAAGAAGAAAGGAGGAGAGGCCTTCGCTCTCTTTCCTTCCGGTGGCTTGGAGGTGCAGGTTCCCTGCTGTTGAGTCTGCTGTGTTGGGGAGCGAGGCCTGGTTAGGCCTTGTCGACCTTGGGAGACAGAGGTTGCCGGTGAGCATTCCGGAGCGACCCTCGGTTGTCCCAGGAGAGTAGTGAGCTATTTTCTTTGCTAACTCTTTTAGTGGATAGATATTGGGCTGCTAATTGGGATATTTATATATATAATATTTTGGTTTTGTTCCTTTTCCCTTCCCCCTTCCCTTTCCCTTATTTTTAATTGTATATAAGTGTAAATATATTTATATATCGCACTTTGGTTGTCTCTCTCTCGTTTCGGGTTTTCTTTCATTTTTTTCTCCCTCTTCTCCCTGAGGTTTGAGGGGGGGGGGGGGAACTCTGGTGGTAGGGTTTGGAGACTTGGCAGGGAGCCAGCTTCAAACCATATCATGAGCGTATCTGATTGTTTCTGAGTGTGCCTGTGTGTGTCTGGATGTGTGTGAGTGTGTGTGAGTGTGTGTGACTTTGTGTGCGTGTGTGCGAGTGTCTGAGTGTGCCTGAGTGTACCTGAGTGTGTCTGAGTGTGTGTGAGTGTGTGCGAGTGTGTCTGAGTGTGTCTGAGTGTATCGGAGTGTATCTGAGTGTTTCTCAGCATGTGCGAGTGTGTCTGAATGTTTCTGAGTGTGCCTGAGCGTATCTGAGTATGGTTGAGTGCGACTGAGTGTGCCTGAGTGTGTGTGAGTGTGTGAGAGTGTTTGCGAGTGTGTCTGAGTGTGCCTGAATGTGTCTGAGTGTGCCTGAGTGTGCCTGAGTGTGTCTGAGTGTGTGCAAGTGTGTCTGAGTGTTTCTGAGTGTGTCTGAGTGTTTCTGAGTGTGTCTGAGTGTCACTGAGTGTGAGTGTGTGTGAGTGCGTGTGAGTGTGTGAGAGTGTTTGCGAGAGTGTCTGAGTGTGTCTCAGTGTATCTGAGTGTAAGCGAATGTGTCTGGGTGTGTCTGAGTATGTCTGAGCGTGTCTGAGTGTGCAAGTATGTTTGCAGGTGTGTCTGAGCGTGTGCGAGTGTGTCTGAGTGTGTCTGAGCGTGTCTGAGTGTGTCTGAGTGTCTGTTAGTGTATATGAGTGTGTGTGAGTGTGTGCGAGTGTGTCTGAGTGTGTCTGGGTTTGCCTGAGTGTGTCTGAGTGTGTCGGTGTGTAACTGAGTGTGTCTGAGTTTGTGCGAGTGTGAGTGTTTCTGCGTGTGTCTGAGCGTATCTGACTGTGTCTGAGTGTCACTGAGTGTGTCTTAGTGTGTTTGAGTGTGTGCGAGTGTGTCTGAGTGTGTGCGAATGTGTCTGAGTGTGTCTGTGTGTGTGCAAGTGTTTCTGTGTGCGCTTGAGCGTGCCTGAGCATGTATTCATGTGTCTGAGCATGTCGGAATGTGTTTGAGTGTGTGCGGGTGCGTGTGAGTGTGCTTGAGTGTGTCTGAGTGTGTCTGAGTGTGTCTTAGTGTGTGCGAGTGTGTCTGAGAGTGTGCGAATGTGTCTGAGTTTGTCTCTGTGTGTGCAAGTGTTTCGGTGTGTGCTTGAGCGTGCCTGAGCATGTATTCATGTGTCTGAGTGTGTCAGAATGTGTTTGAGTGTGTGCGGGTGTGTCTGAGTGTGTGCGAGTGCGTGCGAGTCTGTCTGAGTCTGTCTCAGTGTGTCTGAGTCTGTCTTAGTGTGTTTGAGGGTGTGCAAGTGTTTCTGTGCATGCTTGACCATACCTGAGCATGTATTTATGTGTCTGAGCGTGTTGGAGTACAGTTGAGTGTGTGCGGGTAAGTCTGAGTGTGCTAGAGTGTGTCTGAGTGTGTCTGAGTGTGTCTGAGTGCGTGTGAGTGTGTGTGAGTGTGTCTGAGTGTTTGCAGGTGTGTCTGAGTGTGTCTGAGTGTGCCAGAGTGTGAGTGTGTATGAGCATGTATGAGTTTGTCTAGCTGTGTGCCAGCGAGTCTGAGTGTGTGCGAATGTGTCTGAGTGTGTCTGTGTGTGTGTGCAAGTGTTTCTGTGTGTGACTGAGCGTGTCTGAGCATGTAGTCATGTGTCTGAGCGTGTCGGAGTGTGTTTGAGTGTGTGCGGGTGCGTCTGAGTGTGCTTGAGTGTGTCTGAGTGTGTCTGAGTGTGTCTTAGTGTGTGCAAGTTTGTCTGAGTGTATGAGTGTGTCTGAGTGTGTCTGAGTGTGTGTGGGCGTGTATGAGTGTGTCTGAGTGTTTGCAGGTGTGTCTGAGTGTGTCTGAGTGTGTGTGAGCGTGTGTGAGTGCGCGTGAGCGTGTATGAGTTTGTCTAGCTGTGTGCCAGCAAGTCTGAGAGTGTGCGAGTGTGTCTGAATGTGTCTGTGTGTGTGCAAGTGTTTCTGTGTGTGCTTGAGCGTGCCTGAGCATGTATTCATGTGTCTGCGCGTGTCGGAGTGTGTTTGAGTGTGTGCGGGTGTGTCTGAGTGTGCTTGAGTGTGCCTGAGTGTGTCTGAGTGTGTCTTAGTGTGTGCCAGTGTGTCTGAGTGTGTGCGAATGTGTCTGAGTGTGTCTGTGTGTGTGCAAGTGTTTCTGTGTGCGCTTGAGCGTGCCTGAGCATGTATTTATGTGTCTGAGCATGTCGGAGTGTGTTTGAGTGCGTGCGGGTGCGTCTGGGTGTGCTTGAGTGTGTCTGAGTGTGTCTGAGTGTGTGTGAGCGTGTATGAGTGTGTCTGAGTGTTTGCAGGTGTGTCTGAGTGTGTCTGAGTGCACCAGAGCGTGTGTGAGTGCGTGTGTGAGTGCGTGTGAGCGTGTATGAGTTTGTCTAGTTGTGTGCCAGCGAGTCTGAGTGTGTGCGAATGTGTCTGAGTGTGTCTGTGTGTGTGCAAGTGTTTCTGTCTGTGCTTGAGCGTATCTGAGCATGTATTCATGTGTCTGCGCGTGTCGGAGTGTGTTTGAGTGTGTGCGGGTGTGTCTGAGTGTGCTTAACTGTGCCTGAGTGTGTCTGAGTGTGTCTTAGTGTGTGCGAGTGTGTGCGAGTGTGTATGAGTGTGTCTGAGTGTGTCTGAGTCTGTTTTAGTGTGTTTAGCTGTGTGCGAGTGAGTCTGAGTGTGTGCGAATGTGTCTGAGTGTGTCTGTGTGTGTGCAAGTGTTTCTGTGTGTGCTTGAGCGTGCCTGAGGCATGTATTTATGTGCCTGAGCGTGTCAGAGTGTGTTTGAGTGTGTGCGGGTGCGTCTGAGTGTGCTTGAGTGTGTATGAGTGTGCCTGAGTGTGTCTTAGTGTGTGCGAGTTTGGCTGACTGTATGAGTGTGTCTGAGCCTGTCTTAGTGTGTTTGAGTGTGTCTGAGCGTGTGAGTGCACGTGAGCGTGTATGAGTTTGTCTAGCTGTGAGTCTGAGTGTGTGCAAGTGTGTCTGAGTGTGTCTGTGTGTGTGCTAGTGTTTCTGCGTGTGACTGAGCGTGCCTGAGCATGTATTCATGTGTCTGAGCGTGTCAGAGTGTGTACAGGAGCAGTTCCCAGCTTCCAGCACCCGTGTGACAACTCCAGTCCGTGCTGGGGTGGTTTCTGGGAGGGCTGGGGGTGTTACAGTGTGATGGGGGAGGCACGTTTGGTTCTACTGGGGGATTTTTAGGGGTTAAGAGGGGAAGGCAAGGAGCAGTGCTGCCAGGTTGGTGGCTGTGTCCCTCCTGGCCTGCACCAGCCCTGGGCTCAGCACCCAGGGCTTGGCTGGTGCCTCCCTAGGGGTTCTGCAAGGTCGTGTCTGGGGGCTGAGTTTGGGGGCAAAGTCCTCAGGGAGAGTCAGGGCTGAGGCTGTACGGCGGATTAGTGGGATTGGAGAGACCTCCAGGCTTTAGGATGCTAGCCCCGTTACCTGCGAGGTGAATGCCCTTCCCTCCACCCCTGCACGTGGTCCGGTGACCCCGCAAGGAGCACACACAGACCACCAGGGAGGGAGGGACGAAAGAGGAAGTTTATTGTGGGGTTGGGGTTTATAAGGCTTTTAGGAGGGTCAAAGGGGACCAATCACAAGTTCAGGGTCACATAGAAAAAACCATCAGGTAAAGGGTCAACAGCCAATAGGAAGGGGTTAACAAAGGACCAATGAGAAACACCTCAGGACACCTTCCCAGGACACCTTGTGTGAGACAATAGCTTCACAGGGGGTGTCGGGGAGAGGGAGACAGTGACACTGCAGAAAATACAAAAAGCCATTTTGAAACATGTTTAAACCACAGTAAAAACTTCTGTTTCTATAACATTAGAGCTGTTTTCCTCACCAGTCCATCTCTGACAGGACTTTTTCCATCCTGCGTATGGCAAATCCATTGCCACAAGGCTGTGTATCAGGGGTTAATTATGCTGATACGTTTGGTCTGTGTTTGCCCCCGCCACCTGTGAAAGTTTTGCTCCTTCCCTGCCAAGTTATGGGAAAACAAGCACTGATAAACAGGAAAGTTGTCCTTGAAGAGAGCTTCTTGTATAAACTGTTTTAATTGGTGTTCTGTGATTGGCTAATTGTCCTCCAAGGTCACTTGAAGGAGAGATTGAGGAGGAGGAGGATGAAGTAGCGCCCCCAGACTCAATTAAGAAAGACCCCCAAAGCAGACTGCGTGTGCGCTGGGATTTCCGAAGTTCTCACGCGTGCGCAGAAGAGATGCACTTACATAACCGGGAGGTGGGACTGAGGGCTTCTGGCTGGGCGGTGCTGGCCACGCCTGGGAGGTTGTGGTCAGTCAGTTAATTGTATAAAAGCAGACAGTGCTTTCTTGGAGGGAGCTAGCTTTACCTCAAGGACAACGTTGCCTTTGGCGGGGATGCCTGCCAGTTTGTGAACTTACTGACTCTCCAAGGATGCAGCTTCTGCTATGGGTAATTATAGGCATGCTAGGTCGGTAAGATAACTTTATGGGCAACAGCTGGGTAACTGGGGAGGTCATGCTGGGGGCTTATTTTTCTCCTCCTTCCTCCCTTTTGGGTTTGTTAGTTTTGTTGGCCACCTCTTGGTAATAAATATTGGATTTTGTTAAGCTTTTAGCGGTGTCATGGTTTCAAGATTCGATATGTTTTGAACCCTCCCTAATACAGGCTGCCTCCATGTGTGGATCATATTGGGGTCAGGCCGGCACTCTGGGTAGGTGTGTTGCCCTTCAGGGACCCAAACAGCCGTACTCCACTCCTCTCACCAAGTGTGGGAGGTGCTGATTGTTTCCTGTAGCTCTGTCCCTTCCTGTCACATCCCTTCCCTGGCTTTGCTCCTGGTGTCATCACTGAGTGTTTGGCTCATCCTCATGAGTGCATATTGTGTCCCTGTAGCCACCCCGGGCTCCCTGGGGGGGCCCTGGAGCCTGGAGCAGGCTGAGGAGCTGCCCTGCCCTGGCCTGGGAGAGGGGTCCATGCTGCCCCTGTGGCCTTTAAGCTTTGCCTCAAACATCAACTCCCAACTCTGTGCTGAGTTGGGCGAGTTCAAAACAGCCCCAGAAACAGAGATGTTTAATCACCAGGTTAATTTGAAAAATATATTTCCTTTGAAAAGTCAAAAACAAAGAAAAAACAGTCAGAACACCAGAGATTTCCAACAGGAGGATGATCCGAGGCATCCAAGTGCCCTGCAGAGGAGACGCTACAACCCGGCCGGTTTCCTGAGTGCCCACCAGCAGCAGTGGCCCAGGTGGGCGAGGAAGAAGATGCCGGTGATGACGGCGAAGCTGATGCCCATGGCCCTCATGATGAAGATGGACTCGGGGCCACGCCGGTGCTGAGCCGGGAAGGTGATGCTGAGCGAGAATCCCGCCATCATCTCGCTGTCCCTCCAGCAGAAGTAGGTGCCCCTGTCGCTCCTGCGCACCCGCAGGATGTGCAGGTGGTTCCCATGGTCGAAGAAGACCCTCATGCCCTTCCCAACACCCACAAGGTACTGGGAGCAGTAGAGCCAGACCGAGTCCTTGTCCCAGCCCATGGTGTGCTCCAGGCAGGCCCCTGGGCACGTGATCACCAGGTCTGTTTGGGATGGGGACACGGGCTTCTCCCCAAACTTGTAGATGATGTTGGAGATGGACTGGACTCCCTCCTCAGGCACCTCCTTGGGCGGGCACAGCGCCAAGCAGCTCCGGACGGCCACCTCGGGGCTGCGGAGGCACAGGAGGCACGGGAAGCGCCCTTCCTTGGAGCCGCACGGGTAGTGCCCAGAATCCCTCACCTGGGCCCGGAACATGATGAGGCTGAACATGCGGATGCTGAAGCGCTTCAGCAGGTCGCTGCCTGCGCGGACGTGGCTGGAGTCGAGCACCATGGTGCCATTGAAGTCCATCAGCACCGTGGTCTCGTGGCCATGCAGGTTCTTCTGGAAGTACCAGATGACAGAAGAGACCTCCTTGGGCTTGCACTTGCAGGGCAGCTTGAAGGTCATGTCTGCCAAGTAGGCGACGTTCTCAAATGTCAGGAAGGCGAGACATGCCATCTTCTTGAACACATCCCCTTTCTTCTCAATGGCAAAGGCCTGGAGGACATCAACCAGGCAGAGGAGGATGGTGGCTCCCAGCAGGCTCGGCCCCATTGCTCCGGACCGGCTCTGCCCCAGCAGAACTCACCCAGCCCAGCCAGAAATGTGCTGGGAGCGACCCCCCTGCCCCGGGACAGTCTGGCCTCTGTGACACCCACTCTGGAACCTTCCTACCCTCAGCAGCTCTGGAGAACTGTCACCTGTGTCCCTGGACATGAGGGGGCTGTGATGGGAACAATGGAACTGCAGCCATCTTATCACAGGGTCACAGAATGGCTTGGGTTGGACACGACCCTAAAGATGATCTCATCCCAACCCCCCAGAGTAGAGGACGACCATCCCCTCCCTCACCCCCCTGGCCACCCCTCTTTTGATGCACCCCAAGGATGCACTTGGCCTTCAGGGCTGCCAGCGCTCACTGTTGGCTCATGTCCAGCATTTCCTCCACCAAAACCCCCAAAGTCCTTCTCTGCAGGGCTGCTCTCAGCCCTTTTTCCAGTCTGTGCTGATGCCTGGGATTGCCCCAACCCAAGTGCAGCCCCCTCCACTTGGCCTTGGTGAACTTCATCAAGTTCTTGTGGTCCCACTTCTCAAGCTTTTCCAGGTCACCCTGGATGTCCCTAACCTTCTGTCGTGTCACCTGCCAGTGTGCTGAGGGTGGGTTCTACCCTCTAGTTCCTTAAAGGAAACCTGGGGCCAAGCTGATGAGGAACCTGGTCTGACTGTGAGAGTGGGGTGAGCAGAGCCAAACAGAGCCCCCTCGGGTCACTGGAGCCACCATGGCAAAGGGGCTTCGGTCCCAGCAGTGTCAGCCTGGGGGGCGGGAGTGGGACTGTCGGAGCAGCTCCGTGACGGGAGACACAGAAGTTTCCTGAACTTCCAGTCCTGGGCTATGTCACATGCTGGAGACAGTGCTCAGTGTGCAATGATTCCTGCAAGGCACTTCAATAACCCAAGACTCCCTTGTGCATCTCCCGGGCAGCCTCTTAACCCACAGCCTCCCCTATGGCCCTGCACCCCACCCGTGGGCCCCCAAAGGCCCTCTCGGAGGGCTCTGCAACTCCTTTACGCCTTCAAAGCCCCTCTCACCGAGCCCTGCCCCCTCTCCGTGCCCTCACGGCCCCTCGTACACACATTTCAGCCACTTACAGGCTCCCACTCTCCCCCACCGCACCCCTCCTCGGCCCCGGCTCTCTCAGATACTGCGACTCCCCTTTTCCCGCCGCCGGTTTTAAATTGGTCGCGAAGCCCCGCCCCGCGCCCTGATTGGCCCCGCTTTGCCTCACAACTCCCCATTGGCCGCGCCCCGAGTTGCCTCATGGGAGCTGCAGTCCCGCGGCCGCGTGAGGCATCATGGGAGCTGTAGTCTCACCGCTTTCTGCGCCCCCTGCCGGCGGCTCCCGGCACAGCGGTGGGCCAGAGCCCCGGGGGTCCGGGAGGGTCCTGGAGGGTCCCGGGACCCCCAGGCTGGGGCTGTGGCCCTTTTGCTCGGGGCTGCGGCCGACAGCCCGGCCCCGCCACCGCCTCTACGCCTGCAGCTGGGATCAGTGCCAGGGAACAGCACCCGGACCTACCAGGGTTTGGGGGACACACACACACAACTGGGGACACACACACACCTGGGGGACATGGACACACACACACACCTGGGGACAAACACACACCCCTGGGGACACACATACACCTTGGACACACACACACTTGGGGACACACACACACAGGCTGGGACACACACACACCTGGGGGACATGGACACACACACCTGGGGACACACATACACCTTGGACACACATACACCTAGGGGACACACACACACAGGCCTGAGACACATACACACCTGGGGGACATGGACACACACACCTGGGGACACACCCATACCTGGGAGCACACATACACATCTGGGGACACACACCCCCACTCACCCACCCCTGGGGAACACCCCCACGCATCGGGGGGATACTCGCCCCCACCCCCATGTTCCCAGGGCACCCATCCTCTGACCCCACCACGGCCACTCTGGATGCAGCCGCTGGCCCCGAGCACCTGCTGTCACCTCTAATTGGGTCACATCCTGCCCACACCGAGGCAGCAGGGACGGGCATGTGTGCCCGAGGGTCCCAGTGCCTCTGTGTGGCCTGACCGTGTCCCCCTCTCACAGTGGCAATGCTGTGTCCCCTTCATGAGGCCACCCAGCCTCTAGGGACAGGGACATGGCAGTGGTGGCACCCCCAGCGTCACCAGTGGAGGTGGCAGAGGGGCCACAAGCACTTGGAGCCAGGGAACCCTTCCTGTCTGGGCTTGGATGAGCTAAGTGGGGTCTGGGGGAGGGTGGCAGAAGAAACCCGTCCCCATGGTGGGGGACACCGGGGACACAGACAGCAGATGGGGAGAGGTCACAGCTCTGCTTTACCATGTTGTTGCCCCAGGAGGGGCAGACTGGCAGCTCCCCCCGTCCCCCAGTGCAGCCCCCCAGCCCGGGGCCGTGTGGGCACTGCATGTCTGTACATCAGGACCACTCTGCCAGACTCCCGGCACCGCCCCAGGGAGGGGGGGAACAGCAGGGATGGGGCACCGGGGGACAAGGGGAGGCTCAGCCGGGGGGGGGTTGCAGTTAGGCGCAGTGCAGGAGGTCCCCCAGCCTTTTTGCCACCCGCCCAAACCCTCTGTAGCCCCAAGCCCTCAACTTAATGGGCCTCCCCAGCTACGGAGTGACTTAATGGGAAAAGGGGGCTTTGGGGCGCCATGGGAAGCCGAGAGCACCAGGTGGGAGGGGATCCATGGGCTGGACCATGGCAGGGGGATGCTGTGGGGCTGGGTGGGAGCAAGAGAAGGCCATGGGGGCTGTGGGGCAGCAGGGAACCATGGCCCAGGGATGCTGCTGGGGATGGGGATTTGGAGGGTGCCTGGGGCTGAACCCGCGGACACAGGGATGCCCTGATTGGGGCTTGGGGTTCAGGGGTCTGGGGCCTATGCCGTGGGGCTGGGGGGTCAGAGGGGTGCCGGGGCCGATGCCGTGGGTCCAGGCTCAGTCCGAGTAGATGATGAAGCCAGAGCAGGTGCTGTACTCGTTGTTGTTGCCGCCGTGGACTTTGCCCCCATCCAGCTTGATGAACACCTCGTCCCCCGCGTCGAGGTGCAGGATGACGCTGTTACTCGCGTAGTCGTAGTTCTGGTCGGCGTCCTGCGCGATGGCGCTGGACAGGACCTGTCCAGGGGACACCGCGGGACTGGCTAAGGGCACGCCACAGCCCATGGGGCCCACGGGACACTCTGGTCCCAGCTCACCTGCAGCCAGAGGGCTGCACCCCCCTGGATCCGCACCCATGGGTGAACAGGTCTCGCATGGGTGAGGCTGCTCCGGGCATCCCCCAGAGCCTCTCCCTGACCTGGTGGGTACAGATAAGGGACCACGGCTCTGAGTTTGGGTGGGGAACCATGGTACAGACATGCTGCTGTGGCATTTGGAATCAGATGCAGGACCACAGCTCTGGGTTCTGATGTGGGACCACAGCTCCGACATGGGACCCCAGTCTGGGTTGGGATGCAGGACCAGACATGGGACCATGGCACACAGACAGGACCCTAACTCAGGATTTGGATGCAGGACCCCAGCTCAGAGACAGAGCCCCAGATCCAGAGTCAGATGTGGGACCACATCTAGGACACAGGACCCCAGCTCCCAATTCAGATGTGGGATCACAGCTCCAACATGGAACCTAGATCCAGGTTTTGTTGAAGGACCCCAGCTCAGACACAGGACTCCAGCTTCGGATTTGGATGCAGGACCATGGCTCAGACACAGGGCCCCATCTCTGGATTAGGATACAGGACCATGCCTGGGATGCAGGACCCCATCTCCCAGCCCACTGAATCCCACACATCCCTCAGTGCTTCCCACGAGCTGAACAAGGACCACAAGCGTGTGGCAAGGGCTGAGCTCAAATCCCCCCCAGATCCCCCCCTCACATGGACCCCAACCCGCGGGATGCTCTCCCCACAGAGCTCTCCTGGGAGCCGGGATGTGCTGGGATGTAGAGAAGCAAGATTCAGGATGGGAACAGTTCCAGGCATGGAGAAAAGCATACAGCAATTGGCAGGACTTTCATATGGACTTTACTGTTATTATGTGGTTTCACTGTATTCATGCTACGCAGTGCACAACTGCACATGCCCAGGCTTCCTCCTCCCCCTTTTGCCTGTGCCCTGTTCTGATTTGCTCCCCCATTTGTCTGTCTGATAGCCCACCCGATGTTCTGCCCCCTTTCCCTGGCGGGACGGTTAAGAATCGGGCGCACGCCTGAATTATCAAATCTGCTTGCACCCTTCCTCGTGTCCTGTCCCCTCCTCCCTTCGGACCGCGACACTGGGAGGTGCCGGCAGAGCCAGAGGAGCCGTCACCGCCTGGAGAAGCAGCTCCACGGCTGGACCCGCTGCCACTGCAGAATTCTTTGGGTAATCAAATCTCTGCCGGCGCCTCGCGGAGAGATTGCGGCGCTGGGTGACAGTGACAAGGCGGCTGCTGAAATGCAGAAGTGCTGCGCTGGGAGAAGGTGCCGCTAATTACAGCCGACCAGAATCAGCTCTTAATTGGCTTGTGCTGGGCAGGCAGGCACCGGGGTCTGGGAGCAGTGGGAACGGGAGGGCTGTGCCCACGGAGTCCTGTCCTTTGCCTCCAGGACAGGGGTCCTGGAGTCTGCTGCTCCTCGGGGATGCAAATGCACCAACCCAAGCCCACAGGCAGTGATGGTGTGGTCAGATGCTGTTAACTCTGGAACCTATTGATGGCCCAGCTAGGGATCCCACAGGATTTGCTCTCATCCCGCCCAGCCTCATGCCACCACCAGAACTGTCACTCTGTTCAAAGCCACCCTGTGTCTTCCCCGCCACCATGAGTGTCCCTGGGAAATCTCCATCTGTCACAGCACCGCAATCTCCAGGGGACGCTGCCTCTGCCAAGGAAGAGGAGAGGGGGAAGAAGCAGGAGAAACAGGAAAAAACAGGTTTGGTGCCAGGTTCTTGCCATGGTCCCCCCCCTGTGGCAGCCAGAGCCGTCCGGTGCCATCTGTCTTCCCTCTTTAAGAAGCTGCCTTGTCACTGCTTGCCTGCCTGTGATAGTTTCACTCTAGGCCTTCCTGGAGACCAGCTTGTAAACAGGAAGGAACTAGGAAGGTGATCACGGAAGTATTCCATGCTATTACATAACTTGAGGTATAAATAAAGCCAGTGGAAGGGACCTCGCTCTCTTCCTTTCCAGCGAGGTTCGAGAACGGTGGGTCCCTGTCTCGGTCTTGCTTATCTAGAGCTGAGGCCTAGAGTGACAGCTGTTATCTGCCACGCATGAGGGGAGAGTGCTGGGTCATGTCCAGCCATCCTGCTTCTCTCAAGGGAAGTGGTGAGATTTTGCCAATTCTTCAGTTTGCTGGTTACCAGATTTTTAGACTGTGTAGACTTGTTTTATTTTTGTCCCTTTTTGTCCTATTTTGTCCTTTTCCCTTCTCCCTCCCCCTCTTCCCTTTTAGGAAGCTATTTAGGGTTTCTGGGGTTATAGTATATAATATTCTCACAATATATATCTGTTTTATATGTAAAATATATATATTTTTGCTATAGCTTTGGCTGCTTGGTTCGTTTTTTACTTCCCTCTCTGGAAAGCAGGCCTTTGTTGTCAAGTTTCGGAGACTTGGCGGGAAGCCAGCTCGAAACTTGTACACTTCCCTAACCAGGGAAGATAAATGGCAGTGCTGGGCCCAGGCTCCTGGCACCGCGCTGGCGCAGAAGAGGGGGCTTCCACCCACCCCCGATGGCCTCACCCCCCTTGTCCTGCTCCGTGCCTCAGTTTCCCTGTGGCACAGCCATGGGGTGGGAGCCCCGGGGGTGACACAGCCCCAGCCCCGACTGTGCTGTGCCCGCTGCCCCTGACCCCGGTGATGGCGCTGGGGGTGTCCCTGGCCCTGGGGACACTCTGGGGTGGTCTCCAAGGGGGTGGGCTGCACCCAAGGGCTTTCTGAGGGCGACGAGGGGCAGTGGGGTGCTCCCATGTCTAGGCAGAGCCACTCACGGTGACACCTGGGGCCTCGGGCACGTCGTGTGCCCCACATGCCATGGCCACCATGGCCTGGGACCCCAAAGGTGTGGCAGCAGGTGCTCCCCAGACTCCCAAATGCAGTAGCAGGTGCCCCTCAGGATCCCTGGGCACGGCCCTGGGAGCCCTCCAGGATCCCCAGACATTGTGGTAGGTGCCCTCCCAGCACCCCTGGGCACAGCAGTGGGTGCCCCCCTCAGACCCTCTGGGCATGGCAGTGGGTGCTGCCCCTCAGATCCCCTTAGCCCAGCACTGGGTGCCCCTCCAGGCCCCCTGGGCACAGCAGTGGGTGCCCCCCTCAGACCCTCTGGGCATGGCAGTGGGTGCTGCCCCTCAGATCCCCTTAGCCCAGCACTGGGTGCCCCTCCAGGCCCCCTGGGCACGGCAGTGGGTGCCCCTCAGGGCCCTTGGGTGCAGCAGCAGGTGCCCCCCTGGCCCCCCAGGCAGGGCAACGGGTGTCCCCAGGACCGCTTGGCAGGTCCCTGTGTGCCCTTGGGGACTGTCCCCACTGGGGTCTCCTGGGGCTGTGCCCCTCCCTGAGCCATGGACGGCCCTCACCCCACCATGGGGACTCCAAAGCCACCTGGTGCCACCTCCCTGTCCATCCATCTGTCTGTCCATCCATCTCCCCCCTCCCACTGCCCCTCGCCTCAGCTACGGGCTAATACAAAAAATAAATAATGCTAATTAACCACCAGCAGCAGCTCCCCTGGCTCTCATTAACTCCAGCCCTGACACAAGGGTGATGGGCTGCCCCCAAATCGGCAGCACAAGAGGAAATTTGGGGGGCCCCCCACATCCTGACTCCCTCCAAAGGTGCCAGATCAACGCTTATCCGCCAGGCTCCCCCAGCTTGCCAGGGACAGGGATTTTTTGGCAACAAACCCCTAATTAACCCCATCTTTTTAATTATTTGGGGCATTTTTGGGGGGAACTTTGTCATAGATACCGTCACGGCGATGCCCTGTTAGTAATTAACAAGCAGTTAATTAAGCTGCATCACCCGCCCAAGTGAGGCTCCTCTCGACGAGGGGCTCCCCAGCTCCTGGACATTTATCCAAGAACATCGATATCCCCCAGAGCTGGGGGGTGGGGAGGTTTGGCGTGGTCCCCAGATATGTTTTAGGGGAGGCAAAAGGGTCAAAGTGAGTTTTTGGGGTGCTCAGTTCAGAGTTACACGGATGCTGCTTGGGAGGAAGAGCCAGCAGTGCCAAGCAGTGCTGGGATACCCCAAAATTTGGGGCTGGATGGTGGGAGAAGACAAAAAAAAAATCCCAATAAAAGGAAATTTAAGCTGTATGCATGGAGAAAAGCTGCCGAGCAGCTCCTGTTCCTGCTCGGAAGGGCTCAGAGCCGAGGGATGAAGTGCAGTGGCTGTGACAAGGCTCCTGCCTACCCCCACCTCCTGGCTGCTTTTTGAGGTGAAAACTCAGTTTTGGGTTAATTCGGGGTCCCACATCCTCGGGACAAGGAGGCACCGCAGGGGGTGATGCCGAGGGAAGCGATGGGAAGCGGGAGCGGGGTGGGATGGGATGGATCCTGGCAAGGGTGCTGGGCTGTGGTGACATCCAGAGAATGGAGCTCGGGTGACAGCTCGGGGGTCACAGCCACATCTTGTCCCTCGAGTCGTGGCCGGGGGGGCACATGAGATGGGAAAGGAGCGCCTGGAAATGCAGGGAGGCAAGGCTGAGTCTTGGGTTTGGGGGGTTCAGCTGGATGGAGTCGGGGGGATGTGGGAGCGGGGAGGGGGAAGGAAGGATGTGTGTCCTCCCGGTGTCCCCACACAGCCTGGCCAGGGGTGGGGACATCTCCCCTGGCACAGCAGCAGCAGAACCAGCTCTGGGCTGGGGGTGCAGCCCCCCAAAAGCGGGGCAGGCACTGCCCCCCTTGAGACCACCATAGACATTGTCCCCCCCCTTGAGACCACCACAGACATTGTCCCTGCCCCCCCCCAGGGACCCCAGCGGGGACAATGGCACGGCCAGGGGGGGCAGGGCACCCTGGGGGTGCTGTGGGGATGTCCTAAGGTACCCCAAGGCACAGCAGGGCACATCTCTAGGGCCAAGGAAAGGACTGAGGGACACTTGGGGACATGACAGGGTGGGTGGTGACTGTCCCCAGTACAGAGGGGATGGGGGACAGGGACGGGGCACCCGGGGGAGCATGTTTGGGGATGGGAGGGGGATGGAGCTCTCTCTGGCGGGCACTTGGAGCACATCACTGTCCCTGGGAGAAGGATGGGGCACCCCAGGTGTGCTCCTTTGGGGCAGCGAGTAGGACAGGGCATCCCAGGGGTGCACCCAGGGCCCATCACCGGGAGAAGGATGGAACATCCTGAGGGAGCATCTCCAGGGCTGGGAGAAGGATGGAGCACGCTGAGGGCTGGCAGCAGGACAGGGTACACCAGGGGTGCACCCAGAGTCCTCCATGTCCCCGGGAGAAGGACGGGGCACCCCAGGGGTTACGGATCCATGGGCAGGAGAAGGATGTGGCACCCTGGAAATGCACCCAGAGCCCATCACTGCCTCCAGGAAAGGGACAGAGCATCCTGGGGTCACATCCCTGGGAAAAGGACAGGGCATTCCAGGGTGCAGCCAGAGCCCATCTTCACCCCTGGGAGAAGGATGAAGCACCCCAGGGGTGCATGTCTGTGGCTGGGAGAAGGATGTGGCCCCCCAGGGATGCACCCAGAGCCCATCATTGCCGCTGGGAGAAAGATATGACACCCTGGGGAGACATCCCTGGGGCTGGGAAAAGGAGGGGGCACTCCGAGGAAGAATCCAGAGCCCTTCTCCAGTGCTTGGCGGGGGCAGTACCGCTCCTGTGCCTGCGGAGGGAGCCGGGACGGGCAGCCCTTACCTGCCCGTTCTTGCAGAGGTCTGCCCACATGCTGGTGCCGTCGCTGCCGCGCATGAGGACGTGGTAGGT
>NW_021940460.1:51994-53686 GCF_001715985.3 Manacus vitellinus
TGTCCCTGCTTTTTCCTTGGAATAAATTTTGCTGTAACCTTTTTTGTGTCGCTTTGGCCGTTCCGACATTATCAGCGACATCACCCCACAAAGGGACACCCGTGAGGATGGCCCCCACGGCACAGCCAGGGCCCATCCTACCTCCCTGCCTCAGTTTCCCCTCCCTCCGCACTCTGGAGGAGCCCCACACTTTGGGACAGCCTGGCTGACACCCACATGGCCCGAGCATCCATCGCGGTCACCCACGGGGTTCGGGGGCTGGGGTGTCACCGCTGGTGGCAAAGGCCACTGTGACAACGGGGCAGCCGCGGGTGCCACCGCGGGGGTGGCCGTACCCCCCGGGGGGCTGAGCCCCGGCGGGCTCATGACATGGGGACACGCTGCTCCGCCCGCTCCGTCGCCTGCCATCTCCATCAGCCTCAGCAGGGACAGCGGGACGCGATAGCAAGTGACAGGCGCCGCCAGCGCCGGGGGTAAGCGAAGGACGCAGGGAAGGCGGGGGGGACACGAATACATGGGCGGAGAGCAGCCCGGGGGCCACTCCCAGTGCCGCCCGCTGTGCCCTCGGGTGACAACACCGAGGTGGCATCAACCCTGATGGCATCTATGAGGTCCATGGGGTCATTGTCCCCCCTCGCCCCCAAAAAACAACACCAGGGGTGCATTCCCTCTTCCACTGCCACACCTGTGCAATGTTCCCAAACCCTTGGGGGACACACGGGGGACAGACACCCCCCCCAAAAGAGGAGGGACCAAGGGGACGCTCGGCAGCCATCGACCGCCCCCGCGTGTCCCCGGGCTCCCGCAGAGGCTTTAATCAGCGAGCACAAATCAATTAGCTGCTTTTAAGGAGGCAATTATTCCTGGGGGCATAACGAGACGGGGGGGGGCATTATTTTGGGGTGGGGGCATTGCCGACATCGTGTCTCCCCCTCAAAGCTGTCACCATCATGTCACCAGCTGCTTTCCTGGTTATTTTCTCCATCGTTATCGTCTCTCCCCCCCTCCATCGCCCCGCTCCTCCTTATCTTTCTTTTTAACAAGCGCCTAAAAATACGCCGCGGCGAGGTCACGGGCTGCGTGAGTCACCGCCGGGGCGGGGACGGGGTGGCCGTGGAGGGGACATGGGGGGTGGGACAGGCACACCCCGCTTGCATCAGGGCACTCGTTTCACCTGGAGGGTCAGAGGACATCCCTGGTCTTGGCCACTGCACCCTCACGGTGGGGACACAGTCCCAGGTCACCTCACTGCTGCAGGGCATTGTGTGGCACGGCCACCACCCCAGGTCACCTCATCACCCTGGGCAACCCCGTCCCCATGGCACGGCCACCACCTCAGGCCACCACGTCCCCAGCCCTGCTGCAGAGCTTCAGCACCACCTCGGGATGGCAGCGCCCCGTGGGTGGAGACGACACCGCAGGCGACACCGGCTGGGGACCCTGAGGTGCTCGCTGTCCCCAACCCTTGCACAGGGAGGGGGTGCAGCGCAGCCCCCCGAGCCTGCTCCATCCACCTGGGGACAACAGAGCGGCAAAGTTCCAAAGGGCCACGTCTGGGAGCGCAGGAGCAGGGAAAGGGACAAAGCTGGGAGGTGGCAGCGGTGACTCCAGTGACTGTGGTGGCAGCAGTGGCAGCGGTGGTGGCAGCGGTGGCAGCAGTGTCGCCAGTGGTCGTGCTGGCAGCGGTGGCTG
>NW_021940460.1:54215-55905 GCF_001715985.3 Manacus vitellinus
TACCTGCTGCTCTCTGAGGGGCTCCTGAAGGAGGATTTGGGGAAGGGTGAGGGCAGCCGGGCCTGGGCAGGGGGTTTGTGGGGCTGGGGCTGGGCTGTGCCTCAGTTTCCCCTCTCACTCTGCCCACAGGACCACGAGTGGCCAGGGGCACAGGGACACTGTGCCCTCCACACCCACCCAGCCCCGCAGCTGGGGGTCAGCCTGGGTAGGCTCAGCCCAGGGGTGGCTGTAATTACCTGGGCTCAGCTGTAATTAGCACTCGGAGCTGGACACAATATACGACCCTGATGTCAGCCTGGGGAGGGAGTAGCCATTCACAAACTGCCCCCAACACCCTTGTGTGTCCCCAGGGTGGGGTCTGAAGGGGCCATGGGAGGGGAACACACAGGTATGAACAGGGATGGCGGTGTCAGGTCCTTGGGCAGGACCCCCAGGGCAATGGGAGCCTCTGTCCAGACTGTCCCCTGGCCTCAAGAGAGGACACCAGCCACCCCAGCCACCAACCTCCAGGCCTGTGTCACCTCCATCCCTAAGAAATGCCACCCCAATCACCTTGTTAGGAGGCAGAGGTTATTAAGAAGAGGAACGAAGAAGTTTTCCAGGTTGTGGAAGCCCGGGGAGATGCAGCACCAGCACGGATCAACATGGGAGCAAGGGAAGACCCCATGAACCAGTCCTGAGGTGGTGACCCTGGAGCTAACCAGTGGGCTGCCTGGCTGTGCTGTCCCCAGGGTGCCCCACGGCCGGCGTGACACGGCGAGGGGTGCGCAGTGACAGCGGGGGACAGCGACGGGACGTGCAGGGGTGGTACTGGGGAGTGTCCTGCACGGTGACGGTGTGTGACACCCCAGGCCGCGCAGTGACGGTGACAGTGGGTGACACCCCGTAGGCCACCTGATGACATGGCACTATTTGACAGCCCTTGCACCAGGCACTGACGGTGACTGTGTGACAACCCATGGGAGCTGCAGTGACACTGCATGGCACCCGGCGGCCTCGCGGTGATGGTGACACCCTGTGCACTGCGCGGTGACAGTGACACCATGTGACACCCTGGGGAGCAACAGTGAAGCTGTGCAGCACCGCGGAGCTGTGCTGTGTGACACGAGTGGGGCTGTGCAGCCACGGTGACACTGTGTGACACCCCGGGGAGGTGTGCAGTGACAGCGACAGGGACCGTGCAGGGACGATGACACTGTGCTAACACCATGCAGTGACAGTGACACCCGTGACAACAGGCACTGTGCAGTGACACTGGTGACACCAGTGCCAGGCAGTGGCATCACACTCAGACCCCCCGGGTTGTCCCTCCTCTTGGGTATTGAGCCCCCCAGCCAGCTCACACCTGGGGCAGTCCCCACTGGGGGATGTCACCCTGTCCCTATAGCCCATAGGGGGACATCTGCACCCCATGGGTGTCCCATGATGGGGTGCTCCAAGGAAGGGGGGGGGGGTCAGGAATGGGATGCACAGGAGAAGGATTACACGGGGGAGGGAGCTCCAGGAAAGGGGGTGCGGTGGGAAAAGGGGTGCTCTGAGGAAGGGATGCACTGGGGAGGGGGTGCACTGGGGAAGGAGGTGCTCCAGGTAGGGGTGCTCTGGCTCGGAAGGGGGTGCAGAGGGAGGGGGCGCAGTAGGAGGAGTGTCCGCCTGTCACAAGCCCCCGGCAGCCGCAGCGGAATCGATCCGG
>NW_021940460.1:55973-68932 GCF_001715985.3 Manacus vitellinus
GGCGCGGGGCCGGCTCTGCTCGAGCCGCCCCGGTGGGCGCAGGGGTGACGCTGCTCCGCGATCGATGGCAGGACGTGGGGCGAGCAGGGCCGGGGGTGTGGTGGGGCTGGGGGCCGTGGCACAGCACCCCCCGGCCCTCGGAATCCACGCGGAGCCCGCTCGGGGGGTAGCACCCGTGTCATGAGCTCGGGGTCTCAGCCGGGGTGTCCTTCAGGGTGCCTCCTCCACGGCCATCGACCGCGCTCTCCATGCCACCCAGCCCACGGAGCTGAGCGGTCTGTCACCGGCGGGGGACATGGGCTTGTCCCTGAGGGGGTTTGACTGGGAGATGGGAGGGGGACTAGGGACGCTGGGGCAATCCTGGGGCAGCACCCACAGCTGGGCACCGCACAGCAACAGCCCCATGGCCAAGCGCCCGGCTCCAGAGCCCTTCCCCGGTGGGTGCCAACACCCGGGCAGGCAGCCCACATAGGGGGTTCAATCCCCAGCTCCGCCCAGAGCCCCCAAACCAGGCCCCCACCAGCCCCACGGACAGTCCTGTGCTTCGCCATCCCCTGAAACCAGTCGCTCCCTCGGCCCCGCTAAACGTCAGCCGGGTGCGAACGAAGCGCCAAATGCGATTACGGCCCCGGCTCGCTCCCTCCTTCCACCCCGGCCCCATTTATCGCGGAGGCGAGCGGGAGGGAAGCGGAATCAGCGCTTATCTCGGCTGAGAAATCGCGCTCCGGCCCTGATTTATGGCTGGCCGGGAGGGACTCCGGCAGCGCCGAGCAGTTAAGGAGTATTAAGAGCAGGGAGGGGTTGTTTGAAGGGCTCCCCCCACTTCGGGGATGCTCTCTGGGGCTACACAGCGACCGCTGGGTCTCTCCAGATGGGCGTGACACAGGACCTGTGGGTGCACTGTGGGGCTCAGGGGAGGGCAAAGGAGTGGGAAAGGTGTCTGGCCCCTAAAAGGGACACGTGCTGGCTGGGGACACTCTGAGACGGTCCCTGTGCCTAAAGGTTGGCACTGGGGACTGCCAGGACACTGCCTCACAGGGCCGAGCCCGGGAAGGAGGGTGGGAGCATCCTGGAGACCACTGCGTGCAGGGAGGAGGGGTGGCCAAGGGCTGGCAGCACCCACCCTTCTCAAAGTGTGGGGACAAGGGGTGGCAGTGGACAGGGGGGTACCCCAGGGGGAAAGCACTTGCAGAGAACCACAGGGGGCCCAGGATCACATCCCAGGAAGCTGGAACTGCTCAGAGCCAACACGGATCCATAGGAATCCCCTAAGCTCAGGGCAGGGCTTACGTTTCGAGCAGCTCCTGGAGCAGCTCAGCGATGTTTACTGGGAAGAGCACGAGCACCCGTCAGCTCTGCCTGCGTGTGCTGAACTTTACAGAGCGCAGCCGTGCCCCGGCATAGGAAATAACCTGGGAATGGGCCGGGAAGAGCTGCGGGAGCAGCCGCGGGAACAGCTGCTGTTCAGTGTTATATTAAAACAAAAGTGAAGAGCCAGCACCCGCCTCGCCCAGGCTCGGCTCTCTCGCCAGGAAAGCGCCGCCGAAGGAAGCTCAAACAGCAGGAAATGAGTCTGAACGAGGGAGAGCCCAGGTCTCTGCCCGCTCCGGGGTGTATCAGACCCTCGGATCCAAAGACAAAGGTGACCCACGAGCGATGGCTACAGAATCAGAGGGCGGGAGGGAGAAGAGTAGCCACCTGAACACCCGACCCACGTGAACGAGGTGCTGTCCGTCCCCCCCAGGCAGATTTAACGTTTCCATTAAATCAGTGTGAAAGAGGGGAAATCCCAGGTCTAAACTCGGATTAGAAGGGCTGAGCTGCAGGGGGTCACCCCAGAGACATTGTTGGCAGGGACAGAGCCCAAGAGGCCATCTCTTCCCAGGGAAGAGATTGTCCTGGAAGACATTAAAGTGAGATTGTCACGTATTAAAGTAAGATTGTCCTGGATTAAAGTGAGATTGTCCTGGATTAGAATGAGATTGTCCCGGATTAAAGTGCCTCAACTCACCAAAGTCCCACCACAGAGACCCACAGGGGGGACAATAAGAGCAGCCTCCCCCCAGAGGCACAGCTGGTGGGCAAGAACCTGAGCAGGGAGAAGGTGCTGGAAAAAAAACCCCTGGCTACACTCACCTTGGGAACTGTGCAAGGAGACACCTCTCACCGCTGTCTGCATTCAGCTGGTAAAGCTCATTAATGGAGGTGGCCTTTTGGTGCCGTTTTCAAACCAGGGAATTCAGGCCCCTTCCCTGACTAAGAGAAAAGGTGAATTAGGAGATGAGATGCAGCAGGAGGAGGAACACCAGCCCCCCGAGCCCGGCGACGGCCACGCCCATCGCCAGCCGGGCCCAGAGGAAATCCAGGGAATCCTCGAGGCAGGTGCGGAGCCGCAGCACCTGCCAGTAGGTGCTCTCCCTGTCCCCCAAGTTGTCGATGATGTGAGTTGCCCACTGGAGCTTCTCCTCTAGTGGGATCTGGGAGCTGATCCGGGTGTCGGCCGCGGCCACATCCAGCCCGTTCCGCCTCATCAGCCGCGTGCGCTGCGCCAGGGTGTCACTGCCGGGGAGGGGGACGGAGCTGAGGTGGGGTGGGAGGGAAGGGGGGTCTGCCTTCCTTGGGCATGAGGGATAATAAAGTGGGAATGAGAAACATTCCCCGTGTCATTTCTGCTCCAGCCATCGGGTCAGCACTGCCCAGGATGACTCCGTTCTGTGTTTTTGGCACTCCCACAGGCCACAACACCAGGCAGTGCCCCAAATCCTGCCCCAATTGATAGTGCACAGGCTATAGAAAGCCCAAAGCAACAACATTCCCTGTATGATGGTGCTAGCTTCCAGGGAAAGCTCAAGAAGCCCCCTCAAGTGCACTAGGATAAAGGGAGGTGCCACAGCACAAAGGGAGATGTTACTTCTCTCAATGGGTTTCGCACCAGGGCAGTGGCTGAGCCCTCACCAGAGCAGAGCCCCCTCTAAGAGAGGTGGCAGTGTCCCTGTCCTCATGGTTCCTGGGGCACTTACCAATAAACCAAGACCGTGTATCTCATAAACTTGGTCAACCCGTGGGTCTCGAAGAGCAGAGGGATGTCCAGGATCATGTAGTGGTATCCTGTGGAAATGGCAACACCCCTCAGAAAAGGGAAAAGCGTTAACCCCCATTCCCAAATCCCTCCTGCTACACACACACCATGGTCATGAAAAGCAAGGGAAGTGGGAGCTCTACAGCTCCACGATTGCAGCAGAGCCCGTTTGCCCTCCTCCCTCTCGCAGGGAGGAAATGGTTTCATTCCAAGTTTCCAGAGGAAAAAAAAAAAAACAACCCTAACATGGCTGCTCTCAGACCAGAGGTGAAGCTGCAGAAATGTAAGAAGGAGCTGAAACAAGGAGCTGAAATGAGAACAGCAGTACCTGTCTGGCCAGAGCGGCAGCCATGCCAGGCTCTCCCAGGAAGCAGTGTCCACAGCAGGATCTGCTCTCCACTCCTTCCCTTGTCCAAGACTTTGCCAGGCTGCAGTCATCTGAGCCAACCTTCTCCAGCTCAGTTTTCCTGCCTTTATGCAAAGCTTTGGCTATACAGCTCCAAGGGGAACAAAGAAATCCTTGCAGACCTCTCACAGCTGTGACACTGAAACATGGGTGAGCCTCCGGGCATGGCCCCAAGGCTGAACCCTCACCAAAACTGGCTGAGTTTGGTTTAAAAGCACTATCACCATGAGGAACAGAGCTTGCCACAGCCAGTCACTGTCCCCCCAGGCCCTGTGGCCCCCCAGTTTTCCCTGTGCCTCTGCCCTTGGCCAGCACCAGCTCTGTGGCATCTGGGGAGGTGGGAGATGCCCTGCTGAGCCTGGGGGAGCAGGAGAGGGGAAGGGAAAGCTCTAAGCCAGGACTTCACTCCCCTATGTGCGCCTCAGCCACAAGGACACCTCAGGTTTTGCTGCTGTCCCCTCTTTGTAACCCAACCCCCCTAAAACCCACGGCAAGCAGAGCCTGGACAGAGACATCATCCAAGGAGCCCCATTCCACCGCATCTCCGCCCCCAGAGGCTTCTTGCTGCCCTCCAGTTTGATCGATCAGAGCTTTCCTTACACACCGATCCTCAGAGACAACATCCAGCTATCCCAAATTATTAAATCCTGACTAATGAGGACAAAGCTGCCTGCTGAAGCCACACAGCACTCTCACCGAGGGCCAGCACAGCATCCGCCTCCTGAGCCCACAGCCCCGGGTTCAAGACTCCATCTCTGCCTCCCGGCTTTCCTGCCTGTTGCTTCCTTTGCGTCCCTCCTCCTCCTCACCCTGGAGCAGAGCTTGGCCCCATGGAGCCCTTGCACAGGCCTGTTCAGCTCTCACAGGGCTCCAGCTCCGATGAGCGCCACAGATCCAGACTGGCTCTGTGAAGTCGGTCATACATGGAGACCTCCAGAACAGCTGGTGATCTTATCTGGCATTTCTCCAGCCCTGCCTGACAGTTGCATTTGTTCCATATATTGGGGGGAAGGCAGGACTTTGGAACCCACAGCTGTCCCTCACCTTATCAGCGCTCAGAGGGCTGCACAGCTCCCACCGAGGCCGGGGGCAGGGAAGGATATTTGGCCATTTCGGGAGTGTGACATTATCCAGGGGGTGATCTCAGCACAGGCCTCACAAAGCTGCTCCCAGGCCCCACAGATACACTTTAAACCGCAGAGGAAGGTGGTGAAGGCCAGCAGTGAAAGGCAGGAGTGAATCAGGAATGAATCCTCCAAAGGCCACCACTGGCAGAGCACAAAGGCTGTCACTCAACGTCCCTTCCCCTTTTCCGTCCCTGTCCCTCTCCCCACATTCAGGGACAGCTCCTGCCTGAGAGGAGTCCCCGAGGGCTGGGACTTGGCCTCTTACCGAGCACAAAATACTTCAGGATCTGCTTCAGCATCTCCTTCAGGATCTCGGGGTGGGTGATGGAGTTCAGCAGCTGCCCTTTCTCTGGCTGGGAGAAGATTATGTTCCCAAGAGCCTCGCGGTTTATCTCACTGTTCTCCAGGAGGATCTCAGTGCCAAAGTACCACAGGATCTGCTGGTGGGCCTTGGAATGGGGCTGCACCACTGAGAACATCAAACAGCTGGGGGTGAGGGCTGGTTTTACAGCACTGTTTGCATCAGCAGCCCCCCCCAGATGGGGTTTGGTCATGAACGGATGCAGCTGATCCTCGCCGGGGCACCACATCTGCCTCCAGCACATCTGCCTCAGCACCAGCTCCTGCCAACAGCCCTCCCAGCCCAAGGTCCCTTGCAGGGCTGACACCTGGGAGATCAAAGTGTCCTGCAGACATTAATTCAGCACCACAACCCTCCCAGCCCATGCTGCTGCTCGGGGTGACAAGTCAGCAGGGCGGGCAGAAGGACACAGCCGTGGCCACACGCCAGGGCAGGGGCAGGAACTGGGCTGAGCTGACTCCCACCAGTGAAGAATCAATCCAAAGGGACCAGGACCAGCTGAAAACCTCAGCACTACATGAACACACACTTCTACAACCTGTGTCTGGCTGCTGCTGAGGTGGTTTCTTTTACTGTCTTTGACCTCAGTCACTAAATTCTTCAGGAAAATGAACACAAAAAACCTTCTAAAAGCTCAATCCCGAATCAGCCCTTGCAGGGACTCTGATGTTACAGGAGTGTATAACTTTAAAGTCACCAAAAAAAAACACCAACAAAAGGGATGCAGCAATAAAATCATAATTAAGCTCCAGCTGAGGGTAACCACGGTGAAGGAGAGAGCAGATAATCATCTCTCCCAAATCCAGGAACGTTGCCAAAGGTTGTAACCTCAGGCCAACCTCATAGAAGTCTTTAAGACCAATTTCTTCCTCCCATGGAATATCACATGGAGGCAGTTTTGGGATGCGTGAAATCCACGTAGTAAACAAATACGTATAAAAAAGGAATTGGAGGAAAATAAAGTGATTGGTAGAGAACTGACACAGAGTATCTGTAGTGTTTTCGTACTGTCTCCAAGGGTTTTTAGCACCTCCAGCAGATTTCCTGCACCTCGAGGGGAATCACAGTGCAATAAAATGTTAAAGCTTTGAGTGGCTACACAGTAAGTTCTTCAGCAAACAGAAAAGTTCTGGCACTTTAAAATGACAACATTGCACCACAGGTCAGCTGTAGCCCCTGGACCTGCCACATGCAGGATCCACAGAATCCCAGAATCCCAGGCTGGTTTGGGTGGGAAGGGACACCTTCCACTATCCCAGGTTGCTCCAAGCCCTATTCAACCTGACCCAGGACACTTCCAGGGATGGAGCAGCCACAGCTCCTCTTGTCAAGCTCTCTGTTCCCCTTGTTATCCCTGTGAGATGGAGGGGTTAACACCTCACAGCTAATCAGGGAGAGCAGCGTCTGCTCCAGTCCTGCTGAGGCAACAGACCTGGAATTCTGAGTCTTCCCTCTAGCCCACACAGCACATTTGAGAGCAGCAAGAGGCAGGTGCGCAGTGCAGGAGCGTGGACTGAATTCCCTGACCTGGGATCTCTGGAGCCTCTTGGTTTTTTTGAGCACATTAATTTTGAGGTCTGATCTCTCAGTGTCACCAAGAAAACAACATGTAGCACAGAGGGACATGGTCTGAAGCTGTGCCAGGGGAGGTTTAGGTTAGACATTAGAAAGAATTTCTTTACAGAGAGGGTAATCAGACATTGGAATGGGCTGCCTAGGGAAGCAGTGGATTCTCCATCCCTGGAGGTGTTTAAGAAGAGACTGGATGTGGCACTTAGCGCCATGGTCTAGTAACCACAGTGGTAGTGGATCAAGGGTTGGACTTGATGATCTCGGAGGTCCCTTCCAACCCAGCTGACTCTATGATTCTATGATTCTCATTCAAGGCTCTATGATCCCACCCCACATAACTGAGTGACAGGATGGGTGTCCTGGATGTCAGGGGGACACTGGATCAGCCAAGGGAACCACATTAATTTTGCCCAGAGTTGGCTTTCAAAGCTGGGAAACATCACACTCCAGGAAAGAGAGACTCAGGGCATGATCTCCCCACGGTGTTTCTTAGGACACCATCTTCTGTTTTTGTTATAAAAAATATATCCTAGTTCCAATTCCCCCTCCCCCGGAGGCAGCTCTACAGCCTCATGGAGTGGGAAGCGGAAGGGAAACAGATGTACCCAGAGCACCCTCTGCCGTCAGCGCCTCCCAGCAGCGATCCCAGTTGTCAGAGGAACCTCAGGGACCAGGATCAGCCACGGAAAACTCACTCTCCCTGGCAATAAGGTCGGCGTCGATCACGGCACGGCACAGCCCAGTTCCCGCAGCACGGCCACCACCGTGCTCTTCCCCGATGCAATCCCACCCGAGAGTCCCACCAGGAACATCGTGCTCTGAAAGGGGAAAGAAAGGAGTTGGAAAACGTGCCAGGACAGGGCTCTTTTTTTTTTTTTTATGCTGGGCACAGCAAATATTTAGCCCAAAACAGGTGGCTTCATTCGAAGTTCATTCTCTCTAGGTGTCACTGAGACATTGGCAGGATTTTGGCATCCTCTGGTCTGGGAATCCCTGTTTCACAGGCTGCAGGATAGTGCTGGGTTAAACGAGGCTTCCCTGGACCCCCCTAACTCTGGATGTGCCACTTGAGCCAGCCCTCAGTTCCTCCAGCTGGTTTATCTGCAGCTGCAGCAACTCGTTCCCCTTTAGCACCTGCACCCACCAAACCACAGTCTCACCTACAGCACCATAAACCATGGAATCATGGAACGGTTTGGGTTGGAAGGGACATTAAAGCCCATCCATTCCCATTAAAGCCCCATCCAACCTGCCCTTGGACACTTCCAGGGATCCAGGGGCAGTCACTGCTTCTCTGGAAAATCCATTCCAGCCCCTCCCCACCTTCACAGGGATAATTCCTTCCCAATATCCCATCTATCCCTGCCCTCTGGCAGTGGGAAGCCATTCCCCCTTGTCCTGTCCCTCCCTCCCTTGTCCCAAGTCCCTCTCCAGCTCTCCTGGAGCCCCTTTAGGCCCTGCAAGGGGCTCTCAGGTCTCCCTGGAGCCTTTTCTGCTCCAGGTGAACCCCTCCAGCTCTCCCAGCCTGGCTCCAGAGCAGAGGGGCTTCAGCCCTGGGAGCATCTCCATGGCCTCCCCTGGACCTGCTCAGAGGAATCAGAGGAAATTTCTGGTAGGATTGGTGAGGGTGACAGTGACAGGGTCAGTGACAAAGAGGAAGAATTCAGGAAACATCTCAACGTGGGAGAACACAAGCACTGGGAGGGAGAGCCCTGCTCGATCCTGCAGCTGGGTAGGGAAGATCAGCAACCTCTGACATAATGGGGACACAGAGCCCACAAGGCACTCAGTGCATCTCATTCCCACACTGCCTGGCAGCCCAAGGGGTATGGAAACCACAGCTCTGAGCAGCAAACTGGTGTTTGTGAGCTGGCAAACACAGCCTTGGACACAGATCCTGTGCCTGCCCACGGCCCTGAGGTCGGGGGGGCTGGTGACCCCCCAGCTCCTCTCACAGCTCCTGCACAGAGATCCCTGCTCAATCCAGACCCTGCAATCCTCTAAATCCAAAAGGCTCTGTAATGCTGAGGCAGCTCTGGAGGGCCGAGGGGACTCCTGGGAGTATCAGCACACACAGGACCCAGGTACCTACTGCCTGCACTGTCTCCCACGGAATAGGGGGCTGCAGGAGAGCTGAGATGGGCCAAAACACAGCACTGTGTCCTCTGGTCTGGAAAACACACACAAAAAAGACACTTTAGTCATAATTTGCTCTTACAAACGGGACTCAAAAACAGAGTTTAGGGGTGGGTGAGTCCTGTGGCAGCTGGAGGCAGCTCAGCAGAGGGAAGGTGGCAGAGTTGGAGCAAAAGCCAGGAGCTCATGCCAGCCCACAGCAGCACCATGTGCTCCTTCCCCTTCCCAGACCAACAGATGGGGAGAACTCCAGCAGCAACAAGGGGGAATAATCCAAAAGGACTCAGAAAGGGCACTTCTGATAAACAGCAGTGCTTTGGGGTGGCTGACAAACACCCTAAGCAGGACCTGGGAGCCTTCCCTGATGTTACTGTGGGCTCAGTGTGACAGAGGGGTTGTTTGTTTATCCCAGCAGATTAAAATCCTGCTCTCCCACCAGGATTTCATACACCTGCTGCAGCCTCACAGCAGCTGCACAGGGAGGCTCCACATGCTGCTGCCCATGTAGAGTAAACACAGGGCTTTAACTGCAGCAACATCAGTGTTCTGGCCTCCAGCCTCAGCTGGGACTTGCTCCCAAAAAACCTTCTATTTCTGTCCCTCTGCCGCAGGAATTACTGCAGGGGGAAGTAGCCCTTGGAAGGGTTGTCCTGGAATCCAGGGCCAGCCAGGGCTTGGAACACTCGTGCTGTCCACTCCCGCGACCGGCGGCGGAGGAGAACGACCATGAGCACTGCAGCGACTGAGAGAACGAAGCCGAGCACGGCTCCAACCGCGGCTGAGCGGCGATCGAAGCCGCGCGGCGGCCACCAGAGCCCATTGAAGGAAGGGCAGCGGCCGGGAAGTGAGCGGCGCCCCGCCCCCCCGGCGCGCTGATTGGCCGGCGGACAGAGTGCCGCGCTGCGGTTGGTCGAGCCGGCTGTCGGTCAGGCGGGGGGCGGGGCGCTGCGGGAGCGTGTCCGGAGCTCGGCAGGGTCGGGCGCGGCCGCGGCGCGGGGGGGTGACCATTGACCTCAGTGCCTTTTCCTACCAGAAATGAGCCCATTTACTATGTCTCCTCGTCCTGGCGTTAGGGTGTGTCTCTCCATATTTCCTCTGCCCTCCCAGCCCGTTCCTGGCATCCGCGTGCCCGCGGTGACACCCAAGGTGGTGATCCCACTTCCCCAGAGCATGTGGCATCCCCTGCGCCCTGGAAGAATCCCAGGCTTCTTGCAAGCCCATCCCGTCGTTATTCTACACGCACACACAGCCCGGGGTTTTGCAAGGCTGTGCCTGCATTGTCTTGTGGTTGGAGGTGTGGAATGGTGGAATAACAACAATGAGGATGGGATTGAGCACAGGCATCGAGGCAGGTCCTTATCTCGGTAGGGAAGAGCTGGAATGCCAAAAGTGGCATCGTCCTTACTTACTCATTGCCTTAATTAACAAAGTGCAGAGCTTACTGTGTGTGCAAGATTTGCAGGAGAGGCTTGGTGCACATTCCAGCTGGGAATGGGTGTGTCAGCCTGTGACTTTCCAGAGGTACCTGGTGCTTCCCTCACCTGAGCCTCGCCACTCACCTGGAGCCCCAGCAGGTGTGCAAACCATCAACCTGAAGAGCCCTTCTCCCTCCATGAGCAGCTTTCCCTGGGCAATTCTACCTGCCCAGCAATGGGAGCGAATAAAAGGTCACCCAAGAAATATCACAGGCTTTTTTTATGACAGCATAGCTGCCCATTTATATTTCCTTTGCCCCCTGGGCGTGGCTCCGTGTCTCGGTTTAATTGGTTTAGCTGCGCTCAAGGAGGTTTTTATTTTCTTTCCCTCTGACATGATTAGGTTTGTGGGAGCCAGAGCCGACCAGAGCACTGACAAGGTGGTTAATCACAGCCACTTCCCAGAGGTTCCTCCTGCCCTTTTTGCTAGGAAAAGGTGTGTTCTGGAGCCCTCCTTGGGTCCTGGTGTGTGATTCCTGTCACCCAGAGGAGCTGGAATGTTTTTGGCTGCAGATGCCACAAGCTGACTGGGAGATGTCCAGATGTCTGGGAAATCTCCTGCCCCCCAAAACCTCATGGGGATCCACCCAGGAGAGACCACGCAGTGGGAAAGGGAGTGAATTTCCTTCTGGATGTCGATTCCATACCATCACATCCCACTGGGGTGTGGGAGTGTTTCGGGTTACCCCAATGACATTGTCCCCAAAAACAGGGCAGGGGATGGGCCTGGAGCTGCTGGGCTTTGGAGAGCCACACTGGGAGTGCTGTCACTGCCAGTCTGTGCACTGGATCCTGGCACTGAGATTTAAAACATGAACATATTCCTTAGTGAAAGCAGCACTTCCTTTCCTTTTAAGGACAGGAAAGAGGAATTAGGTTTCCTCGGCCTCAGTCCCGTGTCGGCAGTGGGAAGTGGCTGCACTGCTCTCTGCTTTGGCCATCCAAGTTGATTTTCCAATGAAAACACTCTCACTTTGGTGTTCGTCATGTTTTCCTTTGTGTGGAGTGTGTCCTTCTGCTGTCCCTGGTGTTTGTGGAAGGTTTATTCCCTGACTGTGGAAATGGGCTCAGGCTGGTGCGGTTTGTCATCTCACAGGCAGCAAGGGCAATGGTGACACCAAGGATTGGAGTGTCCCAGCCCCGTGAAACAGGTCAGTTCCAGGTAGGAAGAACTTGGAAATTCCCTGAAGCACAGCTGGGTTGTTGCTGGATGGGGTGTGAGGGGGGAAAAGGAGCTTTTCCAGAGGGGCAGCTGCCAGTTTGGCAATCCCTGCCAGCACTTCACCATGAAAGGATGTTCCTAGGACAACCACATGTGGAATTCAGCTGTAGGTGTTGTGTGAGGCTGAGCTCTGCCACCTGGAGATCCTCCTCCCTCCCCAGCCCCTAATGAGATTACAGCCTAAGCACTGCTCCTGATTAGACCCAGGTTTGGCACATGGGGGTTTGGCATGGTCACAGTTGTTTGGGGGTGGTCGAGGGGTGTATGGGAGTTCCCGGGGGGCTTTTGGGGGTTTTCGGGGGGTCCTGAGGTGACGGAACACCCCCTCCAGGGCTATGGCCATCCCTGCGAGCGCCCAGAGCGCCAACAAGACCTGGGAGCTGAGACTGTACGAGCTGCACCGAACCCCGCAGGTAAAGGGGGGGAAAGACACTGAAACTGGGGGGAGGAGGGAGACCCTAAAATGGAGGGGGGAACAACTCGAAGTGGGGGGGAGAGACCTCGAAATGGGGGGGAGGTAGGGACCCTAAAACTGGAGGGGAAACAACCCAAAATTGGGGGGAAAAACAACCTTGAATTGGGAGGGGGAAGAGACCCTGAAATGGAGGGCAGGGGGGACATTTGACTCATGGTGTCAGATGTCAAGACCTTGAAATTGGCAGGAGTAACTATGACTCTCTTAGAGGGCTCTACGTTACTGACTGGGTGCAGCTGCAGAGGTCGCACCTCCTCACTGGTCCCACCGGATGCCCGTCGACCTCTGCCCCCTGGCCTCACCACCCAGCGGTAGTATCAACCGGTGAAACAAATTTCTGGTGACAGCTCGCCCGAGCTTGTTACCCAGAGCCTTGCCCACGGGTAAATAAGACGGGCAAAGCCGGCAGTTATACTTGAGGGGGTATGCTGCTGGCTTCCTCCACCCTCTACCGGACAGCGTGTCACCCTATCGTGCGAGCTGACCGAATGCACGATAGTACCAGGTCATAGGTGGTCTGCAGAGACCAAGAGACTGCCTCTGAATCGGGATATACGCCTGGTTGCTGGGCAGGGGTTTATCACTAATCGGCCTCTGTTTTCTGTCCCCATTCGTGGCTCCGAGCTGTGCAGCAAGGAGCAGGTGAGGACACAAGTCATTACGACTTCAGACACCAGTTGTTCCCCTCTCTTTCGGACGGGCATATGCAAGCGTTGCTGGAGCACGGGGGACAATATCGACCTGGCACGTGGCCACCGACTAAAATCCCAAGCTGATGGGGCTCCAGAGGCATGCCCCGAGACGGTGGAGATGTCAGGCTTTACGGCCCCCAGTAGCTCACACGGGCTGTGCCCTGCTCTGGGGTTTGGGGTACAGCTTCGATGCCTGGAGGCAACATCGGCCTCTGTATGCCTCGCTAATGTTGCTCTGAACTGCGTAGGGAGGAGCCGGGGGCAGGGACATGCCATTACGATACTCCCTCATGCAGGTGCTGGGTAGTACCCCTTTCCAGCGGATGTGAAAGTGCACCATGCCGATCAGGGGCGTCCGTGATTCTGGTAGTGGCTGTGCTCGCTCGCTGGCGGCCTGGCTTCCCTCCGAGACAC
>NW_021940460.1:69215-70354 GCF_001715985.3 Manacus vitellinus
GCTCCGGTGCTGAGGGGCGGCGGCAGCGGTAGAGGGGCCCTGCTGCCATCGTCTCCCTGCCTGGGGGTAGACCTGGTGACCCCCCGGCTTAGCGGGAAGCAACCGAGCCTCGGCACCCCTGGGTGCGCCTGGGAGGTGCAGGACGGAGGTGGTTCCATCCCCACCCCCGTGTGTGCAGGTGTGGTGCTGAGGGTTGGTTCTCCCCATTGCTAGGTGAAGCGGGTAGACCTGTTCCCGGCGAGAGGACTTAGAGCCGGAGCGCCTGGGCTGGCCCAGGCAGCAGGAAGACCTGTTGCCGGTAAGGGGACTTGGTTCCTGAGCGCCCAGGCGGGCCCCGGCGGCGGGTAGACCTGTTGCCAGCGGGGGGACATAGCCGGAGCGTCCAGGCAGGCCCCGGTAGCAGTTAGACCTGTTGCCAGTGACGGGACTTGGAGCCTGAGCACCGGGGCTCGCCCCGCCGGGCCGCCTGCCCGGCGGCAGCTAGACCTGGTCTCCGACCACAACCGGTCTCCGAGCTGGGGACTCCGACCCCTGGTCTCCGAACCCCGTGGGTAGAGCTCTTGTCCAGGTCCGGCAGCTAGAGCTGGTCCGAGGGCTCAGTGAGGGCCCTCAGCGGGCACCGAAGCGCTACAATTTCCGACCGGTGCTCCGAGCGTGGCACCGAATTCACAGAGCGAGCAGACGGCGTGCAACTGCTAAATCCGTTGATCGGCGCGCCGGCGTGCCCTTCCGGACCTGCCCTGACCTCCCTGATTTCCCACAGTTCTTAGTGGGTCCTTCCAGCGGGCATGCTCTGTTGAGTTCTCTCTCTCGGGGTGGGGGGGGGTTGGAGGGGGGCTTGCTCTGGAGATTCCATCGCCCATGGCCCTTTGCGGCAGACTTCCTCTCCGGCGTTAATCCTTTCCCGTGCCCTGAGGGGAGAGACGTTCTCTGCGATGAGGGGAAACAGGGGGAGTAACTCGGACTCTGCCTAGGTGGTATGACTGTGGCTGCCTCGGCTCAGCTGCAGAGGTGCGCAGTGGGTAGAGCTGTCTCCCGTGCACAGCGGGTAGACCTGGTGTCCCAGCGCAGCGGGTAGACCTGTTCTCCGGGCTCATCGGCTAGACCTATTCTCCGAGTTGGGCAGCTAGACTGGGTTC
>NW_021940460.1:70706-72240 GCF_001715985.3 Manacus vitellinus
TCTCTGAGCCCGGCGGGTAGACCTGGTGTCTGATCACAGCGGGTAGACATGGTGTCCGAGCCCGGCGGGTAGACCTGCTGTCCGAGTTTTTTGGGTTGACCAGTTTTCCCATTTGAGCGCACCTGGCCTTGTGTCCCGCCAGGTGCTGGCAAGCATCAGGTCTACCTGGTTCCAGGGCCAGCCGCTCCGGCTGCCACAGCCGCAGACAGCAGCCTGTACCCCTGTGGTGTCCTGGCGCAGGGCGACCAGATCTACCCGTCTCTGGTGGGGCTTAGGCACCTGTCAGCACTTTCGGGGTAGACCTGTTCTCGCAGCTGGCCTTGGAAGTCAGGCAAGGGATCGCTGTTGGGCGCCACCTCCGGTTAGGTCCTGGCAAAAGGCTGCCTGCTCTTGTGCGCCTCCCCACTGAGGAGCCTTGAGCTGCTTTGGAGGCGCGGCAGGACCAGGACGCGTCTGTCCGTACTATGGGCAGGGGTTGCCGAGCAGTTCGAGTTCCGAGGGCCCCTTTTCTTCCGCGTCTGCTGCAAAGCGCGATCTTCGGCGCATGCCACAGGCCGGCACCCCACGAGCAGCAGGAAGGCCGGCAAGAAAGCCGCGGGGCTCTCGGCTGGCTTCCTTGGGCGGCCTGATGACGGGAGGAAGACAAGAGCTGAGCGAAAGTGCAGCAGGGATTGCGGGACTGGAACGGCCAAGGGGCACGCAGGGGCCCAGCAGTGTCGAGCCTGAGCCGGTGGTGGCTGCCGGTTCCTCGAGGGCCCTGGGTGAATGCGGTGAGGCGTCGTCGTCTCGTCCTTCCCATGGGCCGGCCCTAAGCCGGCGCCCGTCGTGCGGTGGCGGCGGGCATTGTTGCGGGCAGTTGGTGGCCGGGGCTCGGGTGGCCGAGCCCGCGTGGACTTTCCCCAGCCACCTCCTGAGAGCCCCAAAGATGGCCCGGGCCTAGGCAGCGGCACCCTGTCCTCCACTGACGATTGCGGCAGTGCCAGCGGAGTGCTGGGGACTGGCGGTGGGCGTACGGCCTTGCCTGGGCTCAGCCGCTTGCCAGAGGGGCTTGGTGATGGCACTGCCAGCTGTCGGGCGAGGCGGCGCCCTCGGTGTGCCTCGGCTCTTTTGTTCGTCCCCCTTCCTCAGCCCTAAGCCGGGGACCCACCAAACGGGCCGAAAGCAGTGGCACCAGCCGGCCAGGGTGTGGCCGGCGGCCGCGCCTGCAAACCAAGAAGCCGACAGAGTTGCCGGAAGCCCTGGGGACGATGGCCGGTGGCAGGCAAGGCGACAGCGCCTCACCCCTCCCTCCTCTTCAACCAGCGCCAGAGCCACAGTGGCCGGGGGGCCCGTGCAGTTGGGCCTGCCCCGCTGATGTGGTTGCCAGAGGGCTGGGTTCCGCGAAGGTCTGCTGGCCGGAGGCCAGGTTGCGGGCAAAGTGGGGGCGCTGTCCCAACTGTTTCTTTTTGGTTTTTCTTTTTAACTCTGGCAGCCTTAAGCTGCAGCACGCCAAGCGTGCCGGGGAAGAGAGAGAGAGAGAGAGAGTGGCCTGGCA
>NW_021940460.1:75866-230169 GCF_001715985.3 Manacus vitellinus
GCCGGTCGTCCCCCGCCGAGAGCAGCATGCAGCCAGCCAGCCGGAGCCCTCATCCCTGCGAGCCCAGGCTGCGCCACCAAATGCCGTCCGCGCTGGGCTCCTTCCCCGCACGGCTCCGAGTTGGCCTGAGCCCGCGGCACTCTCCTCTGCACCGGCCCACCGGCTGCGAGCGGCAAGAGTCCCCAGTGGGGCCACTGCCAGAAGGCACGCTGCGCCCCTCCTTCTTGTCTTTCGCCGCTCAGCGGCCCGCTGCCGCCGCCGCGCCCAGCCCATCGGGCAGGGGGGCTCGGAATGTTAAAAGCGTGGCTGGTGGGCACAGTGATGAGGAGCACAAGACAGGGGGCCTTTGAAGTTCTCTGGGAGATGTCCATTAGGAAATAGCTCGGAACCATAAACCCTAAACCCCAACGCTAACCCTAAACCCTAAGCCCTAACCCTAGCCCTTACCCTAACCCTATCCCTGTGCCATGGGACCCTTTGTGATTTCATGGCCTATCCTTTCCATTCCAGAACAGCCCCAAAATGAAAGGACCAACACCCTACACTCTTACAGTGCCACCTTACCAATGTGCCATGTGCCCTTTTGTGATGTCACATCCTGCCCTCTCCATTCCAGAATGGTCCCTGGAACCCAAAGAACTAACGTCCCACAATGTCACAGTGCAGCCCAGCATGAGTGCCATAGGCCTCTTTGCGATGTCATGGCCTATTCTCTACTTTCCAGAATGGTCCCTAGCAACCAAAGAACACACACCCCACAATGTCACAGTGCTGCCACACCCCTTTGCCATGGTGCCCCTTATGATGTCACAGCCTATCCTCTCCATTAGACTATGGACCCTGGAAATGAAAGAAACAACCCTACAGCCCGACAGTGCAGGCCCCCTGTGTGCCATGGGCCCCTTTTGATTTCACAACCTATCCTATCCATTCTGGAATGGCCCAGGGCAATCAAAGAACCAACGCCCCACAATGTCACAGTGAAGTCCAACCCCTGTACCATGGGCCTCATTGTGATGTTACAGCCTATCCTCTACATTCCGGAATAGCTTCTAAAAAACCAAGAGCCAATGCCCCAGAATGTCACAGTGCAGCCCCATAAGTGTTCAATGGGCCCCTTTGTGATGTCACAGCCTCTCCTCTCCATTCTGGAATGGCCTCTGGACACATGCCCCACTCCCCAAAATTGCAGCCTTTCCTGGGAGCCATGGGCCTCATTGTGATGTCATGGCCTATCCTCTCCATTCCAGAATAACCCTGGGAACCAAAGAACCAACACCCCACAACCCCATGGACAGCCCCATCTGTGTGCTACTGACCACATTGTGATGTCATGGCCTATCCTCTCCATTCTGGAATGGCCACTGGAAACCAAAGAACCAGTGCCACACAAGCCCACAGTGCAGTCCCAGCTGTGTGCCATGGGCCCCTTTGTGATGTCACGGCCTATCCTCTCCATTCTGGAACAACCCCTGGCAACCAAAGAAACAATGCCACACACCCCCACAGTGCAGCCCAACCCACGTACCATGGACCACTCTGTGATGTCATGGCTTATCATCTCCACTCCGGAATGGCCCCTTGCAACCAAAGAACCAGCTCCCCACACCTGCACAGTGCAGGCTTACCAGTGTGCCATGGGCCCCTTTGTGATGTCACAGCCTATCCTCTCCATTCCATAATAACCTCTGGAAACCAAAGAACCAACACCTCACACCCCCAAAATGCAGCCTCACCTGTGTGCTTTCTGATGTCACAGCCCATCTTCTCCATTCCAGGATGGCCCCTGGCAACCAAAGAACCAACGTTACAATCCCGAACATTGCAGCCCCATCCATGTGCCGTGGGCCCCTTTGTGATGTCATGGCCTATCCTCTCCGTTCTGCAATGGCCCCTGGAAACCAAAGAAGCAACGCCCCATATCCCTGCAGTGCAGCCCCACCCGTGAGCCATGGTCCCCTTTGTGATGCACCTGTCCTCTCCATTCCACAATGTCGCCTGGTAACCAAAGAAACAGTGCCCCACACCAGCACAGTGCAGCCCCAACTGTGTTCCACAGGCCTCTTTGTGATTTCACGCCCTATCCTCTCTATTCTGAAGTTGTCCATGGCAACCAAAGAACACATGCCCCACTCCCCCAGATTGCAGGCGTACATGTGTGCAATGGGCCCCATTGCGGTGTCACAGCCTATCATCTTCATTGCGAAATGGCCCCTGGCTGTGGGAGGCGTGTCTGAGAGGCACAGAGGATGTGCCCAGGTACAGAGCCCAAGGAGCATGCCCCAGAGTTAGTAAACTGGTTGGTTAAGAAAGTCACATGATGTGTAAGGATAAAAGAGCGCGCGAGTTTGAATAAATCCTCTTTGTCTCACCATCCACGAGGAGCATCATTTCTATCCTTGTTATACAAGGGCCTAACCGCAACACCTGGCAACCAATGAACCAAAGCATACACCCCCACAGTGCAGCCCCACCTGTGTGCCATGGGCCCCTTCGTGATGTCATGGCTTATCATAGGTTTTAAAAGAGGTGTGTTGGAGGCGATAAGGAGGAAAGAGAAAAATATGAAGTGTGGAGACGCATTTACAACCCCTAAATGGACTTTATAATACCGGACTTGACCCTTAATACTAATAATGACACTCACTGGATATGTCTGTTGTACCCCAGTTATTCCCCAGTTTGCTGTTATGATGTTATACAGTTCTATGTACCCCTGTTGTTGTTTTAAAAATTTGTCCACCATATTGTCCCCTTCTTCTTCCCTCAGTTTTCCCGCCTTTTCCCCTGTTTTCCCGCTCCTCTGCCTGCCATTGGCTAGGTTTTGGTGCAGTGCAGAGGTAGCTCCCATTGGTCCTTTCCCATGGTCACGCCCAAACTCCTCCCCTCCTTACCCGATCATCCAATCACCCTCTCTCCTTAAGTTGTCAATCCCATGCTCCTCCCATGCTCCTCCCAGTTCTGGAACCTTCCCCAGACCAACCCTATTTAAGTCCCTGAGTTGCTTAATAAAGTGGCATTGCTTCACCGGACCTTCGATCGCGTCTGAACCCTCATTCGCAGTGCTGTGACCCTATCCTTTACCCCAGCGGGTCGCGGCAGAGGTGTTGAAATTTTTTCCCTAGTGTCCCATTTTTCCTGCTCCCCCTCCCTCATGCATCTGTTTCTTTTGAGATGGGGGTAGTTGGGGAGGGGGTGGGGGATGGAGTGGAGCCACACGTGCTGGGAGTATGGAAATGGGGAAAGGGGGAGGTTCCCTGGAAACATGCTGCACACGCCATGGACGAGCAGAGCTGGGGGGGGCGGTAGGGGGGGTGGCTGTTTTGCCCACATCCTTTTCTTTTCTTGAGAGGAAGTTTTTTCCCCATGGGACACCTTGTGGAGGATGACTGAGAGAGAGAGACTGGCCCATCTCAGAACGAGGTATTCTGCCTTTGAGACCACCTGTGGAAGAGGACTCTCTCATTGCTGGCTGTGAAGCCACACGTGGCTGCAAGCAGATCTTGAGCTCCTGGGACATTTTACCTTCAGTGCCCCCCACCCCCCTGGATTGTCGCGGGCTTCTCCCCCCCCAGCCTGTGGAACTGGGACTTTGTTTTATTTCTTCTAAAAGTCTTTGATTATATCATTTCTTGTTTATTCAGATTTTGTTAATAAAAAACTGGTTTTTTCCTTTTCCACAAATCCACCTGAAATTTCTTAATTTCTAAATTGTAATCTTGTTAAACTAAGACACCTCTCCATTCCAGAAGGGCCCTTGGCAACCAAAGAAACAAAGCCAGATGCCCCTACACTGCAGTTGCATCTGTGTTCCATGGCTCCCTGTGTGATGTCACATTCCGTTACAACCGCCTATCCTCTCCATTCCGGAATGGCTGTTGACAACCGCAGAACCAAAGTCTCACAGCCCCACAATGCAGACCCACCCTAGTGCCTTTGTCTCCCTTTGTGATGTCACGGCCTATCCTCTCTATTCCAGAACGGCCGTTGACAACCAAAGAAGCAACGCCCCTGTCTTAGGTTTACTTTTTCTAAAAGAAACAAAACTTGGAATTTTTTCCCCTGCACCACTGTGGAAGAAAGGTGTTCAACTAGGGAGGGGGAGGTGGTGGCTAGAGTGATTCACACACACAAAAGAGCTCACCGGTAGCCCCACATTCCAAGTTAATTGGCCGCAGAAGACCTGGGAGGAGGAAGTATGGCGTTTTTTTTCTCCCAGGGAAACTGTAACTCTTCACTTTTGCCCTGACTCAAGGAAGGTGTGTGTGTGGAGGGGAAGCTCCAGAAATAATTTTCTTTTTGGCCGGGTCATCTGGCTACCTTTGGTCCCAGTTTGCCTCCATTCTCTTGCGCTCTTTTCTGCTCATGGCCCAGACTTGCCTGGGATTTCATCAGAGAAGTAAGTGCCATCTAGGCCGGACACTTCCCTAGAGCCCTCTCTCCTCAGTTTTCCTCTGCACACCTTGCTTAGTCCATGCTGCAGTCTCTGGGGATTGTGCCTCCAAAGTTTGCAGAGGGGTCTTAGGAGCCGACAGGTGCCCAGAGGCCTTTTGTACAGACAGTTCCACTCTTTGCTCCCACGGATGGCAGGCTGACCTGCGTGGCCCTCCCCTCCCTGCGCTCAGCGCGCCGCAGCCAAGTCCTCGGCAGTTTGTGCCATGGTCCAGCTGGCCATGGGTGAGCTACTGCAGAGCTCCCCCAGAGACCCAACACCGCCCCCTGATGGTCGTGGTTAGATTTGCTCTGAAAGGCAAAAACAACTGGATTTGGGTGGGAATTTGGGTGCAGGATTGTTGTTTGTTTTTTGTTCTTTTGGTGTGCTACTATAGACATATATCCTTCAATAAAAGGCTGGGTGTTTTTATCTTTCTCCACATTTCCGCGACTGGAGCCTCTTAATTTCGGATTTACAATTGCTTAGAGGGGGAAGTTTGGTCTTCCTCATAGTTTACCCTCCTTAGCAAACACTTCTGTCTCATTAAACTGAGTCATAATTGACACCCAACATAGGCCCCCAAGAGAGGAAAGGTGTAAAAGGGATAACTGCCTTTGTGTGATTTACCTGCGTATGGAACTTGTAGGCTTGGGGTTGTTGCTTTTCTTTGGCACATAACCATGCCAAGAGGCCTGTCCCATCTCTTGGTTTGTTTCAGCTCAGATATTAAGACCCTCATTGCAATAAGTACCTTCGAGTTTGTGCATTAGATTTATGAAACCACAAATTTAACACCTGTGAATCTCATCCAGGATATGTTCTAAAGGACGCACTCCTGCTCTAGCCTAAATTACTTCTTCTGGAGATGTCTCAGTTTAATGAGACAGAAGCATTTGCTAAGGAGGGGGAGTTATTGAGGAAGACAAAGCTCCTCCCTCTAAGCAATTTTAAGTCAGAAATTAAGAGGCTCCAGTTGAGGAAATATGAAGAAAGAAAAGATAATTGCCCTTTATTAAAGGATATATGTGTATAGGCAGCACAACAAAAGAACAAAAAACCAAACAACAATCCCACACCCAGGATTCCCACCAAAAGCAGTTCAGTACTTTTTGCCTTTTGGAGCAACATGACCAGCAGGGGGCGCTGTTGGATCACTGGAGGAGCAGAGCCTGCAGTTGCTCTATCGCGGTCGGCAGGGGGCGCTGTTGGGCTCTGGCAGCCGCCGATGTGCCCCCCCCCCCCCGTGAGCGTGAGGAACCGAATGGAGACCCCCCAACACACTCCGAAAAGCGGAAGGAGAAACTGGAAAGGGGGTTCTTCCTATGGATTCATGCTGTCAATGGCTGGCTCTGGCTGGGATCCCTCTCTTCAGTGATGGGTACAAGCTGCTGCCAACACGGGAATGGAGCAGGGGAGGGGCTGCCTTTTCCCTCAAAAGTTCCTCCACGGATGGCCCAGATGATCCACAGCGTAACAGTGCAGGACCACAGGTGGCCCATGGCCCCTTTGTGATATCACAGCCTATCCTCTCCAGTCTGAAATGGCCCCTGGCAACCAGAGAACCAATGACCCACAGTGTAACAGTGCAGCTCCACCCGTGTGCCATGGACCTATTTGTGATGTCATGGAATGTCATTTCCTTTCCAGAATGGCCCCTGTCAATCCAAGAAAAAAAGCCACACTCCACCACGTTGCAGCCCCACCCATGTGCTATGGGTCCCTTTGTGATGTTACGGATAATTCTCTCCATTCCATAATGGCCCCCAAACACCAAATGCTCCACATGCCCACCGTGCAGCCACACCCATGTCCTCCTTTGTGATGTCATGGTCTATGCTCTCCATTCAGGAACGGGCCCTGGCAACCCAAGACTGGCTGCCCCCAACATCAAAGTGCAGCCCCACTCGTGTGCCATGGGCCCCTTTTTGATACCATGGTCTATCTTCTCTGTTTCGGAATGGCCTCTGGCAACCAAAGAAATACCACCTCACACCCCACAGTGCAATCTAACCCATGTGCCTTGGGTCTGTTTGTGATGTCAAGGCCTATCCTCTCCATTCCAGAATGGACCCTGGCAACAAAAGCACCAACACCCCACAGTGTCACAGTGCAGCCCCACCCATGTACCATGGGCCCCTTTTTGATGTCACAGCTGATATTCTCCATTCCAGAATGGCACATGGAAGCCAAGACCAACAAACCACAATGTAAGAGTAAGGTTCCACCAGTGTGCCATGGACCCCTTTGTGATTTCATGGCCTATCCTCTCCATTCTGGAATGGCCCCTACCAAACAAAGAACACAAGCCCAACTCCCTCACATTGCAGCCACACACATGAGCCACAGGTCCCTTTCTGATGTCACGGTCTATCTTCTCCATTCCTGAAAGGCCCCTGGCAACCAAAGAACCAAGACCTAGCAAAGACCCACCCTTGTGCCATAGGCTTCTTTGTAATATCACAGCCTATCTTCTCCATTTCAGAATAGCCCCTCGCAACCAAAGAACCAACACCCCACAGCCTCATAGTGCAGCCACACCCTGTCCTATGGCCCCTTTGTGATGTCACAGTCTATACTCTTCATTCCTAAAATGGCCTCTGGAAACCAAAGAACACATACTCCACTCCCCCACATTGCAACCCCACCTTAGTGTCATGGGCCCCTTTGTGATTTCAGGGCCTATCCTCTTTGGCCCCTGGCAACCAAAGAACCAACAACCCACAACCCCAGAGTGCAGACCAACCCAGGTGCCATGGCCCCTTTGTGAGGTCATGGCCCATTGTCTCCATTCTGCAACTGTCTCTGGAAACCAAAGAACACACGACCCACTCTGCCACATTTGAGACTTACCTCTGTCCCATGGGCCTCTCTGTGATGTCACAGCCTATCTTCTCCATTCCAGAATAGACCCTGGCAACCAAAGAACCAACATCCTACAATATAATAGTGCAGCTCCATCTGTGTGCCATGGGTCCCTTTATGCTGTCACTGCCTATCCTCTCAGTTCCAGAACATCCCCTGGAAACCAAAGAACCAATGCCCTACAGTGTAATAGTGCATCCACACTATGCCATGGGCCCCTCTCAAGCTTCATGGCCTATACTCTCCATTCTGAAATTATCCCTGGAAAACAAAGAACACGCAACCCGCACACCCACAATGCAGCCCAGCCTGAGTGCCAGTGGTCTCTGGAAACCAATGAAACAACACCCCACACTCCCACACTACAGCCCCACCTGTGTGCCATAGGCCCCTTTGTGATGTCACAGCCTATCCTCCCCATTCCAGAATAGCCCCTGGCAACCAAAGAACCAACACCCCACAATGTCATAGTGTAGCCCTACCTATGTGCCATAGGCCCCTCTGTGATGTCATGATCTATCCTCTCCATTCCAGAATGGCCCGTGGCAACTAGAGAACTAAAGCCCCAGATCCCCATAGTGCAGACCCACGCATGTGTAATAGGCTTCTTCGTGATATCACGGCCTATGCTCTCAATTCGGAAATAGTCCCTGGCAATTAAATAACCAACGCCCCGCATCCCCACAATGTAGCCACACCTTGTCCCATGCGCCCCTTTGGTTTGTCATGGTCTATCCTCTCCATTCCAGAATGGCTCCTGGCAAACAAAGAACCAACATACCATGATATCAGACTGCAGCCCGACCCTTGTGCCATGGGCCCCTTTGTGATGTCACGGTCTATCCTCTCCATTCTGGAATGGCCATTGCAACCAAAGAACACGCTCCACAATATAACTGTGCCGCCTCTCTGCTGTACCGTGGGCCCCTTTGTGATGTCACGGCCTATCCTTTACTTTCCAGAATGGCCTCTGGAAACCACAGGACACATGCCCCACCATGTAACACTGCAGCCCCACTGGTGTGCCATGGGTCCCTTTCTGATGTCACTGCCTATCCTCTCCATTCCGGAATGGCCCAGGGCAACCAAAGAAATGACACCCCACACCAGCACAGTGCAACCCCACCTGTGTGCCATGGGCCCATTTCTGATATCATGGCCGGTCCTCTCTGCTCTGGAATGGCTCTGGAAACCAAAGAACCAACACTCCAGACCACCACAGTTCACAACCATCCATGTGCCATGGGCATCTCTGTGATCTCACTGCCTATCCTCTCAATTCCAAGATAGCCCCTGGAAACCAAAGAACTACTGCAACACACCTCCAGAGTGCAAACGAAACCATGTTCCATGGGCCCCTTTGAGATGTCTCCTCTCCACTCAAGAACAGCCTGTGGCAACCAAAGAATCAACAACCCACAATGTCATAGTGTAGCCCCACCCATGTGCCATGGGCCCCTTTGTGATGTCACGGCCTATCCTCTCCGTTCCAGAATGGCCCCTGGCAACAAAAGAACCAATGCCCTACAGTACCACAGTGCAGCCCCACTGTCTTAGTTTAACAAGATTACAGCCTAGAAATTAAGAAACTTCAGGGGGAAGTGTGGAAAAGGAAAAAAACAGCTTTTTATTAACAAAATCTGTATAAACAACAAATGGTGCACTCAAAAACTTTCAGAGGAAACAAAGCAAGGTCCCAGTTCCCCAGGTGGGGGGGGAGAAACCCATGGCAACCCGGGGCTGGGTGGGGGAAAGTAGGACTGTCACGGCGGTTCAACAGCTGCTCGCAGCCATGTATGCTCACAGCCAGCACTGAAAAAAAAAGTCCTTTTTCCCACAGGCAGTCAGAAGGCAGAATACCTCACTCTGAGATGGGTCGGTCTCTATCTCTCTTGGTCATTTTCCGTGAGGTGTCCCATGGGGAAAAAAACTTCCTCTCAGGAAAAGAAAAGGAGGTGGCAGAAACCACTCTGTCTGGTTCATGCCAAACCCAAATTCCCCCAATCAACAGACTCCCAGCCATCCCTGTGGCCACTGTGTTTCCCGAGAGTTCTTGCCCTCCCCCTGCTCCCACGCTGCCCAGCGCGTGCGGTTTTGCTCCATTCCCCCCCATCCTGGAAGAAACAGATGGGGGGGGGAGGACATTGGGAAAAAATTCCAACATCTCTTTTCAAACCTATGACATCATCCACCCCAGAATTTTCCATACTAACATGCTATATCGGATTCAAATTTTCCAACCACATATATACGTACATTACCCCAACTACATCATATTACAAATATTTACATACAAATACAGGCACAATGTTATGGGATATTCACCCAAAAATGAGGTCCCCTTGAGGTATACACCGTGTTTCTCCATCTTCCAGCATTACCCGCCACATGCTACCTTATCCTTCAGTAAAAACAATGCCATGAATGGGTTTGCCTTTGCTCGAGGCAGGATTAATCCAAACTGTTTTACCTTATATACCTCTCAAGTGAATTACTGGGACTTTGTCCCCATCTACAGTGTGAAGGGACTCTGACTGGACAGGACCAGCTTGATTGACAGAGCCTCTAGTATTGACTAACCATGTAGCCTTTGCTAGGTGCTGATCCCAGTGCTTGAAAGGCCCTCCACCCAATGCCTTCAGGGTGGTTTTCAACAGTCCATTACACTGTTCAACCTTCCCTGCAGCTGCTGTATGGTATAGGATGTGGTACATCCACTTGATGCCATGCTCTTTCGCCCAGGTGGTAACTAAGTTTACCTTGCCGGGTTTGTGGTAGTGTGATGTAATCAACCTGCCAGGCCTCCCCGTACCTATACTTATTCCAATATCCACGATACCATAGGGGCTTCAGTCTCTTAGCCTGTTTAATGGCAGCGCATGTCTCACAATCATGGATAATCTGGGAAATAGCGTCCATGGTTAAGTCCACCCCTTAGTCTCGTGCCCATCTACAGGTGGCATCTCTGCCCTGATGGCCTGAGGCATCATGGGCCCACCGTGCTAGGAACAACTCTCCTTTGTGCTGCCAGTTCAGATCCACCTGTGACACTTTGACTTGTGCATCTCGGTCTGCCTGTTTATTGTTGCAATGTTCCTCATTGGCTTGATTTTTGGGCACATGGGCATCTACATAGCAGATTCTCACAATCAACTTCTCTATCCGGGTAGCAATGTCTTGCCACATATCAGTGGCCCAGATGGGTTTCCCTCTACGTTTCCAGTTGGCTTTCTTCCATCTGTCCAACCACCCCCACAGAGCATTGGCCACCATCCACGAATCAGTGTAGAGGTAAAGCCTTGGCCACTTCTCTCGTTCAGCAATGTCCAATGCCAACTGGACAGTTTTGAGCTCTGCGAATCAACTCGATCCCCCTTCCCCTTCAGTATCTTCTGCAGCTTGTCATGTGGGGCTCCATACAGCTGCTCTCCATTTTCGGGTTGTTCCTACAATGCGACAGTAACCATCAGTGAAAAGGGCATAGCGCGTTTCTCCCCAGGGCAGTTGATTGTATGGTGGAGCTTCCTCAGCCCATACCACTGGCTCATCTTCCTTTTCATCTGCTAGACTGAAGTGTTCAACTTCAGGCCAGTTCATGATGATTTCTAGGATCCCAGGGAGATTCGGGTTTCCAATTCGGGTGCACTGCGTGATCAAAGCAATCCATTTGCTCCATGTAACATCAGTGGCATGATGTGTAGAGGGCACCTTTCCCTTGAACATCCAACTCAGTATGGGTAGTCAAGGTGCCAGGAGGAACTGTTCTTCTGTGCCAATCATCTCTGAGGCAGTTTGTACTCCTTTATAAGCTGCTAGAATCTCCTCCTCTGTTGGGGTGTAGTTGGCTTCAGATCCTCTGTAGCTTTGGCTCCAGAATCCAAGTGGGCGGCCTCGGGTCTCGCCAGGCACTTTTTGCAAGAGTCTCTAGGAAAGACCCTTATCCCTAGCTGCAGAGTAGAATACATTCTTCATATTTGGTCCTGTCCTGACTGGTCCAAGGGCTACAGTGTGGGCAATCTCCTGCTTCACCTGTTCAAATGCTTGCTGCTGTTTGGGGTCCCAATGGAAATCATTCTTCTTGTGAGTCACAAAGTAGAGAGGGTTTACTATCTGACTGTACTCAGGGACGTGCTGTACTCCAGAAACCTACGGTGCCCAGGAAGGCTTGCGTTTCCTTCTTGTTGGTCAGTGGGGCCATTGCTGTGATCTTATTGATGACTTCTGTCGGGATATAATGACGTCCATCTTGCCCCTTCACCCCCAGGAATTGGATCTCTCGGGCAGGTCCCTTGACTTTACTCTTTTTGATAGCAAAACCAGCTCCCAGGAGAATCTGGATGATTTTCTTTCCTTTCTCAAAAACCTCCCCCCATACAATGATGTCATCAATATACTGCAGGTGTTCTGGGGCCTCACCCTTCTCTAGTGTAGTCTGAATCAGTCCGTGGCAGATGGTGGGACTGTGTTTCCACCCCTGGGGCAATCAGTTCCAGGTGTACTGCACACCCCTCCAGGTGAAAGTGAACTGCGGCCTGCACTCTGCTGCCAAGGAGATGGAGAAGAATGCATTTGCGATGTCAATAGTGGTGTACCACCTTGCTGCCTTGGACTCCAGCTCGTGCTGGAGCTCCAACATGTCTGGCACAGCAGCACTCAGCAGCGGGGTGACTTCATTCAGGCCACGATAGTCCACAGTTGTGGTAGTTTAGTCTGGGCCTTCCTTGGTGACCAATTTGTAACCAAGGAAGTGCCCAGATTTACCCAGTATTCCCTACGATTTTTACGTAAGCCAAGGTATAAGAAGAAAGGAGGAGAGGCCTTCATCCCTCTTTCCTTCCAGCAGCTTTGGAGGTGCGAGTTTCCCTCCTGTTGAGTCTGTCATGTTGGAGAGTGAGGCCTGGTAAGGTCTTGCTGACCTTGGGAGGTGGAGGTTGCGGTGGTTGTTCTGGCACGACTTTCTGTTGTCCCAAGGAGAGTAGTAAAATATTCTTTTGCTAATTCTTTTAGTTGCTAGATCTTGGGCTACTGATCGTGTATATTTTATTTTGGTTTTGTTCCTTTTTTTTCCTTCCCCCTTCCCTTTCCCTTTTCCTTTTGAAATTGTACATATATTTCAGTTGTATATAAATGTAATATAAGTGTAAATGTATTTATATATATATTGCTTTAGCTGCCCCTCTCTCGATTCGGTTTTCTTGTTTTTTTTTTCTCTTCTCCCTTGGTTTTGGGGGGGGAGCTCTTGTGGTGACATTTAGAGACTTGGCAGGAAGCCAGCTTCAAACCACCTCAACAGTCAATCTCCATTCTCCATCAGACTTACTCACAGACCAGATGAGGCTGTTGAAGGGTGAATGGGTCTTACTGATCACCCCTTGGCTCTCCAGCTCACATCATCTTATGGATGGGGATCATAGGGTCTCAGTTTGTTCAGTACTGCCAACACTGCACTGTTGTGATGGCAATTGGCACTCACTGTTCTTCAACCTTAAACAGTCTAGCAGCAGAAGGATTCTCCAAAAGTTCATGTAACGAATTCAACTGCTTAGCCACTTATGCCTTCACAGCGACTATTCCAAAAGCCCATCTGTGTCCCTTTGGGTCTTTGAAATATCCATTCCTGAGGCAGTCAATGCCCAGGATACATGGGACGTCTGGGCCAGTCACAATGGGGTGTGTCTGCCAGTCTTTCCAGGTCAAGCTTACTTCAGCTTCCAGCACTGTCAACTCTTGAGAGCCTCCTATCACTCCAGAGATATAAAGAGTTTCCGGCCCCACATGTCCTGATGGCATTAACATGCATTGAGCACCAGTATCAACCAAAGACTGGTATTCCTGTGGTCCGACGTGCCAGGTCACTGGATCCACACAGTCCAATAGACACGGTTCTCCCGTGCCTCTACTTGGCTAGAGGCAAAGCCCCTCTAACACTGGTCTTCATTCTGCCAATCACAGTTTTTTTCCTGTGAATACCAACGGGAGGTACCTTCTAGCAGGGCAGAACCTTGCCCACAGGATACCGGTACTGCACTCACTTTCATTAACTTCTTTTTCCTCCCTCCTTCAGCTCTCATACTCTGTCTGCTAGAACACGGGTGGGTTTCCTGTCTCACTGTCTCATGTCTTCTTCATGATCAGCTAGGAAATACCATAACTCAGTCTGTGAGGTCTGTCCGCTCTCTCTGGCTGGGGGGCGTCTGGTCCTCACTGGTGCCATATGGAAGCTGTTTCCCTCAATCCTCTCTCTCAGTCTCTCCTGTTTATCTTTCACATCTGTAGTTAGTGTCTTGAGGTGCTTAAACAATGTTTCTACAGTGGAGATGCGGGCCTGTAGCGGGCCTTTGATCATACTGTCATACAACCAAAGTTTATTTATTATAGACATCACTGGCTCCCCAGCCTGCAATGATGTCAGGTAACTGGCGTGTGTGGGCAGCCCCATATGTGTGAGGATCCACCACATCTGTGGTGTACACCTAACCCTGTCAGGATCGTTGATGGGTTGCATGTCCCTTCCAAAAAGTACCTCCAACAGTGCCTTTTCCCTCAGGCGTAGGATGCCCTCCTCTATGGTCTTCCAGCCCTTTGCATAATGGTCTGCCTGCAAGGAATCTCTGTAAATAAACCTCTCCCTCACACCATGCAAAAGCCAAGCCCAGAGAGACAGGGGCTTTGATTCTCTCACGAATGTCTCCTCGATACCCATATCCTGGGCAATAGACCTCAAGAACCTCACTTCACTGCCATCAAGGTTTATGGCATCGCCTGTAGAGTCCCAAACTTGGATCATCCAAGTCAGAATGGACTCATTCGAGCAATGAATAACTTCTCCCCGTAAGCTCCGGAGGTTGTGATATGATAAGGACTCAGTGATGATTTCTGGCTCTGGGCCTGCTGCCTGTGAGGGTGCTGCCTCCCCGTCATCATCAACTTGGCAAACCAATTTGGTCTTATATTTCCTCTTTTGAATAGGGGCAATCTCCATTGGTTTGGTCTGTCCCTTTGATTTGGCCCTATCCTGAGTCACTGTGGTATCAGGCATCTTGTTTTCATCTTTTCATTTTCCCTGGAAGTGCTGCACCATAACGAGCAGCTTCCAGTAGGCAATGGCCAAAGCCCCACATGCAGCCAACTGCCTCTTCATGGGTCTATCACGACCTCTCTCCCTCATGGCTTTCATTATTTTTGTAAGGTTTAGGAGTTGTTCGAGGGTGAGCTTCCATGTTGTAGGAGCTGAACAACTTCCTAGGAATTAGCCCATATCCTCCCACAATCCATGCCATTTGAGATTTCCTACTCCTGGGGCAGGTTTCTGGGTCTGTTCTTGATAATTATTGGCCCTAGTTTTGTATAGTAGGTATACCACAGTGGTACAAACTTGCATGAAAAGCCCAAAAAGTAAAAAGTCTCTGACATCTAAGGAGAATTTAAACTTCCCAGAGGCAATTTCCAAAGGGGAAATGGATGAAGGGTTGGGCAAACATGCCTCCCTGCGTTTCTCCATAAGGATGGGTGCCATTATCCTTAAATCCCCAGAGGAAGCAGCTTAGGCTTGAGCAGAAGTGCATCCTTGAGGACATATTCCAGATGAGACTCACAGGTGCTGAGTTTGCCATGTCATAAACCCAGTGCACAAACTCAAAGGTACTTATTGCAATGAGGGTCTTAATATCTGAGCTGAAATAAACTGAGAGATGGGACAGGCATCTTGGCATGGTTACGTGCCAGAGGAAAGCAACAACCCCAAGCGTCATGGTGCTTACAGGTTCAATATGTGTGTAAATCACACAAAGGCAATTATTCCTTTTACATCTTTCCTCTCTTGGATCCCCACATTGGGCACCAATTATGTTTCACTTTAACGAGACAGAAGCATTTGCTAAGGAGGGTAAGCTATGAGGAAGACCAAACTTCCCCCTCTAAGCAATTGTAAATCCGAAATTAAGAGGCTCCAGTCGCAGAAATGTGGAGAAAGATAAAAACACCCAGCCTTTTATTGAAGGATATATGTCTATAGTAGCACACCAAAAGAACAAAAACCAAACAACAATCCTGCACCCAAATTCCCACCCAAATCCAGTTGTTTTTGCCTTTCAGAGCAAATCTAACCACGACCATCAGGGGGCGGTGTTGGGTCTCTGGGGGAGCTCTGCAGTAGCTCACCCATGGCCAGCTGGACCATGGCACAAACTGCCGAGGACTTGGCTGCGGCGCGCTGAGCGCAGGGAGGGGAGGGCCACGCAGGTCAGCCTGCCATCCGTGGGAGCAAAGAGTGGAACTGTCTGTACAAAAGGCCTCTGGGCACCTGTCGGCTCCTAAGGCCCCACTGTGAACTCGGGAAGCATCACTCCTGAGAGACTGCAGCATGGACTAAGCAGTGTTTGCAGAGGAAAACTGAGGAGAGAGGGCTCTAGGGAAGCGTCTGGCTGAGATGGCACTTACTTCTCTGATGAAATCCCAGGCAAGTCCAGGCTGTGGGCAGAACAGTCCACGAGAGAATGGAGGTGGACTGGGGCCAAAGGTAGCCAGATGACCCGGCCGAAAAGAAAATGAATCCTGGAGCTTCCCCTCCGCACACACACCTTCCTTGAGTCAGGGCAGAAGTGAAGTAAAGAGTTACAGTTTCTCCAAGAGGAAAAAATCCACCTCCCCCTCCCAGGTCTTCTGTGGTCAATTAGCTTGGAATGTGGGGCTACCCGTGAGCTCTTTTATGTGTGTGTGAATCACTCCAGTCATTCCCTCCCCCTCCCTAGTTGAACACCTTTCTTTCACAGTGGTGCAGGGGAAAAAATTCCAAGCTGAGGTTTTTTTAGAACAAGCAAACCTATGACAGAAGTGTGCCAAGAAAGAAAGCCTTCGATGTCCTACCCCTTCTAATTGCACCCTTCTATGCACTCACAATGGAGTGGTAGTCCTTTTCGCCTTGCAGCATTTAAACACTACCCACCGCACTCTGCCTTGCATGTTCTTCTCAGCTAGATGTACCCTGAACCACTTTCAGACTGGCTCAGTCCAGAGTGTCCACTACAGCTCCCGCAGAGTAAAATGGGCCAGGGCACAACCATTTGCTGGCTTAGCCCTTCTCCTTGCAGTCTTTCTACTACATGCTACACCCTGGGGCTCTGCTCTTTCCTTCTCACATAGATGGACTTTCACCTTCTCTTCCACTCACGCACATCTCACTTGATAACCCCATAGACCCTAGCAGCTGAGCCTGTGCCAAATGTCCCAGAAGGAAAACTTGCCGCTGATTTTGCTGATTTACCTGATACCCAAAGGCTACAGGCTTTCTTTCCTAGGGGATAGGGCTTTTGTTCACTTGCAGGAGCTGTGCACTGAAATTGCCATTATGACTCCCATAATTGAATATGGACAAAGATTCCTCCCAGGCACAAGGTGTCAGGAGAGAAAGTTCGTGTGCCCACAGAGGCCCACTAACTGTACCTGAAAGCCAGAGGTTACGGGCTTTCTTTCCTGGGGAGAAACGGTTTACATTCCCTTGCAGAAAGCCTGCGCTGAAATTGCCTGTCTGACTTTCTAAATTAAATACGGATGAAGATTCCTCACAGACAAAAGGTGCCAGGACAGAAAGCTTCTCTGTTTATGGAGTGCCCAGGATGGCCCACTAACTCCACCTGAAACCCAAAGGTTACAGGCTTTCTTTCTTGGGGCAAAGGGCTATCATTCACTTGCAGGAGCCAAGCATTTATATTATCAATCCAACTCCCAAAATAGAATACAGACGAAGATTTCTCCCAAACAGTACTAGGACAGAAAGATCTTGCTGCTTATGGAATGCCCAGGGTGGCCCACCATCTGCACATGAGAGACCGAGGGTAAGGGTTTTCTTTCCTGGAGGAAAGGTTGTCGTTCTCTTGCAGGAACACTGTGCTGAAACTGCCAGTCTGACTCCCAAAATTGAATACGGACGAAGATTACTCCCAGACAAAAGGTGCCACCACATAAAGCTCTTCTGCTTATGGAGTGCCCACGGTGGTCTACCAACTCTACCTGAAACCCAAAGGTTACTGGTTTTCTTTCATGGAGAAAAGGGCTATTGTTTGCTTGCAGAAGCCCTGAAATTGCCAGTCCAACCCCCAAAATTGAATATGGACGAAGATTCCTCACAGACAAAAGGCTCCAAGACAGGAAGCTCTTGCTGCCTATGGAGTGCCAACTCCAACTGCCACCACCAACTGCACATGAGAGACCTAAGCTAAGGGCTTTCTTTCCTGGGAGGAAGGATTGTCTTTTGCTTGCAGGAGTCCTGCAATGAAATTGCCAGTCCGACTCCCAAAATTGAATACGGACGAAGATTCCTCCCAGACAACAGGGGCCAGAAAAAAAGCTCTAGCTGCCATGGAGTGCCCAGGGTGGCCCACCAACTGCATGACAAAGCAAGAGGGTAAGGTCTTTCTTTCCTTAGAGAAAGGGCTGTTGTGCACTTGCAGGAGCCATGTGCTGAAATTGCCAGTCTGACTCTCAAAATTGAATACAGACGTAGAGTCCTTCCAGACAAAAGATACCAGGAGAGAAAGGTCTGGCTGCACATGGAGTGCCCCGGGTGGCCCACCAACAGCACCTGAAACACAAAGGTTACAGTCTTTCTTTCCTGGGGGAAGGGTTGGTGTTCACTTGGAAGAATTGTGCGTGGAAATTGCTAGTATAACTCTCTCAATTAAATACAGATGAAGATTCCTCCCAAACAAAAGGTGGCAGGATAGAAAGCTTTTGCTGCTTGTGGAGTGCCCACATTGTTCCACCAACTCCACCTGAAACTCAAAGGTTACTGGCTTTCTTTCCTGGGGGAAAGGGCTATTGTTCACTCACAGAAGCCAGCCCTGAAATTTCCAGTCCAACTCCCAAAATTGAATATGGATGAAGATTCCTCCCAGACAAAAGGTGGCATGACAGAAAGCTCTTGCTGTCCATGGAGTGCCCAGGGTGGCCCACAACCCGCACCTGACACCAAATGGTTATGGGCTTTCTTTCCTTGGGGAAAGGGCTTTCTTTCGGCAAGCAAAGGACAGTCCTTTCCCCCAATAAAGAAAGCCTGTAACCCTTTTGTGTCACGTGCAGTTGGTAGGCCACACTGGGCACTCCATGGGCAGCAAGAGCTTTCTGTCCTGCCGCCTTTCGTCTGGGAGGAATCTCCATCTATATTCCATTTTGGGAGTTAGACTGGCAATTTCAGCACAGGGTTTCTGCAAGCAAATGATAGCCCTTTGCCCCAGGAAAGAAAGCCTGTAACCTTTGGGTTTCAGGTGCAGTTGGTGGACCACCCTAAGCACTCCATAAGGAGAAAGAGCTTTCTGTCCTAGCACCTTTTGTCTGGAAGGAATCTTCATCTGTATTGAATTTCAGGAGTCGGATTGGCAATTTCAGGGCAGGGTTCCTGCAAAGGAAAGACAACCCTTTCCCCCAGGAAAGAGAGCCTGTAACCTTTGGGTGTCAGGTGCAGTTGGTGGACCACCCTGGCCACTCCATGGCAGCAAGAGCTTTCTCTCCTGCCAATTTTGTCTGGGAGGAATCTTTGTCCATATTCAATTTGGGGAGTCGGACTGACAATTTCAGCGATGGGTTTCTGCAAGCAAACAGCCCTTTGCCGCGGGAAAGAAAGCCCTGACACTTGTGATTTCTGGTGCAGTTGGTGGGCCACCCTGGGCACTCCATGGGCAGCAAGAGCTTTCTGTCTTGGAACCTTTTGTCTGGGAGGAATCTTTGTCTGTATTCTGTTTTAAGATAAAGGAAAAAAATGGGATGCTTTTTCCTTTTTTTCCGGGCTCCTTCTTTTCCTAGACTTCAAATAAAATTCTCCACTACCCAGATTACCTGAAAGTTATAAACTCTTTCCAAACAGCTGGTGAGGTTTGCAGGTGATGGATTGATTCCATAGTGAGGCCCCAAGAAAAGTACAGGTGACTGAGAATGTTGCAAAGCAGTTTAAATTTAGTAGTAGAATGGCTAAGGCTTAAGTAAAAGGGTAGGCCTAGAAAGCAACACATTACAGTAGTGAGTTAAGCAGCAGCCTTGTTCGTGGGAATAGAATGTACTGAAGAAGTAGAAACAATAATCAAAAGATGTAGTCAAGCATGTACGTAACGATTTGTACCTTAGATGTGGTAAGGGTCTGTTAAACAGTTCTAGGGGGGTAAGGCAACTTAAGCAGATTTATGATTAGAGTAGATGATTGTTAATTGTTATAAACTACTGCACCTGGGTTGCTATAGAAACTGTAATTGTTTTAGCCGTGAGAATACATGTAAACTTGTTTGTGTATAAAAGTTGTACTGAGAACGAGGGTCGTCGGAATCCTGACTTGGGGCGTTAGCCCGCAGGTTCCCGGGGCCCCGAATAAAGCACCCATAAACCGGCACTCTGTTGGTTTGTGTCTTTGTTTACGGGCAACAAGAATAACAACATGAAAACTGGTCTGGCAGCCTTATTCCAGAAGTGTAACAGGGTCTGCACAGTGTCATCCATGATATTCTCCTATTTTCTTCTTTCAAGGTGGGCAAAGGTTGCTGTCAAGAATAAGTAGCTGGAGACTTTCTGTTTATTCAGCAGTTCCCTGGCCCTGTATAGGGTCTTGGTATCTAAAATAGCTGTGCAAGAACAGCTAGTCCCTGGGGCTCCGTGTGGCTTAATTCTACAGCGGGTGCTGATGGCACCAGCTGCTGCTGTGGGCTTCACTGTCCTCCAGTAGCTGGAAGAAGAATAATTCATTTGAAGTTTGTGTGGAAGAAATCTTCAGCCACAGAAGGTTCCTGAGGGCTCAACCCAGGGCTGGTGTGGGGCAGGGAGCTGATGAAGGTGTTATTTTCCGCTCTCGGCTTTTGTAGGCAGCTGCTCCTCATTCACCTCAGGTCCTAAGGCAACACAGCTGGGCAGTGCTGGAGGGTGGGATCCTCTCCCAGTGCTGGCATGGGGAGCTGGCAGTGGCTCCGGTGTTTGATCCTACTGTCACAGCTTGTAAGGACTTAAAGAGCCCTGTGGCCTGTCTCAAACACTGTCAAGGCCACAGAAGGAAGTTGCCACAAGATAAGCCACCACAGTGGGAACTTCAGATAAGCACAGAAGAGAGGAATTTGCAACAGAAAGGTGCTAATTCCAGGCCTAGCAGAGGCAAGATCTGGTCAGCACATCCTGGTTAATGCATCTATACAAAAATTCCCACTGTGGCAAACTGTGGTAAAGGAAGCAACTGCTCACACACATATCACCCCAAGTCACCACGGCCTCTACAAGCACCCCAAGGATATCTGGAACTTGGACTGTATACTCAGAAGAATGACTCTGGGACACCCCTCCCACTGAGAAGCCCAAGGTGAAGAAGGACCAACAGGACACTGTTGGATACACAGGTGGTGACTGTCTTCTACTTGATCTCTCTCTCTCCTCTCTCTTTTTTATTTCTTTCTCTCTACCTCACATCTATTGTTAAATAAAATGTGTAGTATTATACTTGGGCACTTGGTCTTGTTTGCACCTTAATTTAGGCAGATGCATCTCTCACTGCTCAGCCCTGAGCAGTGGCTTCAAGGAGGTTTGCGACCCTCTGCTCCATCTTGGCTGTCGAGCACGAAGACAGCTCTAGTGGCAGCTGTTGAACTGTCCCCATAGCAGCTGCCAGTTCACCAAGAAAGTCTCCTTTTGAAACCAAGACTCCTGGAGGGAAACTTACTGGGAAAAGACAGGTTTTGAGGATGATGCTTTATCTAGTAAAGCTGGAAGAAAACAGTGAGTTTTCTGTTGAACCAACCCTTCCCCGAGCTATGCAGGGGAAGGAGACAAAGACCGTGAGAACCACATTCCTGCTCAGGGCAGGTGACTCCAGCTCCATCTTTTGTGTAGTCCTACTGCATAATTCCTTAACATGCATATTTACAATCACGTGCCCAAGCCCCTGTATCCCACAGACATGACACTGCAGCTCATGCCTTTGTTTGCAGACATCACATTTCGATGCCACTAATTGTTTGGTGAGGATTAATAAAACATGAAGTTTAAAGATGCCTAAATCACAGTGGGGAGCTGGTAATCTCTGCCAACAATAATATTTGCACTTTATTTTCATCCTTTGGGATGTCCCATCTGGAGGGGACAAATGATCCAGGTCTCTGGTACTGGGAGACCTATGAGCCACCAAAGGTGTAATTTGGCTTTTGCAAAGTCTGCCTGTGTCCCCTCTCCCTGCTACAGTACCAATGCCAGTGACCTGGCTTGCTGGGCCACCACAGCCCGGTAGCCCTGGTGTTGAACTCAGGGCTCGGAATGTGCTGCTTCCATGGCGGGGCTGTTTCCTCCCCATTTCTTTCCTGCCTAACAAGCATCCTTGTCAAAATAGCTAATTTCCTTCCAGAACAAAAAGTCACCAGAATACATTTGGAAGCTGTATTGCACTATCAGGATAATCAGAATTTAATTTGATGCAGTCAAGGCTCTAAAAAAAATGCTATCAAGAGGAACATGAAAGCTGGATTCCTGCACTTGGAAATGCAACTGGAATGCTTAGTCCAGATATCTTATTTTATTGGAAACTTTCAAAAAATCAGTCTAAATAACAAAAAAAGAATATTAAAAGTATTTGCAAATTAATGTCTTTTGTAGTTGAACAAAAGGTCCACTTCTTTTGCATGTCTGGGACAGTATCTTATTAAATCCTACTAATTATATAATTTTGTAGTGTCTAATAATGTCTTTACTTGCATGAATTAAAGCTGAGGCTTATTTCCCCATATGTGGTACCACATTGTTCTTACGAGTTTCAGTCTCAAAAACTAAGGATACTTCCACTGAAGACAGGGAGACCCTGGGGGTAGGGAAATGGGGGGGGGAAGTGGGATGGGGACCTGGGCTGCTTCTTTTGCACCTGTGTCTCTGTTACATCCTTGGGGCCTTTTATCATTCCCAGCTCTTGGGATAGCTGAGGTAAAGCTCCAGCTCTTCCTAGTGAATGCAATTGTGTGACAACTACAGTTTTTATTTTAAAAGTACAATTTCAGAAAGAAGAAAGGTGCCTCTGAGTCTTTTGGATGCCAGGAAGGTTGGAAATGTGAGCAAAACATGACCCGGGAGATGTGATGCTCCTTTGGGGGAGATTTTGTTTGACATGGGAGGAACAATGTGTTTGTTAGTGCAGCAGCTGGCGCTGGGGCAAGGGATGACAGAGTAGTGGCCTTGACCATTTTCACTTCAAACACCATGATTTCTGTGCCAAGCTCAGGCTGTTCGGTTGCGCGGTATGTGCCAAGCTGTTTGCAGGGGTGCGTGATGGCAGCCACTGCAGCCATGGACACCCTATCCTCCCTTAGCTCCTGTTTCTGCAGAGCCTGATCCCAAACACCATCACCCCCCCTGCAGAGGGGACACAGAGGACAGCCCCAGAACCAGCTTTAGCCCTCAGAAATGTGGCAGGGGAGCTTTGGGGGAAAGGAGGTTTAGTCAACTTCGTCAGGGAAATAGTATGGATCTTGTGTTCAAACCTTTGAAGTGTTAATTAAAAAGAATTATGCAAAGGAGTGAGGATTTGAAACATTCATTTGAATCTCAATAAGGCATCTGTATTAAAAATAGCAGCAGGATCAACTACAGATACAGCAGTTTTGGAGCAAAATGGCCCTGGCATCCCTGGTGCTGCTGAGCAGAGTTCTTGCCGGCTCCCTGCCCTAATGGGTGCTACCGAGTGGAGTGCAGTGAAAGCCTGGGCAAACACTTTGTGCCTAATATTTAAAGATCTTGAAAGCAACTCACTTAAGAAAAGACCCCAGTGGGGTGTGGTGTGGAATTAGATGTAGTACATGAGCAGGTAGAACAGATGTATGGGCTCGTATGGTGGGTGCAGGGCTGGGATCACTCCAGGAGCACTTAACATGAGGCACTAGACACCCCACGCAGACCAGACTCCAAGCCTCTGCCCAGCACAGCCCCTTCCAGGGAAACCAGGGGAAAGCACCTCTCCAGCCCGGCCCTTGATTAAAACCCCCAGCACGTCCTTGCCCTCGCTCATTCCAATAGAAAGCATCCAGGGTATTAATTACCAGATCAGCGCTGTTAAGTTTAGTTTTGCACTGCACGGACCCAGCGGGAATGTCAATGCTTTCTGCCCGTGGTGTTGGCACTGGAAGGGCATGAGGGGGTGGGTGTCCCAACCAGCACTTGAGGGGGCACAGGCCAGCAGTGCCATGGGGGTACTGGCACCAAGACCCCAGGCCTGCAGAGAACTCATGCTCTTAGTTCATTCCTGGCACGGGACCAGGGGGGTGGCAAGGGTGTGGGGCCTCCAGTGGGGATGGCTTAGTTGGGCAGAGCGTTGGGGGGATGCAATCAAGGGCCAAAAGAAGCAATGGGCAAAGCTGAAGCCTCACTGCAAAATTCTGCAGCAATTTCAAAGGCTGTGGCTGTAACCTCAGCTGTGGGTTTGATTAAAAATGGATGAATAACAGCCTGACCTTGGGCAGGGCTCAGGCGGGCACCCCCACAGCCCCTTGCCATCAGGAGAAGGTGATGATCTCAGCCAAAACATGGTGCAGGAATAACCCTGAGGCCTGCCTCCCCACCCCATGGAGTGAGATTTCCATGGATGGGGCCTTCTCTGTCCATTTGGGATGCCTGAAGTCTGCAGAGGGGATCTCAGGACCAAAGGCTGGGTTTTCAGCTTCCCCCTGGGATGCTGCTGGTCCCTGTGTGGGTGTGTGTAGGATTTTCCATCCCCTGCATTGATAAGCCAAAACTAGGCCCAGTGACATCAGCTTAGGAAAGGGCCTTTCCTCTTGGTGACATGGAGGTGGGAACGATGGGAGAGGCAGAACATGGAAATCTGCCTGCTCTGCCCTCCAGTACACTCTTCAGAGGCTCCAGTTCAGGAGCATTTCACCAGCTCTCCATGGGATGGAAAAAATTCAATGGACCACAAGAGAGTTTGAAAAGATTTTTAGCTGTTGCACCAGAGCAAACCCTTTGAACAGTGCAGGTTGAAAGGACAGCAGGGCTGCTGGTAGTTGGTGGCCAGTGAGGTGTGTGAGGTGCACGTTGGCAGAGCAAATAGTCACTGTGAGTCATCACTGAGCCCCAGTGGTCAGGGACTGGAGAGAGGATGGCCCTGTGGCCACACTGCTCACCGGAGACCTGCCTGAGAATGTGAGTTGGGGGGAGGGCTTCCAGGAACATCCTGCTCTGTGATCTATAATTTAAAAACCATTTTGTTTTGCCTTGGTCTCTTTAACCAGCAATTTGCTTAGCAAAAGAACACAATACCCCTTCAGGAAAGAAGAAATAAACTCATTCTTTCAACTAAATTTCTCCTGACCTTACTAAAACTTTTTCCCTGTTTCCTCTTCTGAAGAAGCAGCTTTTCTTTTTTTTATTTTATTTTTGTGATCTCCAATTCCACTGAGACAGAAGAAATCAGCATATCAGAGAAAACAACGATCCTTGTGATGCCCAGCAGTCACTAATTAGCAAATTATTAAAAAAAAAAAAAAGACATCTCTCTGCAGATAGAATTGTTTTCTGGCAATGTTGCCTTTTTTTTTTTTTGTCGGTGCTGTGACAAGGAACTTCTTTATTGCTGAATAAATCTCTACTGAGATAGAGCAGATTAAACTATCCCTTTCATACTGGATGTGTTAATGTGGCTCATTCTTTCAGTCCCCAAATAAAATATCCTGCCCTCACTTTTACCCTGTTGCGGTGGGTTCCTGCCTAGATGGGAAAATGGCAAGAGCACATTTGAGCCATCGCATCTGTCCCCCAGCTGGACCAGGCGTCCTTTTCATCACCATGAGCATCCCCAGAGGCGGGGGCTCAGGGGTGTTGAGCTCACCTGTGTGGATTCAGTTCCAGTGGAACATCTGCAGAACAGCTGGAGTCCCCCCAGATGGTCCACCTCCCTCCTGAAGTCCACAGCCCCAGCTGGCAACAGCCCCAGGAGATCTCCCTGCTCTCCTCCCCACCATCTTTCCAGGTTTCTTCTCCAAATTTCAGGATTATTTTGTCCCAAGCACTCACAGCCCTACTTGGGGACAGCACCTCAAGCAAAGGCTCTGTTGGGAGCTCCTACTGGCTGCAGGGGCTGAGCTCACTGTTCATGCACTGGTGACCCAAGGTGGCACCCACAGGTCTCCAACCTCATTTTGGCTCATGGTCTCCAATAGTGAGGAGCAAAACAGGACCCCAAAGCCAGCTGTCACAGATTCATCCTCCAAGGCTCAGCATGGGGGTCCTAGCCTTGTGAGCAGGTCTTGGGGGCTCTGCTGGAAGAAGGCAAAGGGCAGGAGACATCCCTGGGCTGTTGGAGAGAGCCAGCTGCTTGTCTTTGGCCAAAGAACCTTATACTCCCTCTTTGCCAAAGTCCTCTCCAAGGGCCAGTGTCCTTCTGAGGGCTCTGAGAAGTGTTGCCTGAGGCCTATTTACAGCAGTAGAGAACTGAACACATCCTGGGGGACATTTAATTATTCCAATACTGACAACATCATGGTCCTTTGATTGTTCCATAAATGTTCCCTTGGGGCTGCTGGCACCCTCCAATACCCCATGGGGCAGGAGCATGGGGCACATCCCACAGAAAAATGATGAGCATGAGCCTGAGTCAAGTATGGCTGTAGGCAGGAGCCCCATGATGCCCAAACCTTTGCATGGTGCCACCAGCACCACAGAGACATAGCCCTCCTGGCACTCACAGCACTGCCCAAACCTCTGCCTGCTGTGACAAGAAGCGTGGGGCCACAGTGCCCTGAGGACACAGAGCAGGGGACATGTGCAGCCACAGCACAGGGATGTTGCATGAAAATACACATTTTTTTCCCCTCTTTTTATAAATCATACATATTTCCCCACTCAGGGGCCACAGGTTTGGGCGGGCAGTGTGTGGAGAGCCCTAGCAAGAGCGGGACATGGAAACCTGGTTGTTCTGTGCAGGCAGTTCCCTCATGCTTGACTCCTGTACTTGGTGACCTAATTAAATGAATTTTGGTGAGTGGTTGGGGTCTTTTTGGGGAGGGGGGGTGTATGTGGCTTAAAGATAATTAGCCAAATAATGACCTGATTTCTTTCTTCAAAGATCTGCCACTTTTCAGCTAGTGTGTTCTCACACACAATTCATGTTCCAAGGCACTGCAGATGCGAATTGAGGACTGGCTCTGAGCATCCCATCGGGACCCGTCCTGCCCTAAGGATTCTTACTGGGAACCTAGTGGTGTTTGCTGTGATCCTGCACAGCATCCAGCCTGCCACTACCAGTGCAATGAGTTTGCCAGACTTGATGACATGAGGAGGGATGCAGGGGGTGCTGGATGCTTGTGTGTTGCTCGACAGCACAAACCCCCACTTTCCTGCTCCTCCAGAAACTGAAAAAAATGTGTTTCCTCCTAAAATGTTTTCTTCTCCCATGGTCCTGGAGTAGTAATAAATCATCACTTATTTAACCCAAAATGCAGCTAATGGAGCAGCTGCCTAATGCATGCTTCCAGGGAAAGCTGTCAGCATTTCTGAAACTTTGGAGGTTAAAATACCGTCAAGTTGTTTTTAATAGTTTTTGATTCATTTTAATTTTCCACTTGATAACATGCAGCATGGGGTGCTTCCTCCTGGTGGGTTGTTTTCCCAGCTGACAAATGTGGCCTCGGCCCACCCCTGTGCCACCAGACAGGGCTGGGACTGTCCGAGCTGTGTCATGCCATGCCAAATTGTGCCATACAGGGCCAGGTTGTGCCATGCCTTGCTGAGCCATGCTGACTTAAGCCATGCTGAGCTCAACTATGTGGAGCAAGACTGTACAAAGCCATGCTCTGCCATGCCGAGGTGAGCAGGGACAGACTGTGCTGAGCTGAGCTGTGCTGTGCCTCTGGAACACTTCTGCTTCGGAGACAGGCTGAGAGAGCTGGGGTTCTTCAGCCTGGAAAAGAGAAGGCTCTGGGGAGACCTTAGAGCCCCTTCCAGAGCTTAAAGGAGCTTCAAGAGAGCTGGAGAGGGACTTTGGACAAAGACATGGAGTGACAGGACAAGGGGGAACAGTTTCACACGACAGAAGGCAGGTTTAGATTAGATGTTAGGAGGGAATTTTTCCCTATGAGGGTGATGAGGCACTAGCACATGTCGGTCAGAGAAGCTGTGGCTGCCCCATCCCTGGAAGTGTTCAAGGCCAGGTTGGACGGGGCTTGGAGCAACCTGGAATAGTGGAAGGTGTCCCTGCCCATGGCAGGGGGTTTGGAATGAGATGGTCTTTGAGGTCCCTTCCAACCTAAACCAACAAAAATCTATGGGCCCTGATGGGTTTCATCCAAGATTCCTCAAAGAGGTGCTGATGTCATCACAAAACCTCGCTTGATGAGTTTTGAGCGGTCTTGGGAATCTGGGGAGCTCCCAGCTGACTGGGAGCTGGTGAACGCTGTCCCAATTTTCAAGAAAGGCAAGAAGGAGGACCCTGGAAACTACAGGCCCGTCACTGTCATTTCAGTGCCTGGTAAAGTTATGGAGAGGATTATTTTTGGAAAAATTGAAAAACATCTTAAAGACAACACAGTCATTGGTCACAGCCAGCACAGCTTCAGGAGAGAAAGTCCTCCTTGTGAAACCTAATTTCCTTCTATGACAAGGTAACCCACCCGGCTGATCAAGGAAAGCCAATTGATGTAATCCCTTTGGATTTCAGTGAAGCCTTCGATCCTGTCTCTCACCGGATCTTCTGGATAAACTGTCCAGCTCACAGCTGAATAAACACATCATGTGGGGGGTGAGCAGTTGGCTCACGGATAGGGCACAGAGGGTGACAGTGAATGGGGTAACATCAAACTGGTGACCTGTCACTAGTGGGGTTCCACAGGGTCCCATCTTAGGCCCTATGCCCTTCGACATCTTCATAAATGACTTGGATGCAGGACTGTAAGGGACACTGAGCAAGTTTGCAGATGACCCAAAACTGGACGAGCTGCTCACTCCCTTGAAGGCTGCGAGGCCCTGCAGAGACATCTTGACAAACAGTCAACAGCCGTATGAAGTTCAAGAAGGGGAAGTGCCAGATTCTGCACCCAGAATGGAGCAACCCCGGATGTACGAACAGAGTGGGGAATGAGATGCTGGAAAGCAGTGCCAGGAAAGGGACTTGGTGGTCCTGGTTGATGGCAAGTCATACATGAGTCAGCAGTGCCCTGGCAGCCAGGAGGGCCAACCATGTCCTGAGGGGCATCAGGCTCAGCATCGCCAGTCAGGCCAGAGAGGGGATTGTCCCGCTCTGCTCTGACCTGGGGCAGCCTCAGCTTGAATATTATGTGCAGTTTTGGTCACCACAATATAAGAAAGATATTAAGCCATGAGAGAGCATCCAAAGGAGGCAACGAAGATGGTGAAGGGCCTTGAGGGGAAGCCATGTTGAGGAGCGGCTGAGGGCACTTGGTGTGTTCAGCTGAAGAAGACTGAAGGGAGACCTCATGGCAGTTTCAACTTCCTCAGGAGGGGAAGAGGAGGGCCAGGCATTGACCTCTTCTCTGTGGTGACCTGAGGGAATGGCCGGAAGTTGTGTCAGGGGAGATTTAGGTTGGATATTAGAAAAAGATTGTCGAGCACTGGAACAAGCTCCCCAGAGAAGTGGTCTCAGCACCAAGCCTGACAGAGTTCAGGACACGTTTGGACGATTCTCTCGGGCACACGGTGTGACTCTTGGGGATGATCCTGTGCAGGGCAAGGAGTTGGACTCGATGATCCTTGTGGGTCCCTTCCTACTCAGCATATTCTGGGAATCTGTGATGCTATGATTCTATGCCATTCCACGTCCCACCGGATCAAGCCGTGACAACCCACACAATACCATGTCAAACTGAGCCAAACCCAGCCGTGCCAACACCAACAGGTGGCGACACGTCCCCATTGCACCCCAAAACCAGTCGCGCCGGGGACGTCCCCGGCGCGTCCCCAGCGCAGCGTTAAAGGACTTCCCAGAGCTCGTCCCCGCCTTCCTAAACCCCCCCTCCCGGTTTTCGGGCTGGTTAATCCCGTGTGTAAATGGCAGCCAATGGATGCGGCCGTTGCGCGGGGCTGGGATTAGCGGCGGGGCGAATGGCTGGCACTTTTACTGGGATTACAGAACAAAGAGCTGCGTTCCCTGCCCGATTTGAGGTGGGGGAAAAAAAACCCCAAACCACCCCCCCGGTTTTTTTTTCATTCCTTTAGGCCCCCATTCGGGTTATACCGGCTCGCCGGGAAGCGGCGGGAGGCGCGGTAGGCGGCTCCATCCCGGCCACCCGCCCGTCCGCCACCGCGCTCTCCGCGCAGCTCGCCGGGAGGCAGCAGCGCGCCGCGCCGCAACCGCCGCGTAAGAAAAAAGTTATTGCCCCCCCATCCCTTCGTTCACGGCTGCCCCCCACACACCCAGTCAGACTCTGGGGCAGCGGTGGAGGGATTGGGGGTGGTAGGTGCGATGGGGTGTAGGGGATATTAGGGCTGGGGGGATGCTGGGGGAGGATAGGTCTCGGGAATGCAGGGGGGGGCATCAAGGCTCAGGGGATGATTGGAGTTGTTAGGGCTGGGGGGATGCAGGGGAGCATTAGGGGTCCTGAGGGAAGATAGTGCTGAGGGATGCAGCAGGACATTAGGGCTGGGGCGAGAGGGCTGGAGGATGCAGAGGGGCAACAGGACTGTTGGGGCGTGATCGGGCTGCGGGGGTACAAAAGGATATCAAGGCATGGAGTGGGCAGTGGGTTGCTGGGGGAATGATAGGGATGCGGGGTGCAGGGGGACAGTAGGGTGGGAGGTCATGCTGGACTCTTTAAGGCTGGGGTATGCTGGGGGTGACAATACTGGGGAATGCAGGGGGCAATAGGGCTTCTGGGGAGATGATAGGTCTGGGGGATGCAGGTAGACATTAGGGCTGCTGGGGGGTGTTAGGGCTGTGGGGATCTGCAGGGCATTAAGGGTTGGGATGTAGGGGACTAGTGGGGTTGCTGGCCTGGATGCTGAGCTCATTGGTGCTGGGGGGATGCTGTGGAGGGAATGCCAGGCTCATCAGTGTGGGAGAGGGCAGGGAGGCAGTAGGGATACTGGGGGCTGATAGTGTTGGGGGATGCTGCAGGGCAATAGGGCTTGGCAGGGATGCTGGGGCTATTAGGGCTGGGAGGAATACTGAGGAGCTGTAGGGCTTGGTGGAGATGCTAAGGATATTCTGGAGCTCACTGGGGCTGAGGGTCATTAGGGCTGATGGGGGGAATGCTGAGGGTGATGATGCGGCTTGGGGTTGGTGGGATCCATGGGGGCTGTTGGGGAGATGCCAATAAGTTTGGGAGGGTGTTAGGGGTTGAGGGCAATAGTGCTGTGGGGGGGGATGCAGGGAGCAATAGGGCTGGGGGGGCTACTGAGGCAATTGGACAGGGGATGTCTGGCTGGCCCTCGGTACCAGTGGTGTCCCACATCCTGAAGGCAGCTCCGGGGCCACCACCTGCCCTGGCTGTGTCCAATGGTGCCAGGCAGGAAGGGGAGCTAGAAGCAGGGCTCTGCCAGAGCTTGCCTCCTCTCCGACACCACAGGGATCAGTGGCAGCACTGCTGGAAATAGAAACACAGCATTGAGCTGACAAAGCGCTCGGGGCTTTGGCTGGGCTGGTTACTGGCCTTGGCACTGTGGCCCATGGGCTGGAGGGATAGACATCCTCTCCTATGGCAAGTGGAAGATTCTCAGTGCCCGAGGATGACCGTGATGAGGAGAAAGTCACTCCCTGGGGATCGGGCGCCCTTGTCTTTCCAGTGCGTGGGGCTGGCAGTGGGTTTATCTGGGATAAGCTGTAAATTGGAGTGATCCTATTAATGCATCTTGTGCAGGAGCAAGTTTGGACCCGGCAGGTAATCCTGGGTGTTTGTGGTGAGCGCCAGGCACAGCCAGGCAAGAGCACTTCGGGAGGCGATGGTGCCAGTGAGCACCACGGGGTGGGTGCCGCGGGCATTTTGGGTCAGCCGCCTACTGCTGCATCCGTCCGTCACCTGTCAGTGTGTGAGTTCCAGACATCAGAACCACCTGGGGACGTCAGCATGGAGCCTTGCATGACGGGAGCCCTCGGCTTCAGGGTGTATGCTCTTCACACTGCTCTTACTTAAGGAGCTGCTGGAAGTGCTGCAGCTGGGGAATAATCCTGTGGATGCGAGCACCTTTAATTCCACAAGATCCCTTGTTTCCTGTCCCCAAGAGCGCAGGCAGACTCAGTAAGTCAGCTGTTGCCCATCTGAACCCACAGAATCCCCTCCTGTGGAAACTGCTGCAGCACTTGCTCTGAAATGAGAAAGCTTTATGGGGACCTGACCCTGCCAGCAGCTTAGTGGCTGGGGTGCTAAAGGCATGTCCTAGTGCCGCAGCCGGAGCAGCAAGCCCTGGCACAGCAGCACGTGCTGCCATTGGAGCAATGTCAGCAGCTGGTTGGATGTCAGGGTTGCCGTGTCAGGGCAGTGTGGCTCTATGACCACCCGCAGATTCCCTGCTCCTCTCCCTTCAGCCCCACAGAGCCAGACTCCAAGTGACCACCAATGGACAGGGTGCCCTTCCTTGGGGCTGTGCCACTGGTTTTCTCATGCACCGTGGCTCTCTGAGCTGGTGTCGCCTCTCCAAGGCCACATTTTGGGCTGAGCCCTTCTTTGGATGTGTCACCACTATGCAGGCAGAAGAAAAGTTCAGGCAACTGCCCTCCCAGGGTGCTTGCAGTAGTGGAGAAGTGACACTAGAAATATGCTCTGATGGCCACTGCTGCTTGCTTCTGCTGTCCCTCCTGAGAGGGCTTTCCATCCTCTACAGGAGCGGCTGGTGTTGCCACTGGTTGCTGCTCATTCAGATTTGCTAATGAGAAGTTGGGACAGGAAAGCAGGAACCTGCTCAGGGACATGTTTATCAACCTGGCTCTACCAGCCCAAGTGAGAGACACCGTGCCCTTGCTGGCAGGCTGGTACTGTCATGGGAGCCTGGCACATCCTTGCGTGGAGCAGGAGGTGACAAGGAAGGTGGGCTTTGAGGCCAGCACAGAGGGCACAGGTCTGGCTGTCCAACATGATGCGCATCACATATGACTAAAGTGATGCTCTGCTTAAAGGAAGGAGAAAAAAAAGTCTCAGGTCAAAGCACATGACCTCTTGCTGCTGGAGTTAATAGGGGATTCCCATCTGCTGCTCCCACAGGAAATAGCTCAGATTTTTTTTTTGGCAACTATCAATCCTCTGTACTTCCTTTGGTAATTTCAGTGACTGCACCCCAGCAGGCAGTCTGGAGGAGTACAGAGGGACTAGCCAGCTGCTCGCTGCAAGGCTAACCCCTGGGGTGGGTGCAGGACTCAGTGCTGGCTGAGGGCAGGGGTACCATCAGCATCCATTTGCAGGTGCCAGTGGTGGGTGGACATGCTGGTGGTTCAGTACTGCTGCTCCAGCATGATTGGGCTTGGTGGTGGGTGATGGTTTGAGGAAGGGGATGCTGAGTGGGTGAGGGGCTATGTTGGTGTCCTTGCTTTACTTCTGGCCCTTCAACCACATCTGCCTTGTGTTACGCCTTGCTGGCAATGAGAAACCTTCTTCAGGGGTTTGGGGGGAGTAGAGGCAGATGCTGAAGGCATCTGGGCTGGGTTTACCACCACCAGAAGCCTCCTTGAGGACAGGGAGGAGGAGAGGAAAGGACCTACTGAGTACCCCTTCTGAGATGGAGATAGCTATCCAGGAGCTAAATATGTATTTATTGGTTCATTTATTGGGAAGAGCCCAGCTGGAAGCTGTAGAGAAGAGCCTCCAGTGTCCATGTGGATGCTGGCCAGAGCAGCAGGGCTGGGGGCATAGAGCAGCCCCAGATGGAGGTTCGCCAGTGAGGTGGCAGCTCTTTGCAAACCGGAGCAAGGCTTCCCAGGACCTTGCTCTGCCCTATGGCAGCCTCTTCTATTTACATCTCTTGAAGCATTGTCTTTAAAAAGAAGTCAAGAGCTGCAGGAGGCTCGGAGCTGGACGGTGGTGTCTGTTGGACTTTGGGGATTGGGAGTTTGGGGGTTTCTGGCTCACTGTTTTGATGCTTCATTTCTTGGTACAGCCTCATTTGTTGAATTTGCTTCAGGCCAGAGAGAAAAATGTGAAGTGGGTCCAGGTGGGTGCTTGGCCCTGCTGTGTGGTGCCCCTAGAGTGATGGAGCAGTGGGCTGGGATGGGGGTTTGCTGCCAGAGAGACCCCCCAAAGCAGCTAGGGCATTGGCTGGTGTGGGAACACACTGTGTCCCATCCTGGTTCAGGAGTTGCTGCCAAACGCCACCTTAAAAATGATGGTGTTGTTTCCAAGGGATTTGCCTATGATGCAGCAAGGCTCCCCTCGCTGTGGGAGCGAGGGAAAGCATCCCTCGAGTTGGGATGCTGTGGAGAAAAGCACTGGGTACATGAAGCCCCTCCTTGGGAGCAGGCTGTGCTGAGCAGGATTTACATTCCTGCATGCAAATGGCTTCTGTTGGAGTTTTCTGGTTTCATGTGGCCTTGTCTCTGCTCTGGGCTGGTCTGCCTGGCTTAAGAAGACAATTAACCTCAGTGGAATGAGCAGGGGACCAGCGAGGAGCATCACTCTTCTGCTGCACAGCTGTGTGGTTGACATAGTCCTTTGCCAGCGTGTCCCTTCTCAGAGCCGATCTCCACCTCTCGCATGAGGGGTGAGATGTCCATCTTATTTTCTTTAAATCTGTAACATTAAATAGAGCAAATGCCAGTGGGGAGCTCAGTGTGGACCCAGGATGGATCTTGGAAATGTGTCATCCAGTGCTCACCTGCGTGCCTGGGACCTCTGCCCCAGGAGATTGAAGAGGACAAGACAGAAGTTCCCTGCCCATGGGTGACATCCCCTATGGGTGTGCCAGGGTCTGGCAGTGCCCCTGAGCCATTCAAGTGGGTGTGAGCAGTTGGGTGCAAAGGCTTGTGGTGGGTACCACGGACCTGCTGTTGATCTGTTCCCACAGCCCCATAGGCAGACTAAAACCTGAGAGCTCAGGAGGTGCTTTGGGGTGTAGATCCCTTTGGAGATGGCTGGGAGGAAAACTGGTGTGCAGGATGTTTTGTAAACATTTTTAATTTTTGGAGCATTTCTTGAACTTTTTGGTGATGTGGGTGGGTGGTGGTCCCTGCCAGGGTTGTGTGTCCCACTTAGCTTGGATGTACCCTACAGGAGAAACCTCCCCCCAGTGGGTGGACAGAGGTTGGAGAGATCTACATGCTTCTGAGGGAAATCCTTGGTGCCTGGACCCTGGTAACAAGCAGCAGGTTTTTCAGTCCCACTTCAAATCCCTGGACGAGGTGGGATAGAGGCATGGAATCCCAGCCATGGGTTGTGCCAGCAGTGTGGCCATAGAGGAGCCCTTAGCTTCCGTCTCCCTCACTTTAAAAAAAAGAAGGCAAAAACCCCCCTAAGTTTTCATTTTCCAACAGATTGGAAGAACATACAGGCAGTTGGTCTTGCTCAGGGAAAACTCATGGAGTGGGAGTCTTCCAGAGCAAGGTGACACTGGAAAATGAAACCATTGCAGTAAGTGAAGAAGATCTCCATGGTTTTATCTAGTTGCTGTACAGGAAGATGCTTCACCCATCTTTAAAGGGATGAATGCATCTCTCTGCCCAGGTTTCAGCAGAGCTCACGTCCTGCCTTTAGTTCCAGCTGCATCTGCTTCCCTGCCTGGGAAACCTCCCGCACCTTAGTGCCTGCAAGAGGTGACCTTGCCTTAGGGCACTGACTGCCATGCCAGGTCGCTCATCTGCTGCTGGGCTGCAGCCTGGTGGCACCAGAGAGTTGGGCCTGGGCAGTGGGGACAGCTCTGGCCATTGTGCCAGGATGGAGATGGCTCCCTGGAGGGGGTCAGAGCCCCCCACAGATGAAAGGGACCAACCTCGCCCTGCCTCTAGTTAGCAGCAGCCCTCATGCCAGAAATGAACCAGGGGGTTAATTCAGAAGGGCTCAGTGCCAGGAAGCGTGCGTGGCACATCACGTTGATGATGGCACCCGGGAGCAGTGCCGATAAGGCAGGCGCTGCCTTCCCCTGCCTGCCTGCCATCAGGGAGAACTGTGGGATGCTGAAAGGTTTTGGATGAGGCTTGAGGTGAGCTCCTGGTCCATACCCTGTTGCAGGGCAGAGACCCTAGAAGGACATGGGTGGCAAGGGTAGGGTTCTCCCTGGAAATACTGCCTCTTGGACCTTCTCAAGAGGGACCCTAAAGGATGGGTTGCGTTCATGGTAGGATGGGTACTGAGCTCAGCGAGATGGGTATTTTGGCGTGTCTCCCTGGCACCAGTAGGATGGGGCTGCACCCACTGCAGCCAGGCTTTAGGATCTGCTTGAGGCTTCCACCAAAGCCACACTCCTCCCCACTGGGCTAGTTTTCTGCTTGTTTCGCTGCAGGGTAAGACACAGGGATGGAAAAACCTGTAGGGAAGGCAAGATTATGTCTCCCTAATTAGTAGGAGCCTGATTATCATTTCTTCCCAGACCTCTGGTAATGATTAAATATATGGGAATTGTCTTTATTATTTGTATTGCATTAGTATTTAGAAGGCTGGGACCCTGTTTGCTCTGCAGACAGGGAATGACAGTCCTTGCCAGGAGAAATGCTGTCTCTGGTGTTCTGAATGGGCTGGGTAGATTGGGAGTTGAGCTCTGTGCCCGTGGCATCACCCAAATTGCTGCAGCTCCACACCCTGACACTTAGAAGTATTTAAAGTATTGAATTCTACATCCTTTTGCTTGCATGTGAGTCACATCTGCTTTAGTATGAGGGGAAAAAAAAAAATCAGTGTATTACCATGACCCCTAAAATTGTGATTTATATAGAGATTTAAAATACATGCACGTATTTTTGGCACCAGGGTTGTCAAAGCACAGGAGTTGGCCACTCCTTTTAGATGCTCTAGCTTTATTGTTGGAGGGCTACAATAAGGCAATCTTATTAGGTAACTATAACAATGTTAGGAGCCACCATCTGCTGAAGTGCTGCTGCAGGGAGCAGTGGGAGCTGCCTGCCATGCCGCTGCTCCCCTGCTACTTCCTGCTGGCATCTGCCATGTCCTAGGAGAAACATGAGTGGTTGGTATGGATGGAGAAAGGGCTTTTCCTTATGGCTTTGTCCCTTTTAATCACCTGGGGTATGAGCTGTTGAGCCCTTCCAACTGGTGAGGACCAATTCCCATCGGAGTGTAGTGGGGCTGTTGGGGTGGTGTTCAGGTCCTTGATAAGTTTCCCAAAAACTGGGTCACCACGTTGCTGAGCTGTGGAGACCCAGATGTGTGGGGATGCTCTGGTCTGCAAGGACACCCCATGATGCCACCAGGTCCCTGGGTGCCACAGCATCATCCTTGCTCCCACCCCACTCTGTCCTGGTGACAGCAGGGACCCCTGCACCTCCCTGGGCACTGAAAGCATTTTTGTAATTGCTGGCAGGAAGGGTTGCACTTGGCAAAATATGTGAAGAACCTTGCTTGTTTAAAGTGCCTTTGGGGTTTGGGTCTTAAACATCCTAGTTGGGGTTTGGGTTGGAGGTTTTCACCCTGGGAAAGGCAGGCGGGGGGAAGGGAGCCTCACCGATGCCCCAAGCCTGCTTGCACCTTCTGACAAGGTTATAAATTAGTTTCATTAGAGGAGGATCACTAGAAATAAATTGCTCCACACCCTTTAGGGGCATCGCTGGGCTGTAATTTCATTTGTCTTTTTGGAGGAAAATGCCTAGAAACCCCTTAAGTGAAATTACAACATTTTACCCTGAGCTAGAGGTTGGTATTTTTGCTCCCCAAAATGCACATCCCCCCATGCCCTCAGATGAAGCTCATCCAGGAGCTTGAATCATGCAACCATAGAATGATTTGGGTTGGAAGGAGCCTTAAAGATCATCTTATTCCAACTCCCTGCCATGGGCAGGGACACCTTCCACTAGACCAGGTTGCTCCAAGCCCCGTCCAACCTGGCCTTGAATACTTCTAGGGATGGGGCAGCAACAACTTCTATGGGCAGCCTGTTCCCATCAAAGATGGGGGGTTAGCTGGGGTTCACTGCACATGCCAGTCCCCTGCCACCCCTGCCCCACAACTCCTTGGGAGATGCTGAGCTGGGAGAGGAGCATGCTGGACATCAGGACCCTATGAAACAGAACAGCTCAAGCCAAGTGCCCCAGTGCTCTTAATACAGATCCACGGACAGAAGTGAGTGGGCAGTGACCTTTTACAGGATGTTAGACGTTTATTAAGCCTGTTAGAATTAGCGTCAGGTTGTATTATTTATTTTATTTTAAAAGAGAGGGGACAAAAGAAAAGATGTGTAAGAGGGGTGAGCCATGAGTAAGTGACCCGTGCCATGAGCTGATCAACCCAGTGCAGTGCAGCCCCGTCACTTCCCATGTGAACTCTTGGAGTGAAGACCTGGCTCCAGGACAGGTCCAGCATCCACCTGTGCCCTTCCCATGGCTCCTTGCTGGATCCTGCTGCAGGGAAAAGCAAGTAGCATCCAATTCCACCTCTGTCCTGGGCCCCTCAAATAGTTATTGTTTAGGTGGCCTAATTTTTCACCCCACCTGCTCAAAGGTTTATTCGTTTGGAGCGTGGGAGAGCATGAGATCAGCCCCACATCTCACCAGCATTGTCTTCCCAGAGCCACCTGCCGCCATGCCACCCCTCTGAGGGTTATGTGGTCTCTTGAAAACCTCTTTGTTTCCTACATTTGCTGTTGTAATTTACGTATGATGTTGCTGCTTCTTGAAAAACAAGGTATTAATTTCCGTGGGAATTACACCTGCAGAAATCCAGCCCTATTGCTGCCTGTGCGAGGCTGTCCATGATAAAAGCCAGCTCTGGTGCTGCTGCAGTGATGCAAAAGTTTCCACTACTTTAGCATCCGGCAGGGGTGACGCTTGACTCCCCTCTGCACCTCACCTCAGTACTCTCTGAACATCAGCTGCTCAGTTTGGGGCTTCATTCCCAAATAAACTTTCCCCCCCCCTGATTTTTTTCTCTCCTCCTTATCAGCATAGGATCCCTCAATATATTTTTTTGCCTTTTGGTTAATTTTTTTTTAATTTTTTTTCTGTAAGTAAGATGCATATTTCAACACTCTCTGACCTTTGGGTGCACTGTGGACCTGACGTGGTGATGCTGATGGACAGAGCAGAGAGTGTGTCCCCCACAGGGCCAAGTGTGCCTGTGGCCGAGACTGGCAGCGCACTCCTGGAAAGGACTATTTGTAACTACTGGGCTGGTGCTGGGTTACCATCAATGCACTGGAGCACATAGGCATCCTTTATTATTTTAAATTGAAAATTCAGAATAATGTGGAGTTGTCTCTGCTGTGGGGAGCTGCTGCTGACGATACTTCAGGATATGGCTTTCCCACATTATGGGGGGTGGTCTTATCTGTGCCTGGACCAGCAGGTGGGCTTTGCTGTGGTGCTGTCCCAATGGGGCAGGGAAGCTGATGCCTGTCGGCATTTGGAGCTGGCCCTTTGGAGATGCAAGACCAGAAGAGCAGAAAGGGAAATGTCTTCTGTTGGGGCTGCAGGTGAGAAGAGCAGTGGGAGAGTGACTCTTCTCCTGGTGCTGGTTGATGACAGTCAGCTGCCCCATATCCCTGCGGCTCCACACGCCCCAAAACCAAAATGGCAGCATCTGGTGCACACCAGCATCGCCTGTGTGGGACACAGGACACAGTTCTGAGGTCTCTCTCTTCTTCCTCTTCCCCAAAACACCTTGTGGTTGGATCAGGCTCAGGGAGTGCCAAGCTGAGTCTGCACCCCCACTGTGTGCTCCCTGCCTGAAAGCCATCACGATGCCTATGGGAAACCTTGCAACAAACACAGTTCCTCTGTGTGCTGTGGGTGATGCCGAGTGGTTTTCTGTCCTCCCCACCTCACTAACCTGCTTTTCCCAGTGATGCTATGATAGGCATTTAAGCCCAGAACCTTCCTTCCAGTATTGATTTTGCTTTCTGCTCGAGACTCTGTATTGCCCTTGGTATTTGGGGAGCACCTTGAAGGATGCCGTGGAGAGCCAGACTGCCACCTCAGGGTGCTTCATGTCCTTGGCAGTGAGGTGATGGGCATGGGGTTTGGGAGAGGCATTCATGGGGACGGATCCTTGGAGGTGCTAATATCCGGGGAGTTGTGGGTTTGGGCTGTGAGAAGCACTCCTTGAAGATGCTGGAGAGGTGTGAGATCACACTCAGCTCCTGGGGAAAGCCTCTTGTAGGATGGCTGGGGCGGCTCCCAGTCCCAAATCACTAGCCTTGGGCAGAGGTTAAGGTATTTCCATCCATCTTGGGGAAAAACAGTATTTTGCTTTGAATCAGATTTTGGGGCTCCATCTGGATCAACAGATTCACAGAGTATGAGGCACAGTGGCGGAGTGGCCAAAATAAACCCTATTAAGTATTTACCTGCCCACTATAAAGTATCTCTGGGTTTACCCACTCTGGCTGCCTGTGGGAGCGAAGAGCCTTGCTGAGCACTTGCTGGCTCCCCAGGCATGGCACCCTTGCTGCACCCCTTGCCTAATTACTTCCCACCCATTTAAGAGAAACTGGTTGAGAAAGGAATTCACAATCCCAGGCTCTATGCGTCCTCATGTGAATGCTGTGATCACTGTGGAGCAGGGATGGATGCGGGCAAGTGTGCTGCTTCCTGTCCTCCTGGCTGAAACGAGAGGTCATTAGGGTCCTTTGGTGTTGCGGTGATTTGATGTTTGAAAATTCTCATTTTTTTCAATTTCTACAAGTTTTGTGACATATGAGGCTGTATGAGTCTTGACAGGGCTTGGGGTATGGATCTGTGCTCAGCAATGTCCTGAATTGGGGTGATGGAGAGGCTGAGCTGATTCCCAGCAGTGCAACCCCTTGTTGCCCATTTCATGGATGACCACACTGGAGGGTTCCCATTTTTCAACCCAACAAGTCCATGTGCAAAAAATTAGCTGCAAGCCCCAGAAATAAGCTGTATGTCATCTGCCTTCCATGTGACAAGGTGCTCTCCCTTTTTTCAGCCCCAAAAATCTCTTTTTTTGAAGGGTGAGCCCCCACCCCTGGTATCACCTCTCCTGCAAGTGTCACCATCACAGAGCTAAGTCATCATCAAGCCACTTCTCACATCCAAAGCATGATGCACATGTATTTATCTTCTGTTATTTATGGGGCACCTGAGCCAGGCTCTTGCTTTCCCTAATGGCAAGGAACCAGGGTGCCTTATGGCTGCTTTGGCATCCCAGTCCTGCCTTGGGCACACCAAGAGGTGGTCGGTACTGGGCCTTGGGTTCTTATTTCCATGCCATTGCACCTAAAGCAGGCTCAGAATTTGGGATGCCACTTCTCTCAATGCCTTGTTGGGTGCCAGAGTTGCCGATTAAGGGAAATGCGCCACAAGGCAGGTTTGCTTTGCAGGATTAAAATCAAATAAATATTTATGCGCTATGCAAAGCAGCTCTAATAAGATATGCGTGTCGTTGGGAATTTGAAGCAGTTTCTACTTGGTCCTGAGATGAAGAGGTGTGCATGTCAGTGCGGTATGGGGGTTTAAAGGCATGTTTCTTCTGCTGCACAAAAATAAAAACAGAGAGAGAAAAACAAGGGGTTTTTTTGCACCTTGGGCTGCTCTGGTCTTGGCTTTCACTGTCTTCTGCATCCTTATGTCTTTAGCTGCAGGGATGGAGAAGAGCCAGGGAGAGAGGGCAGTGCAGGCAGCATTTCGGATGCAAATTTAATGCTGGCCCCGCTCCTAATATTCACTGTGTTTACATGTAAATGCAAACAACTGTTGACTTAGTTTCAATAGATAATGTGTTTCATAACACAATGAAAATGAGAATTAAGCTGGAATTTAGCAGGGGGAACATGTGTTTCTGCAAGACTTCAGGCTCTGCTGGCCCCATGTGCCATATTATGGTGATGGCAGTGGGTGATTGGCATCACTGGAAGCCCACTCTTGCTGGTATTGGGGGCCAATCATTTCCCTGCCTAATCCTCCCTGAAACATGTGAGTGGGATGAGGGCAAGACTGGGTGGCTGCAGGTTCAGGGAGCTGAGCTGACCCATTGGGGAAGCTGGGGAGAGGGCTAGTGTTCCCCCGTCCAGGGTTATAGGGACCAGGGCTGATCTGGGCCTGTTTCCCCCTGGGAAAGAAGGAGCTCATGTTCTCTGGGGTGGGTCAAGGTGTCAGGGAAGGGAAATGCTGTCCCAAGCTGCCATGTTGGAGCCTGAGTGCCAATGAGTCCCAGGAGGGAGGAAGTGTCAGCAGCCAGGTCACCTTGTCCTGAGGTGACTCCAAGCAGAAGCATGTGGGAGAGGGCCTGGCTGTTTTCGAGCCAGATCCTGGCCAGCCTGGAGCCATCCTCGCAGGGCTCCCTGGGGCCAGCCCCGACACCCACCCAGGCAGCCTTTGAGTCAGGGCTGCAATTGCCACGATCAGAGCTGCTCCCACCACCTTTGCCCTAGGCTGCCACACTCCCCACCCCACTGCAGCCCACATGCCTCTGGAAGCGAGCCACAGCAAACCCCCCAGGGTGCTGTGCTGCCCTTCCCGGGTGAAGGCACTGATATGTGTGGGCAGCTTCCTACAGCCCCTAGGGGAAGAGGCATCACTGGGGAATTGGCAGGTTGGGACCAGCAGGTGTGTGATCACTGTCCCTGGGCGTGGGTCTGTTCCGTCTGTCTGTCTGCCTGCCCCTGTCCCTGGCTGGCTGCCACCTGTGCACCAAGCAAGGCTTATGGTGCTCGAGGCTCAGTGTTAAGAAACAGCTGAGCTCCTGTGAATGTGGTGGGGGTGTGGTGCACCCAAGCTGTATTAGTGGAGAATCTCGCCACGGGAGCTGTGGGGATGGTCACACTGTTGGGGATGCCTTGGCTGAGGTGGCATGGCTCTACCAGCCTCTGGGTGCCCCTGAGCCACAAAGCTGCTGCTCTCGGGTTGCAGGAGCAGCACAGCAGGACCTGGCATTGCAGCCCCAGTCAGGATGCTGGGCAGCTCAGGGAAGCTAAAGCTGTTTGTGGCCATCCCCAGTGGCTCCTGGTGTGTTGCCTCACCATGGAAGATGATGTCCCTGCTCAGGGTGAGTGGGGGCTGTAGCACCCGCAGTTGTTTGTGTCTGGCAGCAGTGGTGATCCCAAGCCTTGATAGTACCACGGTAATGGCAGGGTTTGCATGAGCAACTGCAGGCTTTGAGTGTCACAGCCAGAGGCTGCCCGAGGAGGAAATGGGAATCCCAGCTGGCTGCCCCTCCCTGGTGGCACTGCCTCTCTTGATGGGTCACATCAGGGCAGGTGCATGCTCAGCTTCACCCAAGACTCCTCCATTGCCGGTGTGAGTCACCTGCCCGTGCGGGATGCCCAGTTCTGGACAAACATCGAGGGCATGGGTGACAAGGAGCAGCTAGCACTTGTTCTCTACACACATGCTCCCACTGTGGGGTCGGGGTGACGCAGGACCTGCTCTCACCTTTCTGACTCATCCCATAAAATAAAATAACGAAGAAAGGAGAAGGGCTTCTGTCTCTGAGCCTCCTTACCTCCCCTTAAAAAGGCATTCTATTTTTTTTATTGGGTTCATTTATGTAGCAGAGAGACAGGCCTGGGATTAGCAAAAACAGCCTGTCCTGTAACATGGGGAATACTCAGTACTGAGAACCAGTAACAAGAGAGAAATATTAGAGATAAAATTAAACATAATGAGATAGGTGTCGGCTCTCTATCAGGGATCACCTTATGCAGAGTTAATTGCCTGTGCAGAGCAGAAAGTGGGTGACTAGCAGTAGTGGCCGTGGGATGGGGTTGGTGAGGGGGAGGTGGGGAGGGGCTGGTGCCATCAGCAGAAGCTTTGCAAAAGGAAAAAAGCGTTGGGGTTGAGTGTTGAGGAGAAAGATGAGGTGCCCAACTGCATCTGAGGTACTGGGGTGGACCATCCTCTGCTGAGCTCTTGTGAACTCATTGCCCCCAGCCCGGGCTCTCTGTGTATTTGCAGCTTGGGTACTTTTTTGCTAGATAATTCAGATGATGATGATGATGATGATCATCACGATGATGATGATTATCTAGAGCAGTGTCCTGTTAGATGGACAAAGCGGACATGCTGATCGAGGCGACAGCTATTGAGCACTGTTTGGAGAAAGCAAACCTCATACCAGGATGTGGGGCCAGGGCTGCAACACCTGGGACTTAGTGCATATGTGATTTTTCCTTAATTTAGTGGGGAGGGAAAAAGAAGGCAAAAAAAAAAAAGGCAAAAAACGTGTCTGTGTAATATAAAATTCAAGTTGGGCTCTTGGTGACTTCGCAGAAAACAACAGGCTTTTTATATTGGCTCTGGGGGTAGGAGGAGAGCAGGCTAGAATAAAGATTTACAGTGTTTGGGAGATTAAAGGCCCTTGGTACATTGCTCAAATACCACGAGATTAGTTTCCAAGGAGATGGATACCAGTTGCCATAGGCACTGGGGGGGGGGGTGGCCAGGAATTAGGATTGCGATTTTTTTATCCTGATCACGCAACCAGTAGCTGAATGCTGTTAAAACTGGGCTTTAAATAACCCCAGCATTAGTATATGCACTGCTGAACTGGGGGCTGGGAACTGGGGTCTGCCTGCCTTCCCCTGGCCCCAACACCCAGTTAGGGGTCCAGGGTGGGACCCAGGTGTTGATGGAGGGATGCTGGGGGGTACAGGGCTGGGGGCCCAGGTTGCTGCAACGCTAAGACCTTCCTTGCAGGTTATTCTGTGGCTTCTGGGTTCATTTCATCTCACTTGTTCTCTAAGCAAGGGACTGATAACATCTTCTTGCAATAACCAGCAGTTGTGGCAGTGCAGGGGCCAGGGATCATCATAGAATCATGGAACAGTTTGGTTTGAAAGGGACCTTAAAGATCATCTAGTTCCAAACCTCCCTGGCCTGGGCAGGGACACCTTCCACTAGACCAGTGGGATGTACCAAGGGGTAGAATTAGCAGCCTGCTAATTTTGGCTTCCCCTGGCCACTTGCTCCTAGGAAGTGCAACCTGAGCCCTAGTGTGTGAGGGTGCTGGATCCGCACCCTCGCTCCCGCATCTGTTCCCACCTCTTCTTCTAGGAACTGCCAAGCAGTGCGTTTTGTCCGGGCTGTATGGGAAGGGGTGCTGAGCTCCCCGATGCTGAGTTTTGGGGCTGGGCATCCCCCTGGAGAAGGAGGCTCAGCCCTAGGAGCCATACAGGCACCCAGGTCCCTGTGGCTGGGTGGCTCTGCTCCCCCCCCAGCCACCATGAAGCTCATCATGGCCTCACTGACCCAACCACTCATGAGGGGCAAGATCCAGCTCTCCATGTGTGATGCTTGCAGCATCTATCCTTGCTATGGTGGGAATGATCTGATTAACACTTACTTTTTTTCCCCTCCCTTTTTTTTTTTCTTTTAAATTTCTTTAATAACTGAAGAGGCAGTTCCTGGAAGCAAGAGCTTCTCTGCCTGCCTGCTGTGAGATTGTGGCATGGAAACTTGTCTGGAACTGAAAGCCATGCTGCTGGAGCTCCACAGGCAGAGTGGTCCCCCAGCAGCTGCCATGCCATGGAAGTGTTTATCCTGGGGGAGATGACATACAGCTTCTGAAGGGCACTTGATCCTCTTCTGTCTCTCTTTGCACTAGCAGAAGCCTACTATAATTTTACCATATTATATTAAGAGGTGCACCTGGGCTGGGCTTAAGGAAATCAAGGTGGCAGCAGAATGCCATGCTCTAGCTGGGGAGACAAAGTGAAATTCCTGTGGCAGACACAGGAGCCCCCAGTTTGCTCTCTGCTTCTTTCATAAGTGAGACTAAACCATGGCAGATTATCCAGGAAAGCCGAGTTCAGGCAGTGATGCTGTTGAATGTTGTGGTGCTGGGGTGTATGTGAGGAGGTTTTCCAGCAGGTGCCTTGAGTTTTTTGGGTAAAACAAAACAAGGAAGGAGGTGTTTGGTGATGGGAACTTGTTCTGCCCTGTACTACCTGTTTGGAAGGAGCAGGGAGGGGAGATACAGGGTTTGGGAAGGCTGGTAGAGGCAGTGAGGTAAGACTTACTGGCACAATGGGGATGTGGGCACAAGCAGTTGGGTGCCCCAGACTGCATCGAAGGCCATTTGCCCCCCAGCTCTGCTACTTTCAGGATTTGGAAAAAGGTATTAGCTTGAAAAGTAGCAAAATAAAAGGGAATTTGTGGATCTGGGAAGAGACATAGCAATAGCTATGGGGCAGCACTTAGACAAGATTTGGGGCTGGGAGTATGCTGACACTCACATTTGGAGGATGCAGATGTGTCCTCAGCAAATGCTTCTCACACTGGGTGCATCAACTGGGTCCCCTAAAACCCAGATCCCCCTGCGTGTCCCAGGAGAGATGTGCTGCAGGGGTATACACACGTAGGGCACAGATTAGGAATTTGGGGGATTTTGGGGGTGTTTAGACATTTGAGGATGTTTAAGATTATGTGACCAATACATCTGTTCTAGAACAAGCAGCAGTCAATCTTAAACATCCACTGGTCAGATTATGTGACCAATACATCTGTTCTAGAACAAGCAGCAGTCACAAGTATAGAAGCCATGTTGATGAGAACACAGCTGCGCTGGGCAGGGCACGTCTCAAGGATGAAGGACCAACCCCCCCCTCCCTAAGATCTTGCTCTATGGTGAACTTGCCTCTGGCTGCTGTAAGAGAGAAGCCCCGAAGAAAAGATACAAGGACTCCCTGAAACAACATCTCAGCCTTGGCCATATTGATCACCATAACTGGTCCACTCTGGCCTCAAATTGGGAGGCCTGGAGACACACTATCTATAACACAGCTGTCTCCTTCGAGAACACACGCAGGATCACTCTCGAGGAGAAAAGGCAACGCAGAAAGAACCGTGTCTTGCAGAATACACCATCTAAGGAGCCTTTCTGCTGTGCCTTTTGCAATCGGACATGTCTGTCACATATTGGCCTCATAAGCCACCAGCGTGCCTGTAACAAATGTGGATAGAGCCTTCCCAAATCTTCGTTCGCGAGGCCCAGCCATGATGATGATGATGATGAGACATTTGAGGGTGTTTCTGGGCATTTTGTGAGTACTCTGGACTGCAGTTAATCTGCTCTACCACTGGCATTGTGTTGATGGTGCAGCTCTGCAGCTCACCAACCACCTGCTAACCCTGCACTGTTAGGGAATGAGGCATCATTAGGGACAAAGTAAACCACCTTGGCATGGGTGTGTGTTACCTGGCTAAGGATGGACAGAATCTGGCTACAGAGGCTGAAGACTAGTGCTGAATTAGGCGTAAGGGATTCAGGTTTAGTCAGGCAGCATGGATGGGTTAAAGCAAGTTGCCCATGCAGAGCAGAAATCTCCACTGCTGTGGCAAAAATCCCAAGGCCAGCTATTTGGCAAATGCGGGGTCGTGCCATGGTGCTCCTGCAAGCAAGACAGCTTTGATCACATCCACTGGCTCTGCTGATACTGGTGTTTGCTTAAGCAATTAGAAAAAAACACAAGCGGAAATTCAAGCCTAGTCCCTTCCCTGGCTTTTGACCTGCTGTGGCCGATGTGGTTTCCAGGGTTTTTTGCTCAAACGACTCCAGCTTGCCAGGCACCTTCCTGCTCACAAGTGCCTCCAAAAAAAGAGACCTCCAAAATCCCTGGGATGGAGTGGGACGGGGAAATGCCTTCTGAGTTATTGCCCCTTCCTCACTTGTGACATAATCCTTAGTGTGGGTCCTGCTCCAGAACGATGTCCCAAAATGGGAGACAGGGATTGGCCCCTTGCTTGGAGAGGGGACACTGTCCCAGCACTGGCATAGGACATTATTTGTCCCTCAGGCTCCAATCAGGATGTCTCCTGGTCGACTTAAAAGCGTGTTTAATGATAGCCAGAGCTATTTGCTGAAAGGTCTTCCAAATCTGGTCTGTTTTAAAAATCCCTTAAGATATGCCCTCCTGGAGAAAAAGGAAATAACAAATGAAATCACTGGTATCTCATTTTTACATTTGTGGGCTGGAGGTGTCCTCCCAGCAGATGGGCTGGGGGTGCTTGTCCTGTTCCCTTGGTCCTGGGGGGAATGGAGATGGCTGTATGTGGTACTTGATATCCCGGAGCTCATCAAACATTTCAGGTGACCAAAAAACCCAACTACCACCTTCAAGTTTCCCACCCACAGCTGTGCTTTCCCCTGCTCTAATATACCCCTAGGCTGCCCCTCCCCTACCCAGGGTAGAGGGCCTGTAATCCATCTCAAAACCTACCTCATATATATATATAAATAAAATAATATTAAAAATATATATAAAATATATATTCCATAGAGATTGATATATCTATTTTTTATTTTCATTATTTTGTTGGAACTGAGGCTGGCTTGCTTGGGCTTTCTGCCATCTCACCAGCACCACTGAAGCAACAGGCAGAATTTTCCTGGAAAAATGAATTAGCAGATAATTTCCAGCCACTGTTGTATGGAGATGTGGACAGGACCAGTGTGAGGATCATATTTTTCCCCTTCTTTTTTTCTTCTTTTTTAACCCTCAATGTGCTGAATAGTCAAACTCTCACTAATTTTAATTCCTGTTTAGCTTCCTGAACTGGGAGCCAGTCCACATCGCTGCAGGTGTTTTAAACGTTCTGGGTTGTCAGGCGCAGGGGGATTTCCATGGTGATACTACAGTCTCCATAGGGCAAGCAGGCAGCAGTGGCAGTGTCTCTTTGGGACTCTCTGTGCTGCTCCTCAGCTTTTCACTTCTCCCTTGCTGGGTGCTGGGTCTGAGCCAGTGCTCTCCAGTTTGTCGCCCTTGGGTACAGCCGGTAGTTTAAGGGCTGAGATGGAAGACACAGCTGTGGCAGCCACCAATTGGGTTGGGGCACCAGCCTGAGGATGCTTTGTTCTGACGGTTTTGAGATCTGGTGTCCTTTCCAGGTCTTCAGTACAGGAGATGCTTCACATGGTGGGAATGGAGAGAGTTATATTTTTAAGATACAGTAGACCTGCAGGAAAAAACAAATCAATTAATTTAAACACAATATGCATCATCCCTGGAAGTGTTCTAGGCAAGGCTGGACAACCTGGTCTATCAGAAGGTGTCTCTACCCATGGCAGGAGTTTGGAGTGAGATGGGCTTTAAGGTCCCTTCCAAACCAAACCATTCCATGGTTCTTTGATTTAGTATTGATAGTAAAAAACCCCAGTATTTGTAGAAGTCAGTGGAATGAGAAGCAGGTGTGGGATGTCCTCAGTCCCTCCTGGGCATTTGGCTGTTCCCATCTCCCACTCTGCACTGAGTTTGGTCCTGGGTAATACCCAAAACAGGGGTCATTGCTTTACCTTTTTCTTGCTGGCAGATGTGGCCCAGAGGAGTGAAAGGCTTGAGGAGAGCTTTTCAGCCCAGTTTTGCGAGTCCTCGACAAGCACCCAGTTTCCTTTGAGGAATGAGATTTTGGAGGTTTACACTAAATAAGGTTTTTACTCACCCCAAGGTGAAGGCCATGGGGAGGATGGCAGTGGAGGTTCTGCTTCAAGGACCATTGCAGTGTGGAAACACCAGCTTGGGTTAAATAAGATGCTGTTGCTTCTGGTTGTGGCATGGGGCTGGAAATCACTGTAAGACTTGAAAAGATGAAGAGGAAGAAGAAGGATGAAAACTCTCTCATACTGAAGTTAACAGCGGTAGCACCCTGTAAGTTCAGTCTTTGCAAGGGCCCGGGCGTAGTGTGCAAGTTGCTGGATCCCATAAACCCCCTCTGTTTCTCCTAATGGGACCTATTTATAATTTGAGGGGTATAATAACAGTTTTCTGCCTGGAAATTTCCTTGGCAAGGTTGTCATTGGCTCACTAGTAGGGGTTTTTTTACTGTTTTGTTTGCTCTGTAGTGTTTGGAAATGGTGATGTGGGGCGGAAGGCTGGAGGATGTTTATTTTGGGGAGATGCTGCCCTGTGGCAGCAGTTGGAGGACTGGTGAGGGGACATGCCTGCTGTGAGCACGGGGTTGGGGGGGGCCCCAGCCCTTTCCATAGGGGTTCATAAGCCTCCCCACATGCCTGGTTTTTCCTTTGCTGCAGCTCAGGTGATTCATGAGTGAAACTCCCTCGAGGCCAAATTTCCAATCTTTCCCAGGATTATCAAGGGAGGTGTCATAAGAGCCAAGCAGGAGATGACATCCTGTGCCAGCTGTTGCATAGCACCCTGTCCCCCCAAGATTCCTTTGGGGAGGAGAAATAATTAATAAAATTTAATAACATTTGAAAAAAAAACCCTGAAAAATGTAAAAACAATCTGCAAATGTTTGCTTTGGCCTTGTGACAGTGATGTGATGGTCCCCATGCCCCTGGGGATGGGACTTGGTGTGCAGAGGTGGGATTGGGCTGGGGCCAGAACAGAGTCCCTTGCAGAGAGGAACATCAGTGGTGTCCCAGGGAGGGATTTCAGTAGGACAGATGTGTGGATCCTTGGGAAGCAGGGCAGGATGCTCTGCACCCGTTCTACCCACCTTTCTCCATGTCGCCAGCCTGAACTGCTATAAGAATGGTTTACCCTAGTTTTCCTTAAGATTACTTTCCCTTTGATTAGGCAAACAACATCAAGCCCTTAATTTGATTTAAATAAGCCTAGCACTTGCTGTGAAGTTTTTCCCCTCCCTTTTATTCTCCTCTTTTCTATATCCACTGTCACTGCTCTTTGTGACCACAAATGATTAAAAGCTTTACAGGAATATTGTCATCTTCCCCCATCCCTTAAAGTTCTGCTGTGTTACTTGGGTATTTTTTTTTTTTTTTTCTTGTAGAATAATTCTCCCTTCTCCTTATAAACAATCAACCAGGTGAAAGGTATTATTTTTGTCCTGGTCTCCTGCGGGAGAGGGAGGGGATGCAGGTACCCTGCCCCACTTCCCATTGATGTTATCCCTGTCTTTCCCATTGGTTCTCCCTCTGGAGCCAGATCCATCTTGTGACTTTGGTTTTTGCAGCGGAGGGAGGAACATCTCTTCCCTGGAAGTGCTGCTTCCTGTGAGAGGCTGTGGCCGAGCAGGTTGGTGCAGTTGGAGCTCTCCAAGGGGCCACGACCAGCCCCACCGGGGCAGGGATTGGCTCTCCAGATTGCCAGAAGGCAACAGAACATCCATGTCGTAGCAGTCATATTTAATAATAATTAGGGCCCTCAGAAACATGTACGGGCATCAAAGTAAGGCTGTTTTCCAAACGAGTGCTTGGGGGGTTTAAGAAGGGAGTGATGCTCCCTAGACCAAGTGATGGCTGGTCCCCCAGCTCAGCCTGGGACCGGGCATCGGCACCACCACCTCACTGTTTCCTGCCAATTGCAACAAGGCACCTCTTAACAAAGCATCCACAGAATGTCAAGTTCCCTGCTCCTTCAGGGAAGTGCTCAGGAAGCTGCTTAGGAGCTTGCAGGTGAAATGGTTCCTTGTCTATATGTCTGTCCATGCACAGACTGCAGGGCTGGAGCAAGGAGGAATGCCTGGTGTTGCTACAGGCTCTCATGATGGTTAAGTTGGAGGTGCCTGGCAGAGCCCTGTCACCGGCATGTGGACGCCTGTGGTCTGTGCCCAGCTGCAGGACCATGTGTTCGGTTTCCTGCTTTATTTTCCAAGCTGGTACCTAGTTAGGACAGATTTCCCCCCCCCCCAGGATCATTCTGTGGAAGAAGAGTTGTCTGTCAACTTTGTTAGGAAGTGTCACATGGATGGAAGAGGATTTTCCTGTGTGGCTGTCAGCCTGGATGCCGCTTTGGCTCTGCCATTCACAGATGCCAGTGGAGCCCCAGCGCTGCTTGGCTGCTTTCACTGGCCAGCAATGTGGGGTAACAACCTGGAGGGCTTATTCAGAGCAATTCCTGAAATTTAATCATTATTGTTTATTGGGATTTGTCTACCCTCTCATTAGCTTATCGGAGACCCTCATAAGAGTTTACACAGAGAAACTGTGGCTGCCCCATCCCTGGAAGTGCTCAAGACCAGGTTGGACAGGGCTTGGAGCAACCTGGGATAGTGGAAGGTGTCCCTGCCTATAGCAAGCGGTTGGAACGAGAGCATCTTTAAGTCCCTTCCAACCTAAAACATTCTGTGATAAGATGTGCATGCTCAGACACCTATGGAGATGCCAGCACGAGGGACTTGTTATTTTGTGCCAAAATCCACCATTTCCCCAGTTGCACTACCTACTTTTGTGTTCAGATTCCTTCTACTTGGACATAGGTGCAGACTGGGGCAGGAAGGTGAACTGGGGGTATTTCTGTTGCCTATAACCCCTGTTTCCAGCAGGGCCAGGCAGTGTGATTATTGACTGAGTGGCAAATTGAGTTATGCATGGGCAACTTCATTCATATTCCCTGGCTCCTGCCCATCCAGCCTTGTTAGGGGTTCTCCGGCCTCTTTTATCCACTTGCGAGCACATGATTTACGATTTGGTTTGAGTGGCTTCTGAGCTAATTTGTCATCCTTTATTCGCAGGATTAAAGCTGGACAGTGCAATACTGCCCTCTGGATGGAGAGGCAATAGCTGACAGGGATGTGTTGGTTGCTGGGTGTGATGCTGTCTCGGGTGTGGATGTCCCAGCATTGGAATGGGGTGATTTATGCAAGGCGAGACCTTGCCTCAGTTTCCCCTGCAGCACTGGCATTGCTGTGGGTCGCAGTGAGGCCCGGTGCAGTGTGCACAGAAACCTGCTGCTGTTGCTGCATGTGTAACTGGGTCCCAGCATTTATCCCCTTTTTTCCCCATTTTTTCATGAGCGATAGAGCTTCTGGGGCTGAGCCTCTTCTCAGATGTGCAGTCCCTGTGCATCACTTGGTCTTGTTGCCACTGACACCCGGAACTGCAGTGTGGGATGATTTGATGTGGGAACTCCTTGCCATGAGCTGCATCTCTCCCTTGGGGTGAAAGCAGAGCACCCTGTGGTTTTGGCCTGTTTCAGGAACACTTTTGGATGCTAGGTTCTCCTCTTGCCCAGGGTGTAGGGAGGGAGGCACAAGGATGGCTGGTACAGTGTCCTCATGGGGACACAGCCATCACCCCTAGCTCGCAGCTGCTGTAAGAGCTCAGACACAGGAGTGCTCCACGTCTGCTTCAACACTGTGTCCTCTGGCTTGCACAGCCTCAGTCTGCACATCCGGGGTGTGCCACCATGCAACTGATCCAGCGCGCCCTGCGCAGCAGTGACATCTCCCTGAGGGTGAGCCCCAAGGGTGGAGATGACCTGGCCGCTGCTGGAACACACAGCATTGGCTCCAGAGTTTGATTACAGCTCAACAGCGTCCTCAATTATCTGCCTTAGCAGAGGACACAAGGGGATTATGGGGTTCAGGCTACCCTGGCTCCTGGCCATGCCTCAGTTTCCCCTGTGTATCCGTGCCAGCATTGCTCTCCATGCCACACCATGGTAATGGGTGGTGCTCAGCGCCAGCTCTCGATTAGTGACAGTCATGCATAGCTCTTGTTTTTTCTGTTTTCAGGTGAATATGGCCCTGGCAGGGAAGCCTTTAGATGCGACTCTCACCACCTCCAGAGCTGACCAATGGAATATGGTTTTTCCCCAGAAAGACGAAATCATCACCAGCTTAGTGTCTGCCTTAGACTCCATGGTAAGAGGCCAGTGGCATCCCTGTTGATGTTCCCCTCCCTCTTTTGGCCTCCGTTTAGCAGGGCTGGCTGGGCGCAGGGCTGGCACAGGAGAGCTGGTGAGCTCATCCTGCTGCCCTCTGCTACTGGAAAGCCCAGGGAGCTGCTGGAGCTGGGAAATAAAATCCCTCTCCCACCCTGACAGCCGTAAGAATCATAAAGTCAGCCCAAGTTAATCTCAGATGTGTATTGTTTTTCCATTAATATTTATGTTGGTATCAACTGAACGTAGGGTGGTTGTCTTTTTTTTTCTTGCCGTTTTACCAATGTTACCATGAGCTTTTACACAACATCAGAACAATGGCTTTTTATCTTTGAGAACAAAGAAAATAACTTTCATATCATTTGACGTAGAATTCCCTGTGGAAACCTTGCCTAAGTCAGCTGTGCTTACATAAACAAGATAACTGTCTGCATTAAGTCTCGTGGACCAGAGCTAATCTTATTTTTAACTGTGAATGTGATCAAGAAGGGAAAGCAGATGTGTAGTAACAAATGTGTAATGCAATGAGATATGCTAAATAGCCCTCCTGTTTTAAAGTCAAGTCATATGTAATGCATTTGTCTAGGATGCGTTTCGTTTTCTTCTCTCTGCGGGTAGAGGTTTTTTCATTAATACCAATTTCCTTCTCTTTGACATCACTGCCCCAGTAAGGAGCAGGTTCCCTGGAGCTGACACACCCCAAGCAGCTTTGATGATTTATATACGTGCCAACCCATACAACATACAATACAAACATATTGTAGTTTGGCTTCTTAATGAATATACATTATTCCGCAGTCTTCATTAGGTACTTAGACCAGAGCTAGGGAGCCAGGCTGCTCCTGAAATTCAGCCTTTATCCCAGTGCTTCACCAGTGCTAGGCTCTGTGCCCACTGAAGCCTAGCTGCCTGCATGCCTGGTAAATAAACTGCAAGGCCACGTGCACATCACCAGGTGGGCTTGGGGTTTGGATTTGGTCTGCCTCCAAATTTCACATACCTTAGTTGTTGTGTTTATCTTTTGAGTGTTGGGCTTTTTGAGCAAAATACTTGTGTTTGCTACTGGGTTTTGAAGGGATGTTTCCTAAAAATATCTATTTTGGGGGATTTGATTTGGTGCATCCTTGAAGAAGGTGATCAGGAGGTAAAATGACCTGGTATAAAGGCTGGTTTAGGCCCACACAAGTGAAGCTCACTGTAGATGCATTCAGTGAACTGAAGGTAGCTCAAGGGGGTTTAGTCCATGCTTTCCTGCTCCCAACCCCTCCATGGCATTGTTGATGTGTCTAACCGTGGCTACTGCTTGGAAAATCACCCCTTTTTTACCCTTTTAAAACATGACCTGGGAATAGCACCATGCTGTAGCTATGGGAATATGGCTCAGGCTGCCGGCACTGAGTAACTATTATAATATAAAAAATACTAATAAAAGACATATACATGTGTATTTTGTAGAGCTGGAAGTGCACATTACATAAAACGGATTAATAGAGGAAGTCTTTTCCATCTCTTTATTGTTTTGCATAACTGTACAAGAAGAATCGTTCAACTACTCCAGACTTTGACCATATTAGTGTTCTGCAGCTGAAATAAGATTCTCATGTTCCTTATTCCATTAGAGCTGGGGGAAAGTTGTTGTTGGTTGTGGTGTGGGTTTTTTGTTTCTTTTTTTTTACAGAAATGTTTTCTTTTAAAGAAATGCTATAAAATGTTTACTTTTAGGATAGGAAAAAATGAAGTAAAATGGTGGGAATATAGTTCTTGTTTTCCAGCAAAGCCTAGCTCGGCCAGATATCTTTGGGAGCAGTAAAGTCACCAAAATATTTAGGGCATGTCATAAACCCATGAAATTCTGACCCAAATCAGAACATTGCTTTTGGTAGGGGAATCTTTTGATGGGAACTAAAAAATCCCACTGGGAAATGGCAAGGATTGGGAAGCAGGGATGTTCTCCAGTCCCGTGCTGCACTAACCTGGTGCCTCCCGCAGTGCTCAGCGCTCTCCAAGCTAAACGCAGAGGTGGCCTGCATCGCTGTCCATGAGGAGAGTGCCTTCGTGGTGGGCACTGAAAAGGGACGGGTCTTCCTCAGCACCCGCAAGGAGCTGCAGGCCGACTTCCAGAAGTTTTGCAGTGAGTATCCCCCGCCAGAGATCTTCTCCCATGCCAAGGTGGGTGCTTCAGTTCTGCGAGCTGGGACTCCCACCATGCACGAAGTGATTGTGGTTTGGGGGGCACCACAATGTTGTCTGTCTGTCCACGGGGCTGAGTGGTGGTTGAAGTGATGGCAGGTGGGAACTGTGGTCAGAGCCTCTCCCCTCCCAGGGAGGGCACTGTATGCCCTGGCTCTTCTCTCCAAAAGCATCCCTGAAGTGGCACAGGGCTGGATGGTTGCTCTGTTCCCCTGGCTCTGTTAGCCTTCAGCAATGCTGCGGGAGTGCTGGAGTGTTTTTGGAGGACTTTGCAGAAATAGTTTGTCCAAGTGATCCCCCAGGAACCAAGAGGCTTTCTTGGTCCTGGGCCTTTTTCCTGGTTTTGGAAAAACAGGGATGGATTTGGTAGATGAAGGTGTCGGTTGTGGAATTGCTTATATTTTTGAGGGATGAACAGGGGTGACAGGATGCCTTGAGCAGATGCTGTGTCCCTCCAGTCTTAGATCAGATTCACCAAGTATCTGAGGGATTCCTGTGTCTTGCAGGCCCCAGCTCTGTGCCTCTGCCAGCTCCCCAAAAACAGCCTGGGAGCTGAGGGGAAAGTGGGAGCCGTGCTGTGAACAGGGACCTGCATTTCTTGGTCAGCATCATCCCCAGCATGCCAGCTGCTGCTTTCCCTACTCCATACAGGAGCTGGGAAAGAATCTGGTTTTGATGGTGCTAGGGACCCCAGACTCGGATCTGTTCCTATACACTGCCCACGGTGGGATGTCACTGGAAAGAAATGACCCGGCTGTGTGTGTGCACACATGGTATTGAAAGAAACCAGATAGGTGCTTAATCCATTGGAGAGATTGTGCAGGAAGGGTTTGCTCTGGTGACAACACCAGTGCTGTGAAGCTGTCCAGGTCACTGCTCAGCTTGTTCTCGGCACAGCTCTACAGGAGCAGCTCCCTGCCATGGCTCTGCTCTGCCCCTCGTCCTGCTGCCCTGGGCATCCCACTTGCACCCGGGAGAGATGCCATTAGTTATCCTCCATTGCATTCTGCAGGAGGCATTTGCGGGATGTTTTCCACATTCATGGGCAACTCTGCCTCCCCTTCCCACCACCTACAAGATGTGAATGGCAGTGGGATGGCCAATGGGAAGGAGTTCCCTCAGGCTGAGAGAACTGGGATTGTTCAACATGGAGAAGAGAAGGGTCTGGGGAGCCCTCTAGAGCCCCTTCCAGTACCTAAAAGAGACTTACGAAAAAGAGGGAGAGTGACTTTTTTCATAGGCAGATAGTGATAGAACAAGGGGAAATGGTTTTAAACTAAAAGAGGAGAGATTTGGATTAGATGTTAGGAAGAAATTCTTTCCTATGAGGGTTGTGTGACACTGGCACAGGTTTCTCAGAGAAGCTGTGGCTGCCCCATTCCTGGAAGTGTTCAAGGCCAGGTTGGATGGGGCTTGATCTAGCGGAAGGTGTCCCTGTCCATGGCAAGGGGTTGAAACAAGATGGTCCTTAAGGTCCCTTCCAACCCAAACTGTTCTCTGATTCTGTGATATATCCTGGTCAGTGACTTACTGCTGTGCTGGGACAAGGCACCTGGCACTAGATCCTGATTCCCATCTCTTTGGTTTCATTTTATACCTTTGTCAAAAAGAAATAGCGATGTCTGATTGAAAGTACAAAATCTTGATGATGGTGTTTGGGTGAAGCAGCTGATGCTGGAGACAGGGTGAAATGTGATAACTCTGTCTTGAATTATAAATGGTCCACGCTCAACTCAGCTCCATAAAGCTCTTACAACTGGCACGCAGTGGAAAGCATCCCTGTAAGTGCCTCTGATTTATGGTCTTGCTGCCCTCTTAGAAAGATCTGAATTAGTCTAAAGCAGACATCGCTGGGAGAGGTAAGAAGCCTCTTATCTCTCTTGGGTGCATAGACCTCACTTGAACACCCTCCTTCATCTGAACCTCTGGCTCAGCCTTTCCTTGTGCACGGGGGGGGCCTGACAGTGATCCGGATTAATGTCAGCAGAATAGCATTAATGCCCAGCTGGTGGGAGAAGCAGTAATTGGAGGGTGCAGATATATATGCATTTCATCGCCGTGGTAAAACCCGCCAAAAAATTTTCCAGGGCCTGTTTTGCTGTGCCGTGGGAGGCATGCGGAACTTGCCAGGGGTGGCATAGTGGCTGTCTACTTTCTTATGTCTAGTTCTAGGGGTATCCCATGTGGCTCTTGACCCGTCCCTTTTCAGTGCTATTGTAGCCACAGGCCTTTTCCACAGGAAGGATTCATGAGCACCTTCTCGAGCACCCAGGTGGCATGCAGGGCCAATCATTGGCAGGAGGCTTTCGAGGATGATGAAGGAATTAGTCCTTCACCAACAAAAATCCCTTGTGAATTACTGTGAATAGAACAGCAATAATGCACTTATATAGTGTTTAATTTTCTGTGCATTTAGAGATGCAAGGAAGTCACTGCCAAAGCTATGCTTTATTTGAGCTTTAATGGGGGAAATTAGCAGGAAATAGCTGGTATTACTGAGCTACATGATGCTGAAGGGTAAAAAAGCCTCCAAGAAAGGCAGATTTTCTTTTGCTGCGAGATTGAAGGCTAAGCAGATTGAAACCAGAGAAAAGAAGTGTGCTGCCTAATTAATCTCAACAGTTTCAGTGCAACTGAAGGGAAAAGCCAGGGAAAGGAGGGGGGCAGGCACAGGATGACGGACCCCACTGCTGGCACCACTGCCCATGCCAGCACTTTCTCCTGCACATCGGGGGTTGCTGGGAGGGACATGTTGAGGGTCCGGGGTGGGTGGGAGACCCGGGGGACCCACCTCCTTAGCCAGAGTCATCACCATGAGCCCTTTCTCACTACAGGGACTCCCATTTTTTCCTCTCCCGCTGCAGGAATCCAGCAAAGGAAGGAGCAGGACACAGAGGCACAGAAGAAGGCAAAGGAGTGTGGGCGAAGGGTGCTCAGGATCTCCCCGGACCAGGGATCAGACGTGTACCTCCTCAGGAAGATGGTAGAGGAAGTGTTTGATGTGCTTTATAGTAAGAATCTTCATGCTTCCCTTTGGGGATATGGATTGCCCCCAGGGCTCTCTGAGCTGCCCAGTGCCACCACCAGATGTGGCTTTGAGTGCCAGCCCAGCTCCCCAGCAAGAGGAAGTGCCTGCAGGTGCCTGCAGGTGCCTGGCACGGGTGGTGTGGTGGGATGTGCTCCTGCATGGGGTTAGCATTGCACTGAGATGGGATTTGGCCACTGCTTCACTTTCCAGTGTCCCAAACTGGGCCAAAAAAATCCCCATGCTGGGGGGAGCATCCTTTGTCACCCCTGACCAGGGGAAGCCTCTGCTATGCCCTGGGATGGGATTTCCAAGCACACCTTTATCCCTCACACCTCGTCCATTGCACCTTTTTCATAGCGCTGTGTTGGGACTCTACAGACTCACTTCCCCCCTTTCCCTGGCAAGTCTATTTAGAAGGAAAAAAAGATGATTTTCTAGCAAGCAGCCCTGCAGCCCCAGCTTCAAGAGACAAGCTGGTGCTCTTCCATCCCTGGCAATAAACCTTCTGCAATTAAAATGTAGATGACCATATGGCTGTTGATATGGAACCCAGTGGGTTGCAGAGCTCCCTCCAGGCCCAATCTGTGGTGGCTTGAGTAGCAGCAGTGCCTTCTTCTCACTCAGGAGGATCCACTGGAGCCCCCATGGAGTGGCTGGAGGCAGCAGCCATGCTACCAGCTCATCCTCTGACAGCATCTCTAGGGCTGTGCTGCTTGGGAAAGGAAAAGCAAGGTTGGCTTGGGAAAACAGGGCAACACGCATCAATATTTTCACGTGGTGCTCAGCAGTGTGCTTTAGCCTACTGTGATGTTTCGGGGGAGTTCAGGCCATGTGGCTGGATCAGCTGCAGAACTGGGTGTTTGGCTTTCCTGGGTGCAGCTCCCCATCACCATCTGCGATTCAGAGCCTGGTAGAGCCCTACCAGGGCTGCACAGGTCTTCCTGAACCCAAGGTGTGGGGCTTGCCCAGGTCTGTGTGTGGGGTTTGGGCATTTCCGCTTGACAGAAGGGGGATAATGGGAACTACCACCAACCACCTTGGGCTCACGTGCAGGAGTTGCTGTTGCTGGCTGTCACACCTGCCACAGGCTTCACAGACAGAAAAGGGAAATGGTATCCTTTCCTCCCCCCCGAGAGAGACAGTCACTAAAGTTTTCTGAAACCATTCAAAGGATGTGGAGGCAATATTCCCATTAAGGGGGCAATCAGATCCCCTTGCTGCCTTCCAAAGGCTGGACCTAAGAGTGAGGGAAGGGATGATGCAGAAGAGACAAGGGAATAGGATGCAGAGGACGTTTTTGTACTGGTGGATCCCCTCTCTAAGTTGTAGGTCTGCTGCTGAGAGAGTGCCAAAATTTGCTGTCCTCTTGGGAATATGAGAATTACTAAAATCTGACATACCATAAATGTATAACTGCATTAAAAAAGCTTGATCAGGATGCATTTGCATGGGGTGTACAAACCAGGCAGGTAGCCCATCCATCAGGATGATTAGCAATGCTCTTTACCTTGTTGAGATCTGTAGAGGTGCATGGGGACAAGCTGGTCCCCAGTCCGAGTTGGCCAGCATTGCTAATAGCAGGAGGAGGTCAGGCATCCCTGAACCAGTGGTTTTGGCTCTGGCACTGGGTGTAATTCTGCCTTTGCTGCTGCTTCAGTAGGATCAACTGTTTCCATCCTTGAGCTGCTCTGTGGCGAAAGCTGCCTAGCACTCCCAGCATTCCCACTGGAAAGAGCCTCTCTTGATTGAGTGGAGAAATAATACATGTCCAAGCTTGATTCTGTTTCCAACAGTGAGAGGACTGTGAGAAATTAACAGTTACTGTTCTTACAGGGGGCTTTTTATCCTTTTAGTCACCTCCCATCAACAGGGATTGGAAACAAAAAAGTCTTAGAAAATTCTCCATCAAAAAGGTTCCCTCCAGGTAATCTCTGAACCAACAGGATGACTGATTACCACTGGCTTCTATTAAACAGGCATTAATGATGATTATTGCCTCTCTTTAGCTAAACTATAAGCCTCTGTGTGGCAGTGCTAGGCTTGTGAAGGTCACTTTGACAGTAACATGTTCCCCATTAAAATATGTTTGGGGAGTTCTTGGGCATTGGGTTGATAAGGAGACACTGTAGGCATCAGGAGCTTTTCCTCATCACAAAGAGAGGTGATGGAGGGAGGTGGAGAACTGCTAGAGCCAGCAGTTCGGGACAGAGAAACTGTCAGCTTGCAGAAAGTGAACTCGCAGTGTCGTTCAAAGGCTCATTTTGAAACTTAAGTTATTGGCTTAATTAAAATATTATCCATCCCATGTATAAGGAACCTTGATGGCTCGTGCAAGTTGCACATTGTTAGTTATCGTGTGTTCCTTCAAAGAACATGTTGAAGAAGCCACTTTTAATAAGGACTTGCTGACGGTGTCACAAGATTTACAGGGCTTCTGTAAGATACTTAGGTGTGGGGGTTGAGTTTTTTTTAAGAGGAGAGGAAAAAGAAAATATTTAAAAGAAAATCCACAGTATAAAATCCCACAGTAACTTAAATGTCCAGTACTCTTCTCTGCCTGTCCCTCAGCCTGGAGACAAAGGTGCAGACACCATGCCATGCTGCCAGATGTTCTGCATCTGGATACTGCGTTGCCAGACCAGTCTCATTCCTTCATGGCTGTTTCTTCTGCTTCATGCTTTCAGCACCAAGTTTATTGCTTGCAGTGGCTTGGGTTGATTTCCAAAATAATTCTTCCACAGAGAGCAGCTTGAAGGTTTTGACCATTTCTTGGAACCCTTCAGAGGGGACTTTTTTTCTGACTGGAGAGCACCATAAACAACCGTGGTTTGGGCACATGGGCTCTTCAGCTCATTTAGAAAATCCCTCTATAATGGCAAGGCTTGCTGGTCATCTCTTGCTGCCAGGGAAGGGAAAGCACTGTGCACCCAACTCCTTGAGCAGATTTTGGTGTCAGAAGTAAAATGGAGCCAGGCTCATGTAATGGGGACATGGGGGGACTCTGTGGCCATTGTTGAGGGGAGGGGGTGACAGTTCTGGGCTGCTGGAGGTGATTGTGTGGTCAAACAGGTCAATATCCAAGCTGTCTGTGAATGGTGGGATGGAGGGAGATTACTGGGGGGTTTTTTCTTGTCTGCTAAAGTGCATCAAAGCAACAGCAATCAAGCTACTTCTCATTCTTTCAGGAGGTAAAATAAAAATACTGGCTGAAAATAAGGTTCCCAGAATATCTCAGTAAACATGAGATAAAAATCATCATGAGGCCTTCAGCCTTCTTTGTCAGCTTTCAGCTCCCTCCCAGCTTGCTGGTGGCCATGTACCTTACTGGCACATTGCTGGGAACTCCCAGGAGTCAGCTTGTGCCAAATGACCCTAGCTGAGCATTTTACTGTGCAACCTGAATGATGAGACATTGACTTTTTGGCTTTTATGAGCTTTTTATTAATTAGTGCTTTTAGAAAGGGCTTGGAGTGCCTTGCATGCTAAGTGCAGAGGTAAGAATGGGTCTTCTCCTAATGGTTTTGTTGTTATTTCTTGCTCTTGCATTTCCTGCTGCAGCCTGGCTCAGCTGTGGTCGGGGGCGCGGGGTGTTTGTCAGTGTGTAACTCTGCCCCCTCGCCAGGTGAAGCCATGGGGAAGAGCAGTGTGGTCCCTTTGCCGTATGAGAGGTTCCTGAAAGAGCCGGGCTCACTTGCAGTCGCTGGCTTGCCTGAAGGGATCAGCTTTAAGAAACCCATGGAGTACGATGTGAAATCCCTGATGGCCATCCTAGAACACAGCCACAGCATCCGCTTCAGGCTTAAAAGGTAATTTTGGGGATCCCCAAGGGGTGAGAGAGCAGCAAGCCCTTGGGATAGTGGCTCTTACAATGCTGGCAGATGGTGAAGATTTTGTGTGGCACAGGCAAGAGAGTCCCTCCTATGTCCCAGCTTCTCTCCCAGACACACAAACCTGGGTCCATGCCAAACCCAGCCTTGCACAGAGATTTTTTCATGTCGTGGGGCTCGAGACCATTTCAGGCTTGTTTCTTTTAAGTGCATGCAAACATGCAGATTAACTGCATCGTTTTACATGTCTCTGCCAAAATTTCCACTGCAGTAAGCTAAGTGCTTTTCTTGTCTCCAGAGGAGTTTCTGGGGTAAGTGCTGCAAGTGTCTTCCCAGCCTGAAATGGGTTTTTTAATGGCAGATGAAGAGGGAAGCGGGAGACTGCGACAGGACAAACTCCCCCTTTTGGCCACGTTTACACAAGGGGTTTGGTCGTTTTGAGTGCATTTCCCTTGTGTTTGCCTGGCTGGCAGCACCTCAGATCCATTCAGAGAAATGCTGAGCACTACCAAATACCTCATCTGAAGGCTTGGTACTTCTGGAAAATCAGGCTGAGACAGCTAAAAGTAGGACACACAGAATTTGAGGTGTCTGCGAGCTCGTGGCTGCCTGTCTCGTGTGGAGCACTTGTATTTCCTTGGTCTGCAGCTCATCCCTGGGCTGACTGAGGTCCCCTTTGAACATGCCATGGGTGCTGGGGGCTGGCACAGGCAATATAGCCAAGTGGTTGTGGTCACACAAGGTTTTACCTCTTAAATGCATCAGGCATGAAGCTGAACAGCTTTGCCTTAGCTAATACAAACACTTTGAACCACCATAAGACCAACCAGATCCACTGAAAGAAGACAAGAACGGTCCAGGGGCCTGAAGATGCTCTGGAGGTTGGGTGATGGATGTAACTTCTAAATCATAGAATAGAACTAGAATAGATCCATAGAATGGCTTGGGTTGGAAGAGATCTTAAAGACCGTCTTGTTCCAACCCCCTCAGGGTCACCTTCCACTAGACCAGGTTGCTCCAAGCCCTGTCCAACCTGACATTGAACACTTCCAAGGATGGGGCAGCCACGGCTTCTCTGGGCAACCTGTACCACCACCCTCACAAGGAAGATTTTCTTCCTACTATCTAATCTAAACCTACTCTTTTCAGTTTGAAGCCATTCCTTGTTGTCCTGTCACTCCCTGCTCTTGTCAAAAGTCCCTCTCCAGCTCTCCAGTACCTTTAGGTAGTGGAAGGCTGCAGTAAGTTCTCCCCAGAGCCTTCTCTTGTCCAAGCTGAACAATCTCAACTCTCTCAACCTTTCCAAATAGGAGAGGTGCTCCAGCCCTCTAATTGTCTTCATGGCCCTCCTCGACAAGGAGCCTGGCAGCCAGTGATGCAGCATGTTTCACCCTCCTGGGCATGGCTCTCCTTCCCCCTCCACATCCTTGCTTGTTGAGGCTTAGCAGTGCCTTGGGCCCAAAGGAACCTGTTTTCCCTCCTCTTCTCCCTTCCTTCCCCTCAGGCCAGCAGATGAGCCCAGCCGAGAGCCCAACCCCAGCGTTGAGTTAACTTGTTCCTCCCTCGCCTCCAAGGGCAGCCGAGACTCCGGTGCCAACGGCCCCATGGCCAAGCCTGCCACCCAGGACACCCCCTCCGCCATTGCTGTCACCAACTTCCTATACAGCGTCTCGCTGCCCACTCCTGTCGCCGTTGACCTCAAGCAGGAGGTGTCCTCGGGGCTGCCTGGGCCGACCGCGGTGGGCGAGGCTCTGCTGGCTCGGCCGGCAGGAGAGCTGAAGGTGCCTTCCTCACAGGAGTACAGCGACTGCTGTGGTAATAGCCTAGAGTTTGCTCTAAGATGAGGGCCCTGTGCACAGCCCACCCTGGGCACTGGCAGGGGACAGGCTGGGTGTTTTGGTGGTCCTCAGATGAGTTTGGCCTGAATGAAGATGAGTGGAGCCCCTGCCATGCTGCACTGCCCCAGCCCTTCCCTGGGTGGCTGCAAAGTGCCAACGGGGCACACCTCTATTTTTACTCCAAAATGCTGGGTGCTGCACTACCAGGTAGAATGACAGCTGGAATGGGGATGGGAAGGGTCGGTCTGGTCAGCATCACACCAGGAGTCACAGGCCAGGGTGCATGGAGGAGAGAGAGAAGAGTCAGGTCAGTGTCACTGGCGGGGGTCAGCACCTGGAGTCTTGTTGGGATGCCTGGAGCAGTGGTCAGGCTCTCATCAGCCCTTTCTCCTTGTCTCCCCTCTTGTCCAGGACAGAAATCATCGGTCTCCGGAGGTCCCCTCATCCAGAATGTGCACTCATCCAAGCGCATCCTCTTCTCCATCGTACACGACAAGACAGGTCTGTGTTGTGCTCTAGCGTTGGAGGCAGTCGGTAGCCGCCTCTTAGGGAAAGGTTTCCTCTCATCTCTCCCCAGCAGTCTCGCAGCCCTGCAGGGACTGCATGCTCTGCAAGAACTTGGCAATGTTGGAGATGATGCAGGAGGGGATTTTTTTCCCTTTCCTTGATGCAGCATCTCACATTGCAGCCCAAACCTTCATCTCTGCTCAGGTCCATCCTTGCTGTCTCCAAGATGCTGCCAGTGGTTGTTGAGCACTGCTGGCTGGGTGGGAATTCCCATCTCTACTTCCTGCACAGGAAGGCATGGCTTTGGGAGAGGCTGTTTGCCCCAGCTGCAAACAGCACATACCTGCTGAGAACTTGGCGTTATTTCAAAATAACTAAACCCCACTAATCCCAGTGTGATTCTGCAGCGGTGCCTGCAGGGATCAGCAGGGGGGAGGAGACTCTGCCATTTCCCCACCTCCACTCCACCCAAGGAAAATGCAGCCTAAAAATGCTGACGTGTTTCCATCAAAACCCTCACCTGCCTGCCTTAAAGAGGAGAAAAAAACATGGATGGGAAAGCTGGGAAAGAGGAGGAGATCGAAAAGCTCCAGTGTGAAATGGCTGTTCCTTTCAAAGGTTCATTCCAGGTGGAGTTGACTCTGTCCCAGAGGGTCTTTCATTGCAGGGTTTAGAAATTTTGTGGGGTCATTTCTTAGTAATTTGCTTTTTGCATGTGCTCTGGAGGGTGCTTGGGGCTGAGAAAGCCCAGCCTGGCAAAATCTGCTTAGGAAGAGGGAAATAATTTTTAAAGCAGCAAAGTCTTGTTCGTGCTTCCCAGCACTTTGTGGGAGAAAAGTGCATCTGCTGTGTACGAACCATATGGAAGTTTCTTATTTCTTGTATTTTGTTTTGATAGATAAGTGGGACAGTTTTATAAAAGAAACTGAAGATATCAACACCCTTAGGGAGTGCGTGCAAATTCTGTTTAACAGCAGATATGGTGAGTAGGAGTTAATATCCCATTATGCATCTGCAGCGCTTGTGGATTGCATATCATTATATAGCAATCATTTTTGTTCCCTAACACAGCAGCAGAAGCCATATGCTAGAGCTCCCTGCTCTTCCTAACACATTTAGCTCAGCAGCTTCCAGTCTTTGGGTGTCTGCTGAAGGTTATGTCAATATTTCCATTTGGAAACACCCCCTCTGCTGTCGAGGAATTTATCACTGGGCTGTAAAGCATCTCTGTCTGGGAGTGTGGCATGCCAGATCAGAGCACCCGGGGCACCGGAAGTGGTGACATGTAGCCCTTTCACATTAACATGGCAGGTAAAAAGAAGGCGATTGTTATTGCAGCTGCTCTTTTTTCCATCTGCATGGCTTACAGCTGTCATTGGTGCTCCCTTTGCAATGGGCAGTGCTTCAAGGGTAGCTACTGGGCATTTGGGCAGCTGGAAGCTTGGGAAATAGTTTGGGAATGGGTTGATGGGCTGGCTCTTCACCTGTGCCATCCCCATCAGTCTATGTAATTCATGTGTCACCTGTGAGTTATATATGGGCTTGAGGTGAGCCCTTTAACTTATGATCAATATATGTGGTGCTCGAGTGTGTACAAAGAGTAACAGAGCTGGGGAAGGGTCTGGAGCACAAGTCTGATGAGGAGCAGCTGAGGAAGCTGGGGGGCCTCAGCATGGGGAATAGGAGGCTCAAGGGAGATCTTCTCACTCTCTACAATTACCTGAAGGAGATTGTAACCAGGTGGGGATTGGCCTCTACTCCTGGGTAACAAGTGACAGATTTAGAGAAAGTGGCTTCAAGTTGCTTCAGAGAAGGTTTAGATTGGATATTGGGGAAAATTTCTTCCCTGAAAGGGTCGTCAGGCCCTGGAAGAGGCTGCCCAGGGCAGTGGTGAAGTCACCATTCCTTGAAATGTTCAAAAAATGTGTAGATGTGGCACTTGGGGACATGGTTTGGTGGTGAGCAGGGCAGTGCTGGGTTAACATTTGGAATCAATCTTAGAGGGTTTTTCCAGCCTTAACAATGTTATGATTCCATGTGCTATGCAACTCGTGAGGCATAGAGCTCACAAATCTGCTCTGGTGGGTTACAGGGAGTTTGGGGATGGCATGTGGCTCACCCTTGGTTTGAGCATCACTGGGAATGTTTGGGAGTTTTGGAGGACACAATTAGCTGTGTTTACTGCTGCTTTCTCTCCTGTTGTCCCATTTGGTATGGGAGATCTGCTCCTGGGGCTCACCTTCTGGGACAAGCAAAGAAGAGGACAGAAGACACTTGCTGTGCTTGAGTTCAAGCCTTGACACCTTCATTTTAGCATCTGTAAAAGAAAAAGTGCTTGTGTAAATAAAAACCATGTGTTCACCTTCCAGCTGAAGCCTTGGGGTTAGACCACATGGTCCCTGTCCCATACCGGAAGATTGCCTGTGACCCTGAGGCAGTGGAGATCATCGGCATCCCGGACAAAATACCCTTCAAAAGACCTTGCACCTATGGTGTCCCCAAACTCAAGCGGATATTGGAAGAGAGGCACAATATCCATTTTGTTATCAAAAGGTGGGTGGTGAGGAAGGCAAGGGGGAATGCATGGCTTGAGGGCACTGGGGACTTGAGCTGTGTTCCTCTCGTTGCTCACAGGGTTTGTTTTGACACCCAAAACTCATTTCACCCTTTTTCATGGAAAAGAGCTGAAAGCTCTTTTCCCCCCACAAACCTCTGGTTTTCATCTCTCTTTTTGTAAAGATGTGACAGGTCTGGCTGTACCATGGTCACCCTCAAGCCCTGCCATCCTGTTTTAAGTGATGATGGCACTAGACATTGCTCGTGCCACCCCAAGCATTTCAGGTTGTTACAGCACCCTCCGATCACAGCACAACCCTTTCCAATGGCATTTGGTGGATGGAAGTGGTGCCTGGGTGGGGGGAGGAACATGATGCACAGGGATTCCCTCCACCTTGTTTTTTGTTGATCACTTGTGCACGTCCTCTATATCTGGTGACGAGGATGGGCACTGTGTCTTGGTGTCTGCATTTGCACTAGAGTAGGAGGAGTGGATGCATTCCCAGTTATGTCTGTGGCATGCAATCCCTCTTTGCTTCTCTATCAGGAAAATCTGCTTTATAATATATTTAATTATTTAGTCCCTGCCTGTGCAGCACTTGTATTGTTTCCCTGCTAGAAGTGTGAAACTATAGCACAGAAAGATCCCAGCTAAGTCTCCCAAGGGCACTAAAATCACCAACATCAACGGAACTCAGGCATCCTAAGAGGAATTAGCTTTCCATATGTCAGCTGCTAGAGGAGCCACTTTCTCCCACCCTGCTCAGGCTGCACCAGTCTGGATCAGGCCCTGGGATATGGCCCTGGATACACTTTGCTCCCATAAGCAAAGTTGTGGGTAGCACCAAAATATGATATTCAGGAGACAGATGACATCTGGTTGATGGTCTGTCTTGGGAAGTGAAGGTCCAGCAGCGACTTTGGTCCTGCTCTCTCTTTTGGTAAAGCCAGCCTATAGCAGCCTCATTTAATAAGTTAATTAAATTAAGTGAATGATTTATAAGCAGATTTAGAGGTGCTTTAGTTAAAAAACATATGCTGTAAGGTTGCTTGGTTGCACAACAGGCTAGAAGGCTTTTTTTTTAAGCTGAAAAATTAATTCTCTTTTTTTAGAGAATTAATAAAACCACTATTTTGACTTGGTTTAATGCCGTTCATTAATAAAACCTCCAATTCAGTCATTAGAAGCACCTAATCCTTTTTTTTTCCTTTTCTCCTAGGATGTTCGATGAGAGAATTTTTACAGGTATGTTCTCCATGTCCTTTGATGTATTGCCCACAAAATTGAACTATTATCCAGAAAGCAGAGTTGAAATAATGTCATCTGTAAGCAACAGAAGTGCAGGACACATGCAGTTATGCTCAGTGAGAAGAAACCTTGTCTGTGCCCTACACCAGGACATGCTGAGATTTCTTTTGCCTGGGATTGGTGCAAGCTCTGCGCTCCCCTTAAAAATTGAGTTTTGAAGGTTTAAGTGAGAATTCCTGGTTTGTGAGGCTGGGCTGGCTCCCTGCACCAGGCTGAGTTGCAGTACAGGCAGCACACAGCATGTTTCTGTGCTTTCAAGAAAATCATTGCCGTGTTCTGCACTGGTAAATTTTTATCTTTTTTTGTCTGGGAAGTGCTAGCATCATCCAACTGCTGACTGTTTTTAAAAGAAAAATAACAAAAGTCCATTTTTTCAGTGGCAAAACCCTGATGAGGGAGTTCTTTGACTTTCTCTGCTCTGTGTTTTCACTCCTTTTTCTCTGAGCTGGAGAGGCCAGATTAAGTCTTTACTGTGAGGGTGGTGAGGCCCTGGCACAGGTTGCCTAAAGAAGCTGAGGATACTCTATCCCTGAAAGTGTCCAAGGCCAGGTTGGACAGGGGTCTAGTGCAAGCAACCTGGTCTAGTGGAAGATGTCCCTGCCTACGACAGGGAGTTGGAATGAGATGGAAGGTCCCTTCCAACACAAACTATTCTGTGATTCCATGATAAGTACTTCTTGGCAGATACAAGAAAACAGGTACCTGTGCTGTCCAACTCAACCCTCACTCCAGCAGTGCCCTCATCACACGCCCTCATGCACACCTGCACTGCATCCAAATTTATCATGCCCAGCCCTGCTCCTGGATCACCTGGGCTTGGCTCACAAGAAAAGACTTGAGGTGTTGGGGTATTGTTTTGGTTTTTTTCTCTGAGCTGCCAACCACACACACACTCGCAGCTCTCCAGACACCTTCTCAGATATCTCTGCCAGCCAAATTATTGCTCTGGTCCCGTGGCAGCCCCAGCCCTAACATTGCTCCCTGGGCACGATGATGCTGAAGCCACCCAAAGGGGACCTCCGGCAGAGCCTGAAGGGGTCCCCACCTGCATGAGGGGGTTCTTTGTCTAAAGTAATTAATGGCTTTTTTTTCTCAAGAAAAGGATTTCTTTAAGCTTTAACGCATCCCCAAGGGATGGCACACTGAACTGTGTCTTGGGATGCTTGGGTTTTCCTTGCATAATGGCTGCACAGTATCTGGGGGAGGCATCAAGTACATCTGTACATCAGCTCAGGAGCTGCTGATGGAGAGCACTGTGCTGTGAGCTCAGGGGTTACATCGCAGGGAGCTGCAAGTAGAAATTAGGAAACGAAGAAGCAAACCCAGCAGAACTGGGGTGGGTAGCAGGTTATCTCTCTTGACTGGTCCCTGCAGGGCTACTAGAAGCAAAACCCATTAAACCTGTCTTTTTGTGGTTTGCATCAGCACATCAGCCTGTGCAAAAAAAAAAAAGCATCTGCTGAGTCAGGAGGTGCCATTTCTGCAGAGATGCTATTTTCTGAGTGGAGCTGTATTTTAAGTTGCCAAGTGCAAAGTATCTCAAAGATTCCCCATACAATTTTGCTCGCCCTTTCATTAAAATACCCATTACTGCTTGGAAGACTATTTTTGCTCCTCCCCTGGGTAGCAGCTTCAGACAGGCTCTGCTGCTGGAAGAACAAGATTTGGTCCATAGAAAGCACAAATTAAAAGGAGCCCTTTGGACTGTTGGTAGATAAATAGTGTCTTTAAGGCTCTATATTGCTGCTGGTCCCATTGCCAGAGCCCTGCCCTTCCTGGCAGGCAGGAACCAAAGGGACAGAGGATTCACATTGCCATGGATGAGATATGTTTTAGAAGGGTGGGGATATTGCAATGGTGCTTTGAGACCAGCAAAGGGCCTTTGGCAGCAGCTGTTTTACAAGACACCTCTGTGGTTTCTGCAGCCTCACAGTGTAATGGCATTCTCTCCTTCCCCCAGCCCTCATCCTTCAGCTCTTTGCTCACCTTCCCTGCCTTATTGCATTTCCTACCCTGCCTTCAGATTACTCTTTTCATCTCCAAGGTCATTGCCAGGCTTCATTTCAGCTCCTTTCAGGCTGCTGAGGAACAGGGAAGGGAGAGAGGAGGTTTTTCATAGTGATGGGATGCTTTCATTCCTCTTGGTGTCACTGCCTGTGGGGCTTGGAGCTGCAGGACAGGGCTGCCTGTATCACTGATACTCTGGGTTTTGTCAATCTCCTATCCAGTGCAGCCCATCTCCTTCCTTGGAACAGGGCTGTCCCCCATTAGAAGTTAGTTCCTACAGTACTGGTCCATGGCCCTGAGTTTTCTGACCCTAGTCCCTACCTCTTGGAACCTTGTCCTGGCAGCTAGCCCTTTCGGGAGATGCTCAACCCTGGCAGGGCTTCTCAGCACACATAGTTAATGCAGAGGTTTAAGCAAATGTCTTGCTATTATTTTAACATGTAAACCAAATTAAATCTGCATCTGTCTCTTTGCAAGCAGGTGACACTTGAAAACCTGCCTCCCGCTCTGACCTCAGCTCTGGGACTAGGAGGGGACCAAGCTGCATCATTGACATCTCCAGTTGCTAATTCTGTTTTTACTTTTCCTCCCAAAACCTGCCATGCGCACTTGGCACCAGGAAGCAAATTTACCAAAGATCCAACCAAGCTGGAACCCTCCAGCCCCCCCCGGGAGATTTCCCCTGAGCCACACCGCGGGGCTGCGCTGGACCTGGCGGGGACCTCTCAGGCCAACAGCAGGTAAGTGAGGCTTCTGTCCCTGTCCCCTGCCAAGTGACATTCCTCAGAGCTATTTGGGGAGCGTTAGTGTGCACAGCAGGTTACTGCTGTATCCATCAGCAGTGTGCAATGCATGCAGGAGGTTGCCATGGATGTAATTCAGTAAGCTGCAGCATCAGGTCCATGTAGGTCCATGGTGGGAAGGTGAGTGATGATGAATTGATGTTGCTTTCCTGCCTTCTTAAAATCCCACTGTAATGGTACAGCTAGCCAGCACAGGAGGAGGCCAAGCAGCCCTGTCCTTTTGCAAGCCAAAAATTTGGAATCATTGATTTTGAACAAAACCGATAAAATCGGTGCTGTGCCTGGGCAGGCTGAGATTATCTGTTGGAGCCCTCTGGTGTTAAAACATGACCTAAGGATTCACCCTCAGCCCATACCATAACAGCATCCTGCTAATTAGGTGTTGCTTGCTTATAAAGCTCACAGGGAGACTAAAAGTAGATTTAATAAAGACTGGGTTATAGAGTTCAGCAGAGCAGGAAGCTTTTTATAAGAGTACCTGTTTCTGTTGCAGTCATGCCATGAGCTAGACAAGTCCGTGCTGGCAGTGCCTGTGGAACATATAGCGCATAGCATACAGCTTTCCAGCCCAGACTAGGAGATCCAGGAGGTGTTTTTCTCTGTATAGCCCCAGAGTCCTTCGTTCTTGCTTCAGTGGAAGCAAGGTATAATTTAGTCTTTAAAATCACTTTGAAGAAGAGAGGCAGGGCATCAGTTTATAGCAGTATAAACTGCTCTAAGACAAGGAGCCTTCTCCTGGCCTTGCTTCACACAGCTGGCTCAGTCATGGATGGGGTGAGAAGTGCTCCTCAGCCTTTCCATCACAAAGCCTCACTACCCAGCACTGATAGCTCCACCAGCTGGAACTGCTGACTGTGCTATGGGGTTGATAAGTTCTGCAGGTCAGGACAGGGATACAGGGTGACTTGCGTCCTCCATGACATCTCTTGGGTTCCTCTCGTTTCTTGGCTCTTCATTGACATGAACCCGTGACAGGCTGGAGTCTCCTCTGGTTCTCCCCAGTGCTGTTTCAGGTTTATCCTCTTGGATGTGGCTGCCACATGCCCCTTAAGCTGTGCATGCTCTGGGCAGGGGAACCTGCATCACTAGGGCAGGCAACAAGTGAGCCCAGCAATATGCCCAGCACGGAAATCTCCATCTTTGGAGGGCAGAGACTTCCTGACCTGCCAAGTCCACAGGACTAGCATTTGTCTCCAGCCTTCTGGGTATCTTCAGCTTCAAAGGAGGGTTTGCAGGAGCTTTTACTTTGTTCTTCCTGCAAATGAGGAACCTCTGTGCCTTGGTAGGAGCATTTCCATAGCAATGGTCCACTCAGATCAGAGTCCTACTCCAGGAAAAGGGCAGTGCCCAAAAGTCCAGGAGAAAGGCCAGACACTGTGAGGGGTAACGTGCTCCCCAGGGAAGCCCTCCTCCCAAATTTCCCTGGTAAAAGGTTGACTTTAACCTGAAGTGGGAGAGTTTATAACCCTTTCCGAGGCTCACCTTCTAGACCAGTGATCCTTTCTACCAATACCACATTTAGGAAGAACATTTCAAGAATACTCCTAGCTTGTTCTGTGGTTTGTTCTGCTGACACTGCTGAGTGGATTTAGGCGAGTGAGAAGTGGTTTTGAACATCACTCTTAAACCAATAGGAGTATGGCACTGGCTCAGAAGGTTTTCCTTCCCCATGAAGGACCAGCACTGGGGGAGAAGTGCATTTCCAGAGTGGTTCCTTGGGTTCCTTACTGCCAAAGAGCCATGGTTGTTCTTGTTTAAGAGAGAGACAGAAAGCATACACATCCTGAGAATGCTAAATAATCTCATTTGGATGCTGAACACCTTGTGTAAATTCCTGAGCATGTGAAGTTAACTGTAGATGGGAGATTGGGATAGTGCCCAGTTTTGGGGAAAAAAGGTTTTGAGCAGTAAAAGTATTTACCAAATCAATTGAGTTTTTTCCTTTATCCCTCTTTACTTTAGCTCTATGAGTAACCACATTGTAATGATACCTTATGCACTCCTCTCTGTCACAAAGGGATGGAGCCAACCAGGTTTCAGGCTTAAAATGTCTCTTACTTTCCAGAGCTCTTTGCTGTGGTTCCATCTGTGAGTGTCTAGAGGCAGGACGGCCATCAGTGGGGTAGCAGGACCAGGATGGGTTTGGCAGCAGGGCTTATTCACAAAGAAACTCACAGACCATGGCTTTCCTTGCAATCATGGATGCCGTGCCACTATTGGGACCTTGGGTGCAGTGACCCTGAGGACCTGTCCTCAGCCCTTGCAGCCCTCTATGATGGAAGGCAGGGTTTCCCCCTTGTAAAGTAAGATACATGCGGGTATTCCCCCAAAATGCTAAAGCAGTGGAAAGAATTCAAAAAGGTTTATTCAAAGGCAAGAACCCTAGAAACTCACAAAGAATATTCTGCGCCAGCAGTGAGAGCACTGGGCCTGAGAAAGTAATGCCTCCTGATCTTTTCCAGGCTTCTTATCTTCTCTGGCCTCCCTTCCCCAGCCTCCAGGCAGTCACATTTTGTAACACCATGAGGCTTTATCTCTCCTCAGACCAGAGAGAGAGAGAGAGAGAGAGAGAGAGAGACTGCTGCTTCCTCTCTGGGACACAGGAGGGAAAGAAACACTTCCCCCCCCCCCATCCTTGAAAAAGGGGTTTCTTCTTAGGCAAAAAGTCTCCCTAAGCGACATTTAATTAAGCTCTAGTTTTCGCATTACAAATTCTTCCAAAAAGGGGTACCTCTTCCTACACCCCTCCTGCCAGGATTGGTTCTACACACACCACTGTGTTTTTAAGCTCTCTCTTTTCTTGTTCCTTGACCACCTCTCTTGTCTGCCTTTCCCTTCCAGGTCTGAGAAGTGTAGTGTTTCTGAAAGCTGTGAACCAGGTGAGGAATAATTCATTTTCTCTTGCAAAACAGTGATACTGGGGGACAAACTAGAGAAAGATGCCTGCAAAGTAACTTGGATGTGTGACATCTGATTGCGGCACAGTACAGTTCTCTAATGACTTTATCCCCATTCGATAGATGCAGAGATGAAGGCTCTTACTGTGTGACCCTCCAGCTGAGGAGGTCAAAGTGCATAAATTGAAATTAATGAGGCTTAAGCATGTGCTTAAGTGCAAAGCGAAAGGAATTCATCAGTCTCAGTTCCTTTGAAAGCCATCACTTAGAAGTCATAGGTGTCAGTGTTCTGAGCACCACAAATGATAAGGAAGTGCTTTTCCCCAGATTTAGCAGTTTTGACCTGTTGAAACAGCACACCAAGCCTTGCTATCTTGCTTGCCCAAGCTGCAAGCTGGGACTCTGCCCCTTGCAGTGGATCCATCCCATCCTAAGTGAGGAAGTTTATCCTGAGATAAAAGGAAGCGGGTTAAGCACTGTGGGCAGCCTCCTGGGGCAGCCTCTTCCTGGGGCAGCCTGTTAGCATAGGTTCCCATCCACTGGGGTTGAAACCATGCTGAATTTTGCAGGGGTTCAGCTGGTCGCATCCTGGTATGATGCAGCTGCCGTCAGCCCTCTCAGAACAGGGGCATGTTCCAGGCATTTGGGAGCATTAAAAATGCCAGAAGCGCTCACTGGAGACAGCTTCTCTGTGTCCCCACCAAAGCCTGTTGGTGGCTTTGGTTCATTTTAAGTGAAGAAAGCCAGGAAACAAGCATAGAACAAGGGCCAGCGGCCACTTCGAGGGCCCCAACAGCTCCTGCCGGCTGACCTGTTTGCAGAAGCCATGCCTACAGATGTCCTTTTGGGTGCCTCCATGCTGTGGGCTTGATGCCACTGGGCCACTTTACCAAAGCCTTGTTGATGCAGGATGCTCAGTTGGCATTGACGTCACAGCCGGCCACACTTTCCCTGCATTGGTGGGCACACATGGCATTACTGGATCCTGTTGGCGACTGCCTTCCGTTGCCTTTCCCCATAGGTACCTCAGGAGAGCTAGGTGGGATCAGGCAGATCAAAATCGAACCAGACGAGCTGGACATCATCCAGATCACCGTACCAGGTAGCTGCTGGGGTACCGTCTGTGTGCAGTGGCTGCTGCGCAGGCAGGGCTGCTGCATCATGTCTCAGCATTTCGCTTTGAGAAGAGGCATTAGCAGGGTATCTCCCAGAACAAAAGGTTCCCTTGTGCACGTGCAACAGTCTTCCTTCGCTGACAGTCATTTTAAGGAGCATATTGAGATTTCCTGGGAGCATTGGTAGGTGTTTTAGGGTTCTTTGTTGTTTTTTACCTCTCTCCTTCGTTGCTTTCTTATCTTGCCTTTCCCTTGGAGAAAGCGAGCCTGGTTTGCTGCTTTCCTTCACACATGGGCTTAGAGGATCCCAGGTATTGAGTGCAGGATGCTTTTGACGAGGTCCTTCGTTTAGAAAACCAGCCTGGTTATGAAGAGTTCATAAAAACAGGTCTAACCTGCTTAATGCAGGTTTAATATTAAGCATGTGCTGAAAATGTGTTGGAATTGTTGACATTGATGGGGGAAGTTCCCTGCATTTCTGCCCGCAGAGGTCAGTGTCAATGGGTGGTCATGGAGATGAGGTGCTTGAGGGGCAACTGTGAGAGTTATTTTCTACTTACCTGACCTGGACAGTACAGCAAATGGTAGGATGATCCTCAGGGTTTAATGAGTGGATTGTTAGCAGTTTGCATTTTCAGTGTGCTTTACAACCATTAATTAATAATCTCACCAGAATAAGGGCAACAACAGGACTCAAACATGCCCTGAGGGTGAGTGATGCTGGGGACAGCAGTGACACCCAGCCCCACTGCACCAGTGTTCACCTCTGTTGCACCCAAATTGTAGCAATCCCCTCAGTAAGGTGATAGTAAGTAAGGGGATTCACTCCAGGATTGGTGTAGGGTGGACTTATCTATGGGTAATATAGGGGAAGAAGAAGGAACAAGGTATTGTGGTACGTCAAACATTTTAATTTTCAACTTGGCAGCTAATGAAAGAGAAGAAAGCTAATGTGTGGTGAGGTACAGCAGGAGGAGGGGGAGTAATTACCACTTCTCCCGTGCCAGGGAGATCATACTCCAAGTCCTGAGTCCGCCTTTTTTTACCTTATTTGAAGATCGAGTACAATCAGGGGGAATGCAGGTGAGGACAGGGAGGAGGACTAATAGAAAAGAGGTTCTCACCTGCAGGGAAAAATTGATGAAATTGGGATTATTTTTCCTGTGAGGTCAGAAGTGACCTGATTGAAGTGTATAAACTAGCTGTAACTTTATTTGAAGATTAATTTGGATGGCTCTTTGAGGGCACTGGAGAGCCTAGCACCTGGGAAGACAGATTTAACAGAAGAGGGCAGACAAATTGCGTAAGGGAAGCCCAAAGAGGGGTGATTTTGTGGAAGAAGGCAGCGTAAGTGGAATGGTTTCCTCCCGTGTAGTAGCTAAGTTTAGCAGCATTAACTTTTTTAACCAAAATTGAGTGTCCATATGGAATTAAGCCAAGTAAATAATTTTGAAGTATTTTTGCTCTTTGCCTTCTGTAGAGGTTAGGAAGAGACTTTTGCTTCTCAGGTTGAGTGACTGAGTGTGTTTCAGGGATGAGCTTTGGGTGGTTCTGGGGAGGAAGAAGGCAAATGCATCCCCAGATCAGCTTCTGGTGGTGTGTGGGGCTCTCAGAAGTGGGAGGCCCTTCGCTTGGTCTTTGCTGATGGGTCAGGACCTTCTGAACCCTGTTTTGGGGACAGTGTGTCCCTGGCATCAGAACAAAAGGTGCCCATGGATTTTTGTCTGCAGACCGATCACCTGGTTTAGATGAGATGCACGACTCAGTGCCCACACACGTGGCCTCCGAGGAGTCGAGCTACATCCTGGAAACAGTAGCAGGTACCAGAAATGAAGCATGTGGGAGGCCGTGTGGTGGCACCGGTGTTCACGCATGTGTCAGAAATGAGTAAATACCATTTCTGAGCCAAAGTGATGGAGTTGGGACCCAATTCCAGAATCTTGGCCTCAATCAGACCACCTGGGAACTCCGATGAACTAACTGGTGGCTTTTCTGGCACTGCTGTTCCTTCCCAGCTCCCAGCATTCTGCAAATCCCAGTTCCTCTTCCTGGTTCATGCCTGGGATTTACCTGTGGAACGTGTGCTGGCCCAGTGGCTTCCCTTGCTCCTGCTGGGTCTCTCCTCTCCCAGGGAGCCCATACCAAAGGGCAGGGAGACCTCTTGTATGTAGGCAATGAGTTATTCTGCTGATGCAACTCCTGGCATGCTGGTACCAAGCCCAGCTTCTGCTGGGACACATGTTCAGAGCTTAGTGAGGGGAGGGAGCATTTGAGTGGCTGTAGGGCACCCAGAGAACTCCTGCTCATCTGGTGTGGTTTTGCTGGTGCCTACTACTGCTTACCCTATTCTTCCTCATCAGAGACAGAGAAGGGGCCAAGTGAGGAGTCTCGACGTGAAGAAAGGCAGATGGAGGGATCAGGTGAGTCTACGGTGAACTCTGAGCATTGCCCATCATTGCAGGTTTTTGGAAGGATGGATGAACACAGATGTATTTCGGGTTCGGTTTTGTGGGCTTCCTATGTTATCAGCAAAGCCTTCAGCCTCCAGAACCTCAGCACAGAAGGGCACTGCCATGTTCCTGGGCTCTGTCCTCCCCTCTCTTGCTGGATTTACTTTTCTACCATTTTTTTTCATTTCTGGCTGCTAGCACCACTCTGTGGCAGGTGCATCCCTGCCCTTCCTTGCTAGGGGATGAGCTTGGACACAGCTGTCAGAGGTCTGGCACTGATCTGCGGGCATGAAGAGTGTGCAGCCAGCTCTGCCAGAGATCAGGGGCTGCTCACCTGTGCCGTGCGTTGCTTACTCCTGAAGCAGCTGGTTGCTCAGACCAGTTCTCTCTATTGTTTTTTTTTTTTTTTTGCAGATGGTATAGGGGATGTTTTAAGTCATTTGAGGAAACAAGTTGAAATTCTGTTCAACTCACGATACGGTAAGATGGTCATTAACACATTTCATCATGCCGAGTGTCGGCCTTGTCACCTACCATTTCCAAACCAGCAGCTGACTGAAGGTGCTATCTAATTTGTTTGTTTGCTGTCTGCTGGGTTTACAAATGCATTTGAAATCTCCTCAGGCCTTGTTATTGAAGCTCTTTCCCTTGGTTTCCTCAATGCTGTTTCACTGACTGCAGCCTAGGAATTGCTTCCGTGGCCTTCAGCCTTTCTCCCATGGAGGAAAGGTCCAACATGGTTCCAGCATCATTTGCTTGAAATGTCAGAGAGGGTTTTCCACTCAAGGTGGTCATTGCATAGCTCAGGAAGGCTGATGGCACCTCGATGGTGGGGACTGGCACTCAGCATGCTCTGCTCACCTCTTCTTAGAGAGGTTATTTAATTGAGAAAAAGTACAAGTGAGGTCACACATGCATTTTGAGAGCTGGTAGAAAGTTTTTGCCACTGGTAGGACCAGGAGATGTGGGTTTGCCTGGCAGTCCTCACAAGTTGGAGGTAGAGCGGAGCTGCATCCCCTGGGCTTGTAGAGCCCATTGTGACCAGGAAGAGAAGGGCCAGGATGCTCTTGGGCAGGGCTGGGCACTGGGGATGCAGCTGAAATGGCCATCAGAGTGATGGTCCTCACTGCACCCCATGCTTTAATAACAGACTGGGAGTTGTCATCCACACTGGTGGGGTTTTGTCCTGGTTTATCATCTCTGCCCAAGCAGTGCTACTTGGCATTGGCTGCTCAGTTGCTTTTGGCAATATTTAGCAGAGCAAGGGGAGCCCTCACCACGCTGGGCTGCGTGGTGTACCACCACGCATGTTCCCTGTCCCCTCACCTAGGAGAGGGATTTCCATGGGGGTCTGAATGTGAGGTCCCACTGCTTGCAGCCTTTTTAGGAAGGCAGGCTGTGATAATGTAGCAAATGCAAAAGCCAGTTCCAGCTGGCTGCCTGGCTCTGTCCCTCTTCTCATGTCTGCCAGTGTCAGGGACATCCCCACCAGGCACAGTGACAATAAACTCCCTTAAAACCTCCACCAACATGCCTTGTTGCTGTTGCTGTGACCTGACACAGAGGTCCAGCAAACTAATGAGATTGGGTCCCCATGCAGCGAAAGCCATAGGAATATCAGAGCCGGTCAAAGTCCCCTACTCCAAGTTCCTGATGTACCCTGAGGACTTGTTTGTTGTGGGCTTGCCAGAAGGCATCCTACTGCGCCGCCCCAACTGCTTCGGGATTGCAAAGCTGAAGAAGATCCTGCAAGCAAGCAACAACATCCAGTTTGTCATTAAAAGGTAAGGTGGGTGGGGTGGCCATCCCTTGGGGAGGATGTTTCTGCTCAGAGCTCCTGCTGCTGTGCAGTGTCCTGGGGAACGTCCATCTCTTGGTCACCTTCAATAAATTTGCTTGATTAGAAGCAAGAGTTGTTGCCTCGTTAGAGCCATCCGTGGGAGGCAGCAGTGGTGTTGTCATCTCTCCCTTGATGTCTGTTGGGTTTTTAACCTGCTTTTGCAAATGTTGGCCACAGCAGCAGGGAGCATCCAACAGTGAGGGAAGAGCCTTTAAACTTCAGGGTGCCTTGGTGTGGGACAAGGAGAGGGGCCTGGAGCCCTGAGGGGTCTTCCTACAGAAAATGAGGTAGCTGCAAAGAGCAGGGAAGATGCCAACCCTGTGTGGAGAAGGGGGGATGTCATAAGAACTGTGAGAGGGCTGTGAGAAGCCCAACCAACGTAACATGGTAGCATTGCCCTGAAAGAGGGAACAGATCCAGCAGAGATGGATTTTAAGATGTCTTGGGTATTTTAGTGATGTTTCTCACCCAACTGCTGACACAACCAATGCAGTGGGTGGCTGAAACAGAAAATAAACATTGGGAGCATGGAGATTTTGTGGTGTCAGAGCAGCAGCTCCCAGACCAGCCCAACCATACTTTGGGGTTTCTCTTGTCCTGATCTTGGACCCATTTCTTAGTGATACAGCTTCAGTGCAGCTTGTAACAAGCCTTGCTATTGCCTCACTGTGCAGTTTTAGCATTAGGTACCAAGGTAAAAATTTTTGGGGCCAACTGTATGTTGAAAGGAGCCATGCACAGTTTTTCCCATCCCTGAGAAACGTTCAGGACCATGTCCACTAAAAGTCTGTAGCTGCTGACTTAAGCTGCTCAGTCATCACTTGATTAATCTCATCCCAGGGAGCACCGCATCAGTTCATTGAAGAGTCTGTCAGTGTGAAAACTATGTCCAAAGTTCTCCTGTTGCATTGCAGGAGCTTTTAAAATGGTGTTAGACAGGGTGAGTGGTTTGTGGCTGTAGGAGTGGTGGTCCTGGGGATGCTGAAGCAGCTGAGTCTCACTGGCCAGGAAGGTCAGTCATGTGCCCTCTGCTTCTCCCTTTTTTTCCAGACCTGAGCTACTGGCAGAGGGCATAAAGGAGCCAGCATCGGACAGCCCAGCAGCCAAAGGTAGGTTGAGAGACGCCCGGCAGCTGGGCCATTAAGGGCTAGGTAGGAGAGGAATGAGAGTGATTTCATACAGCGTTTCTGTTGCCTTATCTCTCCACCTCGTTTTTTGGCTGGAAACCCCTCTCCCGTGCATCCCCCTTGGCAGCACTGCAAATCCTAATTCCTCTTATGTCCCCTGTCTCAGCCGCCAGCGAGAGGGACTCGAGCGAGGTGCTGATGGAGGACGCTGTGAAGAGACAGGGCTTTCAAGGTGGGGGGCTGGAGGCATCTGTGGGGGCTGAGGCAGAGCCCCTAGCCCACTGGGGCTGCACGTGACAAACACGTGAGAAGGGAGTGCTGCGGGTGTTGGGGCTTGGTGGGTTGGCAGAAGAGCAAGGCGAGACTGGGAGGAAGGAGAGGAAGTGGGATAAGGGGATGGGAAGCACAGACAACTGGAAAACAAGATGTACAGCTGGGACAGGCAGTCCCACAGGTCCAAGAAAGAAGCTCAAACTGCTCTGCATGGTGCCCTAATTAACCCACTTTGCTTGTCTCCCTGTCTGACCTTGTGAGATGCATAATTAAGTTTCCAAGCCTCGGGGTTTGCCTTTTCTGGGGCTTTTTCTGCCTGGGTGATACCTGTATAAATGCCACTCAAGTTCAGCATGCACTGGCAACAATGTGGTGGCTCCCTTGGGGGAAGTGATGGTGAGAAGCCTGTGGGCTGGGCGGGCAAATGCAGCTGTTGCTCAAGCATCCCTTCTTGGGCCTTGGAGGCCTGCAAGGGTTTGCACAGGGAGGGAGCCTTTTCAAAACCTTTGGCTTTTCCAAGAGGCTTTGGAGTGTGTTTTATTTTAACACAGGTAATTATCGCAACTGAATCTTCAATTTCACGTGGCTTTTATTCTTAGCAAACAGGCAGAGGAAAAAGCCCCATATTTCTGTTTAGATTATTTTTAAGGACTTTGAATGGCCCACTCCAGAGATTAGCTAATTGCAAGATAAGGACTTTCCTATAATTAGAAAATGGCATTACTTAAAAGTCACAGAGTGCCTTTTAATTTACCAGTAGAAGTCCATAATTGATTCTTTATTTTACAGAAAATTATGATGCCAGGCTTTCCAGAATAGACATTGCTAACACGCTACGGGAACAAGTCCAGGACCTGTTCAATAAGAAATACGGTGAGAAACCAGGCAGAGAGTTGGTTTTATTCCCCCCTTATTCCCTCCTAATTCTTTGCACCCTGTCTCTCCCCTCTCCTCCTGATTCCTCCTTGCCAGGTACTTTCTTTCAACTCCCCCTTGAGCCACCGACACCTTGGAGGGCCAGAAAGGAATGGCAGGTCTGGGAATTGGTGCTCTTTGCTGCAGGAGCTGTGGGAGCAACAGGGGGTGGCGGGAGGTTGGGAAGAGAGTAAGAACAGGCTGTACTGAGCACCCGCAGAAGCAGTAGGGGACAAGTAGATGCTGCCCCTCCTGTCCCCAGGGCAGGGAAATGCCGTTATCCCCATGTCGTGGTTTAGAAATAGTCTTCCCCAATTTAGTGTTCCCACTGAAGCACTCAAAACCATGTGCTGCTTGCTCATTCCTTCCTCCCTTCCAGTCCTCCTCCCCCTGCATGTGGATGGAGAGGAGAATTAGAGGCACAAAGGGTAAAGATCATGGGTTGATATTTACTATAAGCAGCAATGGAATAAGAAAACGAACAGTAACAGCTACAATATCAGGAACAGAGGGAATTGGTGCTATCTGATTGCTCCCTCTGCCACGCTTACTCCACCAGAAGGGACCCCTTCCCTATTCCCCAGAAAATAATGTGAGGTGGTACAGAATAACCTCAGGGTCCTGGCCTTACCCCCTCTGGCTACTGCAAAAATTAACCCTGTCCTGGATGGAACCAGGACATTATCCGCCCCTTATTCTGTACCGTCTATGTCATGCTGAAATCCTACACTTTCCAACTATATACATATATATATATATATATATGTATATATATAAGTATAGGTATCATTTCCATAGTCAATGGGCGTCACTCCAAAATGTCTGTTGAGCTCATTTAGTCCATGACTGTGGATTCTATCCATCCTAGATGTCTTCCAGAGCAGGAGGGCTGGTGTGCTGTCAGCTGGTTGCAAGCTGCATCAGGAGCTCACAGCTGGTATATCTGCAGCAGCCCATCCTCATTGTCCATGGTAGTTGTGGCAGACAGTAGCAGTGTCATTCAGCAACTAGTATTATACGATTCAACATCAGAGACTGTTCTTGCCCAAAAATCAAATCCCCAGACACACTGTGTTTCCTTGTCGCTCTGCATCACCCACCAAGTGCACCCAGGTCCTTGAGCAAAAATGATCCCAAGGGTGGGTTTGCCTTTGCTTGACATACTTTTACCGCCAACTTCTCTACCTGAGCAGCGATGTCTTGCCACAGTTCAGCAGCCCAGATGGGTTTCCGTCTGTGCTGCCAATTGGCCTTTTTCCATTGGTCCAGCCACCCCCACAGAGCATTTGCCATCATCCAAAAGTCAGTGCAGAGGTAGAGCATTGGCCATTTCTCTTGTTCAGTGGTACCTAGAGCCAGCTGGACAGCCTTCAGCTCTGCAACCTGACTTGATCCACCTTGTCCATCAGGAGCTTCTGCAGCTCACCACCATAGGACTCCATACAACAGCTTTCCATTTTCAGTGTGTCCCTACAATACAGCAGGAACCAACAGTGAACATTGTGTGTCACCTTTCATTTTCTGGAAGCTGATTATATGGTGGGGCCTTCACAGCACATGTCACCTGATCCTCCTCTGGTAATAATCTGAAATTTTCACCTTTGGGCCAGTTTGTGATGATCTCCAAGATTTCTGGGCAATTGGGGTTTTGTAGCTGAGTTCGCTGCGTGATCAGAGCGATCCACTTACTCTACGTGGATCATGTGGAAGGGGCTTTCCCTTTGAACATCCAGCCCAGCACTGGCAGTCAGGGTGCCAGAAGGAGCTGTGCTTTGGTGTCAGTCACTTCTGAAGTGGTTCCAACCCCTTCAGAAGCTGCCAGGATCTCTTTTTCAGTTGGGGAGTAACAGGCCTTGGACCCTTTGTATCCCTGACTCCAGAACCCTGGGGCTTGTCCTTGAGTCTCCCCAGGTACTTTTTGCCAGAGACTCCAGGAAGGACCATTCTCCCCAGCTGTAGTGTAGAGCACGATTTTTACATTCTGTCCTGTCCTGACTGGCCCATGGACTACTGAATGGGCAACCTCCTGTTTAATTTGTTCAAAAGCGTGTTGTTGTTCAGCACCCCACTTAAAATTGTTCTTCTTCTGTGTCAAATGATAGAAAGGGCTGACAATCTGAATGTAATCTGGAATATGCGTCCTCCAGAAACCCACAGCATCCAGGAAAGTCTGTGTTTCCTTCTTGCTGGTCGGTGGGGACACAGCTGCTGTTTTGTTAACTGCATCCATTGGGACCTGACAATGTCCATGTTGCCATTTTACTCCTAAAAACTGGATTTCCTGGGCAGGTCCCTTGACCTTACTTTGTTTTATGGCAAAACCAGCCTTCAGGAGGATCTGGATTATCTTCTTCCTTTCTCAAAATCTGCCTCTGCTGTGTTCCCCCACACAATAATGTCATCAATGTACTGCAGGTGTTCTGGAGCCTCACCCTTTTCCAGTGCAGTCTGGATCGGTCCATGGCAAATGGTGAGGCTGTGTTTCCAGCCCTGGGACAGTCTGTTCCAGGTGTACTGAACAGCCCTCCAAGTAAAAGCAAACTGTGGCCTGCACTCTGCTGCCAAAGGAATGGAGAAGAACCCATCAGCAATGTCAGCAGTGGCACCACTTGGCTGCCTTGGACTCCAGCTCGTACTGAAGTTCCAGCATGTCTGGCACAGCGGCATCAGTGGTGCTGTGACTTCTTTCAGGCCACGATAGTCCACTGTCAGTCTCCACTCTCCACTGCACTTGTGCACTGGTCATATAGGGCTATTAAAGGGTGTATTGGGTCTGGCTGAGATGGAGTTCATCTTCCCCTAGCAGTTGTCCCAGTGCTGTGCTTTGCAGTGGTAGCTAGAAAGGTGTTCATAACACGCCAGCATTTTGGTTACAGTGCTCCCACGGCATCAGCGCTGTCTCTCAACATTCCCCCCATCAATAGGCTGGGGATAGGCAACATCCTGGGAGGGGCCAGCTGGCCCAAATTAACCAAAGGGATATCCCATACCATAGGATGTCAGCTCAGATATAAAAGCTAATGACAGGAGCTAAGGAGGAAGGGGGACATTCATTATTTACAATGTTTGTCTTCCTGAGCAACTGCCACACGTGCAGAAGCCCCACTTCCCGGGAAGTGGCTGAACATTGCTTGCTGATGGGAAGTAGAGAATAAACCTTTTTTTTCCTCTTTGCTTGTGTGTGCACAAACTTTCACTTTTGCTTTAGTGAACTGCCTTATCTCAACATATGAGTCATTTTCCATCTTATTTTCTCTCCCCTGTCCAGCTGGGATGAGAGTGATAGAGTGGCTTGGTGGGCACCTGGCATCCAGCCAAGGTCAACCCACTAAAAAGGTCTTGCTGACCTGGCTCTCAAGTTCACGAATCATCTCATGGATGGGGGGGTCACAATATTGTCAACGGTGCACTGCTGTGGTAGAGATCAGTACCTGATGTTCTTCAACCCTCAGCAATCCCACAACAGAGGGGTCCTCTGAGAGACCAAGCATGATATTCAGCTGTTTAATTTCCTCTGTCTCCACAGCAGCTATCCCAAAAACCCAACAATGTCATTTTGGGTCCTTGAGATACCCTCTCCTGAGGTAATCTATGCCAAGGATAGACCGGGCCTCTGAGCCAATCACAAGGAGGTGTTTTTGCCATTCGTTCCCAGTCAGGCTCACTTCAGCTTCCAGTACAATCAGCTCTTGGGATCCCCCTGTCAGCCCAGAAATAGAGATGGATTCTGTCCCCACATATCTTGATGGCATCAGGGTACATTGTACACCAGTGTCAACTAAAGCCTTGTGCTCTTGTGGGTCTGGTGTGCCAGGCCATTGGATCCACACAGTCCAATAGCTCCGACCGTGCCTTTCCTCCACCTGGCTGGAGGCAGGGCCCCTTTAGTCCTGGTCATGGTACTCGTTGCTCACTTCTTGTAAATATGACCTGGAAGTCCCTTCAAGAGGATTGAATGTAGCATCATCCATTCCATTCTGTCTGAGGACTTGCCCTCTGGAAACCGGAGCAGCATTTATCCTTGAAGAACTCTGTGCGGTGGTTGTCCTACCTTTGAACTCATGCACCCATGCTGCTGGGGCAGAGGTGGGTTTTCCATCCAACTTCCTCATGTCCTCTCCATGGTCATGCAGGTAAAACCACAGGTTACTTCGTGGTGTATACCCTCCCTCTTGAGCAGTGGGGCGCCTGCTCCCAAGCAGAGATTCTAGTCCATACTGGTAGGGCATAGGATATTTCCTCTTTAGTTTGCTCAAGTCTTTTGAGTCTGCTCACAGTCTTGGGGAGTATTTCTACAGCTGAGACGCAGGTCAGTAGGGAGGAAAAAAGATGATATTCATACTGCCAGAGTCAGGTAGTCATCTGAAGCACTGTTTGTCCTCCTCCTTTCATTGACATTGATGCCAGTGAGTTGGTGTACAACGATGGCACGCTCCATGCAAACTTCTGGCACATGGATTGTGTGCACTGGACCTCATCTGATCTACAGGGGACTGCTCATTATTTGAATCTCTATAGATTACCTCCAGCACAGCTAATTCTCTCAGCTACTGTATACCTTTCTCCATGGTGTTCCACCTGCTTGGGCGCACTATTAGGTCACCCTTGAGAGAACACCTTTCCCTCACGCTTGACAGGAGTTGCTTCCAGAGACTGAGTTTGTCCTCTTCCCAAATCCCCTTGTCAGTGCCCTGGGATCCTGGGACAGGGATCAGGGATCCCAGTTACTTGGCTTCACTACCATCTAGTTCCATATCCTGGGCCATGATATCCCAGCACTGGAGCAGCCAGGTCACCAGGGGCTCTCCTGTGCATCTTGCATCTCACCCAGGGATAGGGATCAGGTGATTATCTCTGGCCCTACCTCTTCCTCCTGTTCTGAGGGCCCTGCTTCCTCTTCATCCCTTACTAAGTGAACTGATTTTGTCTTGGATTTCTTCTTCTGTGTAGGGGCAACTGCTACTGGCACAGGTTGTTCCTCTGGTTCAGCTGCAGTTTGAGTGGCCACAGTGCCTTGTAGGTCTGCTTTCCTCCTCCTGAGGCTGTGAGGGTGCTGTCTAGTGACAAACAGTGTCTGATAAGTAGTAGCCAGGATCCAGCACACTGCATAACTTTGCATCCTTCTGTAACTGCCCCTAGCATTTCTTCTTTCAAATATCCTGCCACTTTGTCTGGGTCCTGTAGTTGTTCAGAAGTGAGCTTCCATTTTCTCCCACCACTCATGACTATCCAGCCTCGGGGTAGATCTTTGAAAGACCCTCTAACTCTAACTGTGGTGTGGACAGCACTGAGGAGACCTAGCAGACTTAGCAACAAAAACATGTTGTCCTTATCATCCAGAGGGAATTCAAAATTCTCAAAAGCTGTTATAACAGGCCTGAAGGAGAAGAAGAGGATAAAAAGCTGGGGAAAATCACCCTTCTGTTCCCCCTACAGGCTGGGTATGATTATTAAGGAATTCCCTGAGGTAGCATTGAAGGCCAGGGCAGGAGAGCAACACTGAAGACACATCCCAAATGACCCTCACTGCCTTCTATGTTATCATGTCATACGCTGATATCACATAGTACAGCAAAAAAGCAGCAATGCTGATCCTTCCACCTGCTCTGAAATGCTGATGTTCATATACGGGAGTTTGTGCAGGGTTAGGTACCACAACCAGGTGAACAGACCCAAGCAACATTGTGACCTAATAACCTCCAGGTCTTAGCTAAGGCCCCTCCTGGTTACTGCAAAAATTAACCCTCTCCTGGCAGGAACCAGGACACCCCATTTTCTAGGCAGGGGTAAGACTTGTGCATGTTTCCAGCTACCTTAGAGAGGGAACATGCCTATGGAGTTATCTCCAGATAATGTCCCAAAGCAAAGAGCAGCAGCTTTCCATCCTTCCCACTGCAGTGCATGGTCATCATTGTGCAGGACGATACCTCTCTTCGGCCCCACTAGCTCTGCTGCCCATGTGTGCCTGTCTTGGGATCCCTTTACTACCATCATGGAGGCAGCCTGAAAATGTTGGTCCTTGATCTAATGCTGACCTGGTGCCTCAAGCAGCCTGCCCACGTTGTTCCGTGCCTTGGTAGGGTAGGGATGGAGCCAGAGCCTCGGCAGAAATGGTATCCCTGGCATCCCACACACTCACTGCTTACTTACTACTCTCTTCTCTCCCAGGTGAGGCCTTGGGCATTAAATACCCTGTGCAAGTGCCATACAAGAGGATCAAGAGCAATCCAGGGTCAGTGATTATAGAGGGACTGCCTCCTGGGATCCCCTTCCGGAAGCCCTGCACCTTTGGCTCACAAAACCTGGAGAGGATACTAGCTGTTGCTGATAAAATCAAGTTCACTGTGACAAGGTACATGGCAAGAAGTGTCAGCTGCCCCATGAAGGGGAAGAGGAGGGAGCCCACCTAAATGCACCCTCTGCTTTGTAGCCTCAGTGGGGCAGGTCTGTAAATGCTGTAAGTGCCTCCAGCCCCCCAAGGCAGCAATAGGGTCAACAGAAAGGAGGGGACCATGAAATGGACACTCCCGCTCTTTCCTCCCACTTGCTGCCCAGGGAGATGGTGGGGCAGGCACTATCCGGAGAATAAGGTTCTCGGTGTGATTGATGTGCAAGCAGAGAACTCTCAGCCCCTTTTTTAGGAGGCATGAGGCAGATAATTGCTGGTGCAGGGAAGTCCTTTAGCACTGCCTGTTCATAGCAGGGTCCTTTTAGTTTTGCATCCAGAGGGGACGGACACAAGTGGGAGGGGAAAAGCACTTTAGCTGTGTATCACACTAATGTGACACGGGGAAAAAAAATGGACTTTTAAGAGTGGCTCCATCACCCTCTTGCTGGACCATGCTGCCTGTCTTCTTACCAACAGGGTACATGCTGCCCCAAGCAGGGATCTCATCCCCACAGAGCTCCTGCTGGTCCCCCATGAGTCATGCCACAGCATGTGAAGGACAGGTTGATTCCCAGCCTTCCCTGGGCCATAGGAGGGTGTTCTGTCCAGGCATGCTGGCTTCCCAGTACCATTTCATTTTAAATCTCCTTTTTTTCTTATTTTTCACAGGCCTTTTCAAGGACTTATCCCCAAACCTGGTAAGAGATGATGCCTTTTTGTCTAAGCAATGTATTTGCCAGGTGTTTAGTGGTGGTCAGGGAATTGTAAAATGTGGATGGCAAGCAATAATTTTATCAGCTGGAGAAAGGTTGTCCCAACTTCACTTTCCTGGGCTTGCCACTTTGGTTTTGTTGTTGTTTGGTGCATTTGTTGCCTGAGACAGCTGGCTTTAGCGTACTGCTGCTGTTTCCTTGAAATGATGGCATTTTTCAAGGGCTAATCTAGGGCAGGGATCTGTTTTCTATTTAAGAAAGCACCCACTTTCTTAAGTGTTTTCTTAAAATAAATCTGCATTGCAATGAGCTGGCAAGTTTGGTGGCAAGGGAGGGTCATGGGAAGGGGTGGTTAACCACAAGGGTCCATGCTGGGCTGCAGCAGTGTGGCACTGAAAGCCCACTCCAGCTTGTGGGAATTTCGTGTGCAAATACACTGGGAAAGTCATGGCAGAAGAGAGGACAGGGTGTCTGGGACGCACTCCATACACAGCTGCTCAAATCACCATCCCAGAACCGTGTCCTTCACTGTGTATTCCCGCAGTAGCTTTGTCTCTCATTTCTAGGCTGCCCCAAAAAAAGAGCTGCCATCAGAAATGTGGGTAAAAACCTGTCTCGATTTTAAATGTCTGTAATCACAACTATTGGAAGAGCACAGCTGGGTGCAAAGAACCTTGTCATCTTTATTCATGGCTTTCCATTTCCTTGGCCAGCCTCCATGGCAATGGCACAATTTAGGAAAGACAAATATGGCAGAGAGGAAAACATTTATATACCCTTATTTGGAACAGCAGAAAGAGCTCTAACAAAAGGTGAGCTGTCAGAAAAATTCAGACATGGTCTTTGTGTTCACCTTCTGTGTCCCTGTGTAGGCTCCAGCCAATAATGCCTCAAGACCTCTGCAGACCTTGGCCTTAGACTTGTAGCTAGACCTTAAATGAGTTCTCAGTGAAACACGAGTTTTGCAGAACTCTTGTTTTCCACAGAATTACATGGTTATGTATCTGCTCCTCCAGCCACATCTTGTCTTCCCATTCCCCAGCCATAATCAGTGTAATTGCATTAAGAGACCCTGATCTGACACAAATCACACCATTAACAAAGGAGAACATCAGAAGGCAAATACTTCAACATGCTACCTGACTGGAAGATGCAGCCTGATAAATAGAGATGGAGAGGAAATTGATTTTCTTTTTGATGCACAACATTTTTTTCTCTCCTTCTCCAGCTGAATGCTCCCCCCATGGACTGGCCCTTCTGCAAACCTAAAGATATATTTTATTATGTGTATTGTGGTACCCTGAGCAGACTCGGCAGGTTGCAGCATCCCTGCCAGGCTCGGTGCTTCAGTCTCTCTCCTCCCACTGAGGTTTTAGATAAGGGGAGTCACAGATGAGGGGTTTTCCTTACTTGACATCTCAATTTGTTATAGATTATTTCCCATACTTGCCAAATCTTCAGAGACAATTCCAGGACTTATAATGATTTTCTAGTAGTCAGATTACTATTGGAATATCTCCTCAAGAAAAGAGCTATTTGTATTTTGCCCCCCTGAAAAATCCCCACTGGCAGCAATTAACCAGTCATTTGCTTTTCCATGCCATTACACGAAAGTTGATGGTGGCAACACAGTAGTACACTCACTGCCTTGGCTTTGATTGCTTTTCATCTGCCTTAACAAAATGAATGATTTCCAACTAGCCATAGTTCACTAAAACTTTAAGAGCATCCTTTTTACCTCAGTCTTGTGTAGTGAAGCCCTGCCGTGTAAAATGAGCAGCAGTGGGCTTGGCCTTAAAACAAAATCAATAAAAATCACTTTTATTTCATAGAGGAGGGTTAAAATGAAAGCAATAGTTACTCCCAAGCAGGATGGTATTGCAGAGGTCTCTAAAACTGGAAAGCCCAGGAGGTGACTTTATAAAGGTAAGGGAAATTAATGGGTTTTATGGATCACTTTGGCCAAAAATCACATGAAAAGTACACATTTTAAGGAAAAGGGGAAATTTAACATAATTTTTTAAAAAATCACTTTGGAGTGATTTTAGTTGCCTTTAGGTTAAATTATGGGGTTTAATTTGCTTTAAAGTTGTGCACCTCCTGCATTGCAAAGAGCATTCCCAATAAGTGCAGGACCATGGATCTCTCTCTTTCGTGGACACCCGTTTTTTCAGTGCAACAGAAACAGAGAAAAGGATTTCAGTATGATCTGAGCACCTCAGTGCTTTCTTCTCAAGATAATCTGTAGTTTATCTGTTGAGGTGGTATCTTCCCTCTACTGGGAAATGGGGATGGAGGGAGCTGCTGGTGCAGAAGCAGCTGGGGGTGCTGTGCCTTCAGGGATGTTGTTTGCAGAAGGAGGTGGATTTTGGGGGGAATGAGGCTGGTGTTTGGAAAAAAAAACCATCCACAGTGCAGGTTTGCAGCTTCTCAAAGATGGGACAATATCCCTGAGACCACTGGTACCAGCACTTCACCTCTGTGACTCCCCTGAGGGCTTTAACACAGAAGCACAATTCTCCTGGCATCCAGAGGTTTTTGTTTTGATTTCCAGTGTCTTTTCTCCAGACTACTAAAAATGTCTGGTCTCTGCTCTGCAAAAAGACCTTCAAAACCCGTTTTTGAAAGCAGAATGATCTTTCACCATTTAACAGGAGCGAGTGAGAAGGGGTAAAGCTCCAGTGCTATAAACACTGTGCTTATCCTTTCTCTTTTTCTTTCCTGAGGCACAGAGATACAAAACTGGCTTAATATGAGCCTTTGAAAAAAAAAATCAAGCATAAGTAATCTAGCACAAACATAAAAAAATCTTTCTGTATGTTAATTTTTATGTCTTTTGATTGAAAATGTACACCAGCTACATCTGTCCTATTCCCCAAGCTCTCTACCACCCTGATAGATTATTTCCCATACTCCAATTAATAAAGTAGGGCAGGCAGTGTTCTTTAATTAAAACAACCAGAGCACAATCCTCCTCAAGACTTTGATGAGATGTGCCTTGCATTTGAAACTCCTAGCGAGAAAAAAAAGAAAACAGGAAAGCAGTGATGGGGCTGAGCGCATCTTACTCCATCACCAGGTTGCTTTTTGAGGTCCATGTGCCTCTCCCTTTACCCCTCTGCCCTGTTTACCCCTCGTGGGAGCAGCGAGGCCCGGGGTGAATTATTTTTCACTGTTTCTAGTCTGAAGGTGAAAATTCAAACAGATAGTGTGAGTAGGTGTGGAGCTTCAAAGCCTGTCTGTGATTCCAATCACCTTTTTCTTTCCCTAATTTTGGTCTGCTTTTCCCATTTGCCTGTGTGTTTGGCATCCTCTCACTTTCAAGAAGGCAGCACCATTGCCTAGCTCATCCCAACACTCGTGTTCACTTTGCTCTTACCTCCCTCCTGCTCCCCACCACCCTTATATCCTGCTGGGTCTTTCAGAGACCCCCCACTCCATTTTTCAGGGTGCTTATCACAGGGTGAGATGAGTACTGCTCCATCCTGGCTGTGGTCCAGCACTTTGGGATGCAGTCCATACCTCACAGCATTGTGGCCCTGAGCCTGGTGGAATGCTTCCCATGGTTAAGGCTCAGGACGTGTGGGTTAGCAGGACAAGAAATTTTAATTATCTTTCTTAACCAGCATGATTTCATAACAGTGTCTTGAAATCTTCCCCTCAAATGCTGCAAAAACCTTTGGGTTGCTGCCAACCAAAGGAAATGCAGTACTGCCCTTCCTAAACTGGTTCTGATCCATATTGGAAAGATGCTGCCATATGTTTCTATACCTCACTGCTTGCAGTCTGCTTGCACTCCTGTCTCCATTCCTCCTTGACAGAAGTCATGCTAGGACCTTGTTCCCTCTTGGCTTGGACTCTAACTTGGCTTTCCCAGCGTCAGCATAATCCATCTGCATCTCTTTCCCTGTGATAAGCATTTAGTGCTATGGGTGCTGCCCTCAGGGTGCCCACTCAAGCAGACTGTCACCAGCGATTTGGGAGACCAGGCTGCAGAGAGCATCACTTATTTTCAGTGCTCCTGCTGTGTGACAGCGAGTGGCAGTGCTGCAACCACTTATGGCAGGATTTGTCCTGCTGCAGCCCAGGGGTGCAGGGCCCAGCTCAGTGTCCCAGCTTATGAGGGTCTGAGGTCTGTGCCCAAAGCTCAGTGCGTGCAATTGCACTGGGCAGAACCCCATGTTTTTCTCTTCCTTTGGTGCCACTGAACCGAAGGGTTCTCATCCCCCACACAGGGCAGCAGCAGAGCACTGTGCTTCAGTGGCTGCTTTCCTGAGCCTCCTTGAAATGTGGAATATGTATTTTATTTCAGATTGCTTATGCCTCTGTTAAGAAAATTTAGACACATGCTCCTGCTCTCTCCCCAATCCCCTCCAGTTTGCCAGTGCCAGTGCACTGCAGCTTGGCAGTAAGAGCCTCCCCACTGAGCCCCTTCCTTGCCCTGATGCTGCAGCCTCAGCTTCCCCACTGGCTGTCCCTGTGGCTGTGACTTCAATGGGATGAGCCGCTTCGTTCCTCCTTTTGCCCATCATGCAAATCCTGGCCCCAACCCTGTCCCTGCAGCTTTTCACCAGGAAATTAATTTCTTTTTGATATCGCTCGTCTCTTTGGAGTCAGTGGCAAGCACCAGCCTCTCCTTAGGGACTCCTCTTTCTCCTGTTTTCCCCCATTGCTGCAGAACTGACACAGATTCCCTGTTTGCTTTTCATCTGCTTTAACCTCAGATTTTTTTCTCCTCTGATGCTGGAACAGCCATGCAGCACAGCCGCTGCTGCTCTGGCACATGCCATAAATGCTGCCATTCAACCATGCATCCCTGGGCATGTGTGGGCCTTGAGCTGCCCAGGAGTGCAGCATATCTCAAGGGATGCTCACAGGCCCAGACACATTCCAAACAAAGCAGGTGCTGCTGCAAGGCGGAGAGCCCAGCTCACCACTAAATAGCTCACCCAGCAGTTATTTAGCTACCAAAATTGTCTCTGTGCCAAGGGGCCTCAGGACCAGAGGAATTTTAAGCTGCTAGGGACAGAGTTGTCCTGGGTTTTGCTTTAGTTTGTGACCAAGAAACCAAGCTGCAGCACTCATGGCTCTCTTTTTCTTTCTCTTTCTTTTCTTTTTTTTTGTTTTCCGGTAACTTGCACTGTAGCCCCTAGACGGATAACATCCTTGGAAAAAGCGTACGCTGCCTTGAATGGTACGTAGCTCAGTTGATGCATCGTAGATGGTAGCAGACAAGAAATGCACTTGCGTTTTAATATGGGAATGAAAATGTCCAAACCCCCCAAATTTCAGGTATTTTTTTTCCTCTCTGCTCTGTTTCCCTGTGATACTCCAAACTGAATGATACAGTGTTTTATTGTTGTTATTATTCTCTCTGCATTTCTAAGCGCTGTTGCTGTAGTCCCTGGGCATCAGAGCCAGTTCTGCTCCAGCCAAACCACTGTGCCATGTTCTCCTCAGCTCATCCATGTGTCCCAGCAATTAGTTTGTTAAAAATCCACTTACCATTCAACAGAGAGCTTGCATGGATTTGGGTTGGGGGGTTTTTGCTTTGCTTTAATTCATACTCTGGGCCAAGGCTGGTGTGTAGCCATGAAGGCTTGGGGGATTTAAGATGTAGACTAATGTACAGGAGTAAGGAAGAGCTCTCCTGCCTGTACCTGTGGCAGGCAAGGCAGATCCAGCGGTAGTGCAAGCAACCAGCTGGAATTCTGTCTGCGTGTCTAGGTGTCAAGTTTATAGCTCCGTTTTAAAAACATACATGTGTTGAGGTTATTCTAACTACATTTAAACCTGAGTTACTGCGGAATAGCCTCAGTAAAGGCAGCAGGTTTATTCTGGATTTGCACAGGGGTATAACTGAATTGCAGCCATGGAAGCTTGAGGTGGAAAGAATTCTCTTAGGAGTAAGGGCCAGATCCTGGCTGTTGTAAGCATCCTGCCATGGCTGGGTGTTTCTTTGATGTGTCTGGGATTGGCTGCAGAAGGGATCTAAGCCACATTCTCAGTGGGATGTGTTGGGCAGTGGCAGTTTTCCTCATGAAACAGGCTTCATGACACGTGTTTTGGTAACGGAAGGTTTTTACCCCATGCACAGTGGCCCAGTGGAGGAGGGGCATTGCCTGGAGCAGCACTCAAAGGATGCTGTTGGTGGCATGGGAAGGAGAAAGGCTCCACTGGGTACCCTGCTTGGCCATGCTGCAGCTTCACTGCCAAGATCAAGGCTCTGCACGTGCCATCATGAACACAGAACCATTGTTTATCCTTGGGATACCTTGGATTTGGTTTTGTGTGGGTTTTTTGAGTCACTAGAAGAATAGGCAGTGATTTGGATCCTGTTGTCCAACAGCAGACACCTAAAGCCCAGTTTAATAATTACTAACTGTAACTTGGTGTTTTTCAAAGAAACGTCAAGTTCTGACAAGGAAAAAAGCAAATGGTGCTTTAAAAATGTGACCATATGGATGTAAGTGCCTATGGAAGCCAGGGCTCCTGGCTTCAGGCAAGTAGGACTGGGGACAAAAGGTTAATCAACTGGCTACTTTTTGGAAAAAAAAAAAAGATAACACAGAGCTGAAGCCAGCAGCATGGATAAACCTGCTTGATGGGACTCTGCACATTTCAGGAGTAGCAGTGGCTTCCTTGAGTTGATTAATTCCCAAATCCAAATGGGTAAAACCAAAGGGACATGGAGATCTCTCTTGCCTTGGGACGGAGGGGCAGGTCCCCAAGAAGCAGCGCCAGTGGGCAGAGCCTCCTCTTTGGCTTCTCTGTTATGCATGCTCAGTTCCAGGTTTTTCATATTTGTTTGTGTCCTTAGATGGGAATTCATGAGTACTGCCCACTGCAAGGTGGAAAAAACCCCTTGGGATCTTGTTTTTGGCACTCACATCGCTTGGGGCATGAGCGGAAAGGAAAGAGCTGCTTCATTTTTCAGTCCCAGAGAATTACATGAGTGAGAACACTGAATTTTGGTGTTTCTTTGTCTGCTACCATCTACACATCCACACGGGTGTGTATATACAGCCCAGAAACTGAGCATCGATGACAAGGAAGTCACAGAGGGAGCCTATAGGGTTGGCCCCTGCTCGCCTGCCATGACCTCTGAAGCAGCACTGGAAGGCATCACCTTGAAATCAGAGCTCCCTGGCAACCTTTAAGTTTCATCTATTCTATTTATTTTTTGTTCCATGCCATTCAAGCTCCTTTGTTGCCCTTTCTGGATCTGAAGCACAACTTGGCCCTGGGGTTTCTTTGCAGAAATGTCTTTTTGTTTTTTCCTAGTTATATCAAGGCAAAACAATTGTTTTCCAGGTGGAGAAGAGGCTTTTTTGAGGCTGTACTGTACAGTAGCAGAGTGCAGAGGTTTAAGGGTGCCAGCTTCTCTCCAGCACCTGCAGCAGCAGAGTGGCTGAGGTGTGGGATGGGGTTGTTTCTGCCAGGGGTGCTGAGTGCTGGGCTCAGTCCCATGCTGAGGGACTCACGATGGGTTTTCACCTTGTGTTTAAAACAAACCTGCCAGCCATTTGTTTACTTAAAATCAAAACAAAAATCATGTGCTCAAAATAATCAAAAATCATAATCATGTGATTGCTTAAAATGAAACTAAATAGCTTCAGACTGGAGGCAGAGGATGCTTGGATCCCTCATGCCAGGGTTTACAGGGCTCACCTTGATGCTATAAAAACCCACTGTGAGACCCCACCTGGAGCACTGCATCCAGCTCTGTGGCCCTCAACACAAGAAAGACCTGAATCTGTTGAAACGAGTCCAGAGGAGGCCACAAAGATACCCCAAGGGCTGGAGCACTTCTGCCATGGAAACAGGCTGGGAGAGCTGGAGGTGTTCACCTGGAGAAGAGAGGGCTCTGGGGAGACCTTAGAGCCCTTTCCAGTACCTAAGGGCTACTCTCTCCAAGAGAGCTGGAGACAAACTTTGAACAAGTGAGAGGACAAGGGGGAATATCTTCACACTGGCAGAGGGCAGGGTTAAATGGAATATTGGGAAGAAATTCCCCCCTGTGAGGGTGGATGAGGCACTGGCACAGGTTGCCCGAAGAAGCTGTGGCTGCCCCATCCCTGGAAGTGTTCAAGGCCAGGTTGGACAGGGCTTGGAGCAAACTGGTCTAGTGGAAGATGTCCCTGCCTGTGGCAGGGAGTTGGAACTGCATGGTCTTTAAGGTCCTTTTCAACCCAAACCTTTCAGGGATTCCATGATGTCTACCCAGTGGCTTGCCAGCCAGGGTGACAGTGCCTGCCTTGGGTGCAGTGAGGGTTCTCTTTGGGAGGAGAGAATGTGGGAAGGAGACCCCACTGAGCTGATCCTGCACAGCACATCACAACTGGCTCAGGACTGGAGGGGTGACCCCAGCAAGAGGCAGATAAAGTTCGTTCACTTGGTGCTTTATACCTGTAGGGGTAAAAAAGCATCGAAGGGGACCTGTAGTGACCCCACTTGTTTGTCCTGGAGCCTCCTGAGGATGCTAAATAGCTGAGGGTAAAAATCTACTGAATTAGACACATCGTTTGAAATGAGAGAATGGAGGAGAAACTGTTTAGCATGATGAGGATAATTGAAAAAGCTAGTAAAGCCAAGCTGATTATATGACATATTATAAAACAATACTGTACTTAAGAGCCTAGCCATAAAAGTGTTCTCTCGTTCCTTGATGTCGCTTGTGGGAGCATTCACGGCACTGAGGGCTTGAGCATCCATTGCTTTGCATTTTTTCTAGTAATTTTCTAGTCATACACCCCTCAATGTAGATGTAAAATGCTCTCAGCCATGGCAGTGCATGGCAAATGGAGATCTGTCAACATTTTAGAGCTGCTTTGCACAGCTCTGAAAGGCATCACAGGGTGCAAGGATAGAGCAGCACCTCTGAGGTGTCCCCAGGCCACGCTGAGGCAGATGGATGGGGACACCGTCGTGCATTTTGGCAGTGGGATTAGTTTTCCAGGGGCTCAGAAGGAAACAAGGTGTGTTCATGCCTGTCCTTGCTTTTGCAGATGAGGATGATGCCAACAGGCTCGGAGAGAAGGTGATTCTCCGAGAGCAAGTGAAAGAGCTTTTCAATGAAAAATACGGTGAGTCTCCGCCTGCATGCATCACAGAGGGAGCCTGGTTTTGCTGACAGCAGCTGTAGTTAAAATTAATTCCACCAAAGGCCTCTATTTATAGCCTGAGCACACCGCAGCTGCCGCAGCGCAGGTTCCATCCTGCTGCTCCATGTTACAGCCTTTCCCCAGGAACATCCCTGTGTCTTGCTTCTGGCAGCTGGGACTGTGACCTGCTTGTTGACAGCTCATCCTTGGCAAGGGGAAGGAGGATGGCAAAATGCAGTACAGAAGCAGGATTTGTTCAGTCTGCTGTCAGTCTTTGATGCATTTTTAACATGTCCTGATCTGGCATGAGCCAAATACCGAGTGTGCTGCCCTGTGCCAGCCCCTGCCTGCCAGGCTGAGAGCAAGGCTGGAACCCCATCCTGACATGCAGCACGTGTGGGGAACAGTTTGCTGAAGCTGCAGTGGAAAAGGAGGTCAGAATAGTGACAATTTGAAAATGCCATCTGCAGGCTCCTTGTGCTACCCAGCAAACCTCTCCTTCCACCCATCCTTGGGAAAAGGAGCAGCAGGAATAGCTGGGGGTGGGGGGTCTGTAGGAGCCAGCGTAGGGTGCATGACCCTGCATCTTGACCCTGCAGGTTGGGCTGCCTCTGCTCTTGGCTGCCCCTTGCCATCATAGGGGCACAGCTGTGCAGTTATTTTTCAGCCTCTGAGTCCCCAGGGCTTCACAGCCAGGCCACAGCAGTTCAGTGACACCCCACAGCTTCAGTGTGGTGTCTAGCCTCCCTCCCCAAAATAACTGCCTGAGGGAGAAGGAAAATAGCCAAACTCATAGCAAAGCAGCAGGGAATGTCATTGCTGTCCTTTCTCATCTCCTCTTGTCAAGGCTGCTCACCCTTCCCAGTCCTGTTTATTTTGAGGTGCTGCTTGCAGCAAGGGCTGTGTGCTGCTTTGAGGGTGGATTTGTGTCACTGGAGGTGCCAGCTTATGTGCACAGCGCCCCAGGAGGCTGGTGCCAATGCTCTGAGCATCTCTATCCATTCAACCCTTGGGAGGGCTGAGCCCACAGCAGATCCCTGCTTTCTCATGGTCCTGGCACTGTTTATGGAGCAGAAGATGCCAGGTAGGCTCCAGGGACAAACTTTCTGTGAGGAAATCCAAAAATGTGGCTGAGGCACCACTCACACCTTCATGTTTTGGGCTGCAGAGACACAAGGTGGGAACAGGCTCTTACAGTCAGAAAGAACCAGCACAGGAGGGAGGGATGTTCACTGCTCCCCATCAAGTAGGAACTGAAGGGGTATCCGGAGAGGTGAGCAGCAGGTTTAATCGCACAGAAGGAAGTGCTTTTAATGCAACAAGGAATTAAATTGTGGTATTTCGCTGCCATAGGATGTTGTGGAGGCCAAAGAGAGAAACTGATTCCAAAAAATGGGCAAGAGTGATGTGACTGTGATGTGATGTGATGATGAGGCATGGCAGTGATATCCACCCCAGTGATCCCCTAGAGGGAAGTGGAAATGGGCAAATCTCTCCCATTTGCCCCCTGTCCTGGGTTGTCTCTCATGCTGCTGCTGCTGGTCCAGCTGCTGGTGCAATGGGCGTGCTCTGAACTCACCTGAGGCTCCTGCAGAATTCTAAATGGAGGCTAATAGAGCAGACAGTAAATTGGGCAAGTAGATGTGAAACAGCTGGGTGGGGTGTGGCTGCAGCAAAGGTCAGGCATTATGGCAGCCATGGCATCCCAAAGTCCCCTGGGGCTCTTGGTCCTTCAGTTGGTTGGGTCTGGAGCCCCTTGGGGTAAAGCTGGTATGCTGTCCTCTGCTCTGCCATTACAGGAGAGGCTCTGGGCTTGAACCGGCCTGTCATGGTGCCCTATAAACTCATCAGGGACAGTCCTGATGCCGTGGAGGTTACTGGGTTGCCAGACGATATCCCGTTCAGAAATCCCAATACCTATGACATTCATCGGCTGGAGAAGATCTTGAAGGCACGGGAGAGCATTCGGATGGTGATTATAAACCAGCTCCAGTAAGTCCCCCCAGCTTTGTGATGGGGGAGGTTACTGTTCTTTAAGTGTTGTCTTTGCTTCTTCAGCCACGAGTGGGGTAACTCACCACAGGGCCACCAGAGCCACCATGTACATTGTCCTGTGCTGCAGGGAGGTGCTCGCCTGTGGGTAGGCACAGCAAAGGGTTAGCAGGGCTGATTTTTCCCCTCTTTCTTGTGCAATTTCTGATGATCATGCTGGGAAGGGACATGACATGGGGGCAGGAAACTCAGAGACCCAGCTGAGTTCTTTCAGGTTGCTTCCCTCTGGGGCACACTGGGGATCCTCTGAGTCCCCTCTCTGTGCAAAGGGGTGTTGGAGGAGGCAGCTCAGGGTTGGGGTCTGGGCTGTGTCCCAGCATGGGCAGGCACACAGGGTGAAACAACAGCATCTGCCTGACTCACCCATTGTCTCTTCCACAGGCCATTTGCTGAAATCTGCCCCGAGGTCAAACAAACAGGTAAGGGAAGGGCTAGGACATAACTGGCTTTCCCAGCTCTACAGGAGAGAAAATACAAAGGCAAAATGGATGGGGGTTGTGAGGTGGTGTTCAAACCTCCCACATCCCTAGGGCTGGCTGGGGAGAAGATCCTACCTCAGTAGGCTAAGCATCTGTTCATTAGCAAACCATCCTCTTAAATGATTCCAGTTCTGTGAGCTGCAGGAAGACTGGGCTGTTCGTCTCAAACTTCCAGCATATTCTGGAGGATGTGATTATCTCTCTCCCATTAGCAATTTACTCACCATGAGCAATTTATTCACTGGTTAAATTTGATCCATTGTTTAGCTTTTGAACTTCTAAGGAAACAAGGTTTCTGTGATCACTGGGAATGTGTTTCTCTCTCTGTCCCATCCTCCCCAATAAATCTCAGCCAGTTTTAATCAAATGTGTCAGAATTAGCAACCCTAGAGAAAATTATGATCCTATTAGTGTTATGAAAATGGGTGGCTTTTTAGAGAAGGGAGATCTGGCAAGCAAGAGCATGCCTTCAATGTAAGGAAAGCTGGCAGCTCTGTGCCAGATCATGGAGGCTGAGCAGATTGCTGTGGGGAGATGTTCTGTGGGAGGCGAGGTCAGAGCGGCAGGAAGAGACTCCACATTTAGGGGCCACTTGCAGGGCTTGGACACCTCACGCCTTTCCTCTCTCCTTGCAGAGAAAGACATCAGTGTTCCCAAACGGAAGCGGAAGAGGATCTCTGAAGGAAACTTGGTATCTTCCTCTTCCTCGTCTTCCTCTTCCTCCTCTTCCAATATGGAGTCTACATCATCAACAAATCAGATCTCACTTGTGGTAAAGCCTTCCAAATATTAGGGGGGTTACTGCCTACCTATCTTTCTGCTTCTGGATGCTGCTCTTTGTTCTCGAACCGTCACCACCTCCCTCTGCCTGACAAACACTATTAAGTGTGATGTAAAATGGCACAAGCAGGTTTGGCAAAGAAGGGGACACACCTGTGGGGCTACCTTTTCCTGCTTGGTTTCTCTGGGGGAGGTCAGCAGACCAAAGCGTCTGCCACTGCTTGGGGCTCTCCCACATCCCTGCTGGGTGCCATGGGGGTACTCAGCTTTAGTGGGAGCCACACGTGAGCTGCACACAGACTCGGGCAAATTCTCCCACCCCACTGGGTTAAAACACAGATGCTGGTGGCATCGTCTCGGGCCTGTAGCGCCTCTTGGCAGGACCCAGTGGTTCCCCATGATCTGAGCTGTGCCGGGTGTACCTCCAGCTCAGTCCTGGGAGTGATGCAGAGCTTCAGCATGCCACAAACCCACAAAAATAGGAAACAAATCAGGGAGATGCATACAGCTGCACTCCCTCAGGGCTTGGCTTTGGTTGTGGATGATACAAAATAAAACTCCCCCCCAAAAGAGCAAGAGAAATACAAATTTAGAAGTTTTTTTGTCAAGTTTGCCAATGGTTTTTTGATTTGGGGTTGGTTCTTCTCCTCTCCTTGGAAAGTGGGAGCAACGGCTGGTGTCGAAACATGTCAGAGGTTTGGTGTGTGTATGGTTTTGTGTTGTGTCCTAACAGAGACTTTTGCCTTCTTTTTCTCTCCCTCTCTTTCAGCAATGGCCCATGAACATGTACATGTTAGACTATGGTGGTCTAAACGTCCAGATCCCAGGACCTATTAACTATTAGACCTCAATACTGAATAAGAACCTCAAATGAGAGAATAAATAAATAAATAAATAAATGTAATTTATGTAAAAAGTGTATATTCCAATATGTATCAATGCCTTTTAGTTTTTCCAATGATTTTTACACTATATTCCTGCCATCAAGGCCTTTTTAAATAAAAATAAAAAGTGTTGCCTTGCTCTTAAAAGTACTTATTTTATTACATATAGTATTGATAAATAGATTTATAGGTAAGAGTAAGGGCAGAAGGGCACCCCTGGACAGACCTTGTCAGGCTTTGGCTGCTCAGTAAATCCGTAGTGTCACCAGTGCTTGAAGTCAAGAGGTCTGCAATGTTTTAATGTTTCATTTAATTTAAATCAAAGTTGTAAAAATCCATGTACAGAGCTGCCAGGGGAGTGGTACCGAACTGCAGTGGTGACAGAGGAGAGGGAACCAGCCCTTCTGAACATCAGGCACCTGCACTCATGAGTCCTGTCAGCTCTGGAGCTGAAGTGCATTTGCATTAAGAAGGAAGGAGGTTTCAGGCCTCCCAAGAGGTGAGATCCTCCCAAGCCTTCCCTTCCAGCCTCCTGCCATCCCAGGTCTTGGGAAGGCACAGAAGCATTGGGTTGCATGAGTTTAACCAGAGTCTAAACCAGGAAAAGATTTTCATCCATTGAAGTCCTTCACTATTTATGATTTTATGATTATCATTCTACGGCTCTATGGCTTTCTGGGAGGCTTATGGGGGAGGAAGTTCCTTCAATAGAATCACAGAATTGTTTCATTTGGAAAAGACCTTTAAGATCGAGTCCAACCATTAACCCAGCTCTGCCATGTTCGCCACTAAACCACATCCCTATGAACCACATCCACATGGATTTGAATGGGATTTGAGTGGGATGATGGTGACTCTCGCACTTCCAGGGATGGTGACTCTTGCACTTCCCTGGACAGCCTGTTCCAATGCCTGACCTCCCTTTTGGTGAAGACTTTTCCATAACATGCAGTCTAAACCTCCCCTGGTGCAACTTGAGGCCATTTCCTTTTGTTACCTGGGAGAAGAGACCGACCCCCACCTGGCTAGGTAGTTGTCCTTCTAAGTAGTTGTATAGAGCAAGAAGGTCCCCCCTGCACTTCCTTCTCTCCAGGCTGATCCTGCTGAGGCTGCACAGGTTCCAGATTGCTTGGCCACTGCAAATGGCAATGCTGAGGGCATCTGGGGAAACCCCTGGGCTCCTCCACACACCCTGGGCCACTTTGCCCCATATAAGAAACAAGGCAATAAATTGAGGGATATTATTTGAAATTTCTGCCTTGTATATTCCACCTCTGGAGTTTGGCAGCAGAAGCAAATGGCCCTGACTGCTGTTACTAACCATTGCACATTTTTAATTTGTGCTTTATGCCTGCTGAGAGCCATGCACAGGTGAGACACGGTGGGAACTAATCCTGGCATAAGAAACATCTGGCTTGGGTGTAGTTAAATGCAGCTCAGCATGAGCCACCAGAGGATTGTAACTTTGGAGTCATCCCAAGCAGCAATACATGGCATCACTGGGGGGGTGACCATTGCTGGGTGTCCCTCCAGGATGCAGGATGGGTCAGAGCCTTGTCACAGAGCAAACCTGCCATGACAGCAGCAGCTGTGGTCTGCCAGCGGGTGGACTGTGGTGGACACAGGATCAAAGTCACTCATTACAGTTTTTCTGAGTGCAATGCCATGCTTTATTTGTTTTACATGTTTTTGGTCTGCTTGAGTCCATGTCTCTTAAGGCCACAGAAGAGTTTCGGACGGTTGGTAGAAGTGTTATTTGATGGTGAGTAGAAGTGTTTCAAGACAGCTGCAGTTTTATTTCCTGTCTCTGGACTTGCATTTCCTCTACAGTTAGATGTAAATGATCACATGAGATAAACCAAATCCGAAACAAATGTAGGATAGTGCACAAAGGTGGCAAAGCCTGTATCAGTGACCCCAATTATAAATACAGTTTGACATCTGAGCAGTTGGCATCAAAATCTGAGTCTTGTTTCTGCCTGATGCTCAAACCTGCAGCATCTCCAATTAGGAAACAAAGAAACATGATTCAGAGGTAAAAATACATTTTTCTCTTCCTAAATGTCTGAAAAGGGCTTTTTCACAGGTCAGATCCCACTGAGTCGGTGTCACCTAAGAGAGCACACTCATTATATTTTGATTTTTTTTTTCTGTGAAGAACATAAAGGTCTGATGCCAGAGCACCAAAGGCAGTTGTGCAGATCAGTAATGATGGGGATGTTGGAGGCTGCCCATCCCAGCGTCCCTCAAACAGAGGCTCTGGTGGGGTGGGGCTGTGCTCACACAGGCCCTAATGATGCTGCCAAAAGGCAGGGGTGAGTGCAGGCTACAGAGTTAAATTAGAGAATGGGAGCTGTGCTGGGAACTAATGATTTGATTCAGAGAGCTGAATGTAACCATAAAGGCTGTAAATGGTTGAGGGGGGTGGAAACTGACCAAGGAGACTCTTCTCCTGCTGGCATCCTCAGCTTGGAGTCTGGTGAGCAAGATGGGGCAGAGGAAGGCTGGCTGTGCTGCTCTGGCACGGGCTAAGCCAAAGCTCTGGGCTCAGATTTTCTTCCCTAAGTTTCCTGATCCATGATATGGAGCTCTGCATATCCCCAAGCCCCACTTTCTAATAGGCAGCTTGTGCCCTGCCCTGTATGCTAAGCCAGGGAGCCCCGCATCTGCCTGGCACCTCCAGGTTCCCCTGGCTGGGTTTTGAGGCTGCTGGGTTCTTATAACAGGTATATTTTGCAGACTGAATAGCAGTGATTCCTGCTGTAATTTTGAGTAGTTTAAGGGCCACAATATCCACTTCCATTTTCCATGGCTGAAGTGGGAAACTCTTGCCCTGGTGCCTGTGTTTGCTTGTGACCTAGGAGCGCTGACCCTTCCCACTTTGGAAAAATGATAGATCATTTATTTTATTACTGGCTTCCCTCAGCTGTAATTCTTACAGCTTCCCTAATCTTGATCCTGCAGTCAGAGTGGCACTTGTTTTTTGTGAATATTGCGATTATCTGCTGAATGGGAGCCACTCCATTACAATTAGATGAGTGAAGATGATCTTAACACTTCCGCTGTGTTTCTCATTTATTACTTTTCAAAGCCTTTGGTGTTTTTTGGGGGTTTTGTGTTGCTTATGTGTTTACAAATCCAATAACAATCTTCATTAAGAGTTGCAAAACATGAAGCCATTTTGATCCAAGACAGATGGCAGCTAAATGAGGTTTAATTAAAGAATGAGAGCTTTGATTCAAATCATTTTTTAAAGATATAGTGCACCGAGATGCTAGAGAACAGTATAAACAGCATCTGTGCTTTAATTCAGAAGCCTGAAGGCATTTGAGAGGAATCCCTTTGCGAAGCCCGGAGCAATTCTGGGTTGTGGGATGCAGCTCAGCAGACAGCACGGCTGGTGGGTGCCTTCAGAAACCACCTTCTCCTGACACTACGGCAAGGCTGGGAAACTAATAATGCACCGAAGTGCAAGATCTTGCTTCCTTCTTTGTGTGTTTTTTTTGGTTGGTTGGTTGGTTTTGGGGTTTTTGTTGGTTTTTTCTATTATTTTTTAATTTTAATTTATATTTATATTTTTGAGGAGTTCAGCTAATGCCAAAGTAAGACTTGGTCTGAGCTACAACCAAGTTTCGAACTGTTTCCCAGCAGTCATCACAATCCACTCCTCCCCGCATTATCCAGCCCCTTCCAGCTACTCACAAAGCAGCATGACTTCATAGACATTACCTGTAGTCATTTGTAGCCTGCACAGCTTAGAGCAAGTTCCTTATCCAAGGCTAAAGCTAATGGAATAGAGGCTCAGGTGTTGTGGGAGGCTCCGTCTCGGTGGTGCCACAGCTTGACTGCCTCTGGAGCTCCTGGGCAGCTCCAGCCAGGGCTCAGTGCTGCCCTCCAGGTCAACCCCCATCTGCCTGCCTGGCCATGGCAGGGTTTAAAGCCCATTGTATGCCAGTGTCAGATGATGCAAGGTGGAGGAAAGCCTGGTGGATGTTTTTCCATACCATTTCTGCAGTCCCAGTGAGAAGCACTGGTTTCTGTGCAGGGTCTTTCATCAGCACAGTGCACACCGGAGCCTTTCCAAGGAGTGGCAGCTGCTTGACGGCACAGTGACTTTCATTTATTTCATGTGTCTGCAAGTTGTGTGACCTTCAGACAATGGCTTTGCTTCCCCACATAACGTTTTGCATATATATATATATATATTTGCAAAACTTGGGTGTATATATATTTATCTCCCATATAGCTAGTATATAACTTGGGCTTTGCCATTTCTCGAATTATGTTCTCCTGTTAATGGCTCAAACACTGCTCAGTTTAGACTGTTAATTCGATTGATTAGGATTACCTAATCCAGAGAAAGGAACTCTACTGATGTGCCTGTGCTGCTGGACAGGGAGAGCTGGTGGGTAGCAGTGACACTGGAGGCTCTGGGGTCAATTGAGGGATGGAGTTGCAGTGCTGTAATTCATGGAGAAGCTGCCAGTGGAGTATCTAAGTCTTTTGTAAAATGAATGTATTGCAGAGCTGTCTCACACTCAGATTTACAGGTCTATGGGGTATAAAGGCAGGTTGATGTAGCTGAACTGAACTGGAGCATTCTCATGCAAAGACTTTCCATGAGTGGGGTTTTTTGAGGGGTGATGTTTAAGTGGAATGAAGCTCCATGAGGCATCATGAAATTTATTTATTAGTATTTTTCCCAATAAGATTATGAAATGGGCATTCCTAGAAGGGACAGGCCATCCCCGGCCTGTCTTACTAAAATGGTTTCACAGTCCTCATGATAGAGGCTGGGATCTCATCACTGCCACCAGACTTGGAGGCACAGGGCTGTGGCACATCTGCTGCTGCCAGCGGCCCAGGGAGGAGGCAGCTCTGCTGCTTTGCCCTGTCCTGCTAATGGCAAATGGTAGCAAAGAAGATGGATGGACACCTGCCTTAGCTGCTGCATGGTCACTGGAGGGTAATGAGGCTCCTCATTAACCTGCACACTAATACCACTCTGAGAAGGGCGTGGGCAGGAGCTTTTTAAGACAAAAAGGAGGAGAGAAAGGGTGCTGAGAATGGTTCATTGAGGGTCAGGGAGTCATCTGTGCAACTGGCTGCAATCCAGCATCACCCACCAGTGAGGGGCTGCTGCACTTAGGGCATGGCCCATCCTGGGAAAGCCCCTAGAAGTGACTGCAGTTGTGTAGCCTGTGATCACAATCTCTCCTCCTGTATTGCTGCAAAGTTTTCTCCAAAACACTTTCCACATTTCTCTGACTAAATCAACACAACTTGTTTCCAAGCAGGTGAAGTGAACTAAGAAAACAACCCCCACATGTAGCACCATCATTGCTCTGCTCTGTGGTGGCACAGGATTTCTTCTCTGTTCTAATGGTGCAACATTACCTTGCCAGCTTGGAAACCTCCAGCTTTAGGACACTGGCTGGTGTCAGCCTATGGAGAGCTGACTGCATGCTCAAGGTCTTATAAAGGATTATAAAATCTGCTGGAAAGAGGTGCATCCAACTTGTCTATGGGTAGTGAGCTTCCTTTCAGTTGCTCTTCTAACATTAATGACTCATTTTAAGTTGCTGGTTATGTTGCTGGTGTCTGCATCAGTAAATCTGTCTTCTGTTTCAATCAGTACAAAAAAAAACCCCTTCTTTTTCATGGCAAAATGTCAACAGACCTGAGTGCAAAATAATTGAAGATAACGTTGCAATATGCTGATTACATTTAGAAGTGCTGTTGCCTTAAGAGACCTCAGAGAAAAAAAGACTCCAGGCCAATTTAGTGTATAAGATACAGAGAGTAGGTCCTTTAATCTCAGGCTTGAGATCCAAGGATGTGTGCACCTCTGGACAGTGGTTCTATGATTTTATAATAAGGTCCATCCAATCCCAGATTTGTCCAGCCCTGGTTCTGCCCCCCAACATGCCCTTTTGGGAATTGGGTTTGGGGTCTTTGGGACCCCTTCTTCCTCATCTTCATCTTCTTCGCAGCATGCACAATTCTTGGAGTTCCTCCAGAGTTCTGGGCTTGAAGGTCAGTGTCTGTGTGATATCTTCTGGTCCAGGCCTTAGGGTGTTTTTCTACAATTCTACCTTGAAAAGAAGACTAAACACGCTAACGGAATTTAGAGGGATTGATATGGAATGAGGTAACAGAGTTGGGTATGTGTAACTACTACGTTAAGGGTAAGGGATATAATACAGCTACATTAAAATCTACATTCACTACAGAACTACTTCTAAAATCTACAAAAGTTAAAAAAACCCAAAAAGCTCTGAGGCATCATGCTAATAGATCTGCAGGCATATAAGGAACAGTGACAGTTGATGGTGTTCAGTCAAAAATAACTAAGGTGGCCTGGTGTTTGCCTCAGGAAGCCCCTGTAGAGGACAGCACTGATGTGTGAGAAAACTCCTGCGCAGAGTTCTGACACACTGCTTGTGCTGGTGCTGCCAGGGGACCTTCCCAGGAACATCACCTCTCTGGGAAGGATGGTGATGGATGTGGACAAACATGCTCTCACTCAATGAAGATTCCTGAATGGTTAGTTTGCACAAAAAAATACCCAGCTCTGCAGCTGAGGAAAACTGATTCTGGTTTGGACTTCTCGCCACCAAGATGCACAGGGCAGAGCACTCCCTTGCATGTCCTGGGCAACCTGTGAGGACCACTGGCTGCTTGTTGCTGTGCAGTTTTCAACTCCTTCATCGTCACTTTCAGATGGCTTTTGGCCCCTGAGGAGAAGTTGTATCTTGGAGAGATTGGTAGATGATGAGATGACAATCAGCCCTGCTGAGTAGCTCCGAACCCTGGAAGATGATCCCATCACAACCAACCTGCTCCTGCTTCTTGCTGATGGTCCCCAGCCATCCCTGCACCACCTGTATGTTGGAATACCTAGGGAGAAGGACAGTGCCTAGGAAGATTGGAACCATAATCTGAACACAGGCAATTCCATAAAATTTTTATTGGTTTATTTGAATTTTTTTGCTTTTATATTTTTTATAGTTTAGCTGCCAAGGAAATTGTTCGGTAATGTAGAGCAAAAATGCTCCTAAACTCCTTTCTTTCAGAAAAAAAAGATTGAATAGAATTGTCTGTTTTCTTTATTGCAGACAAGTACAAGAATCCCTTTTCACCCGTCGTGGGTATTTCTATCAATTACTGTGGTGTCCAAATTGCTGGTCTGTTTGTCAGCAGCTTGATCTAGGCTCCATAATCACACTTGCAAAGATTTCTTAGGAGGGAGCATGAAGCAGGAAGAAAAACCCAAACCAAAAAAACCCAAAAACCTTCTATTAGATGATAATGCTTTGCTGGCGAACTCCTGATCTAATTTCCTCCTACGAGCCAAAAGCAATGTAAGTATATTTGAGGGACTGGCTGAACATATGAGGCACAAGCACTGCTGGCTTCTGTATCATTGAATGAATTTGCAGTGCATTAGCTCTGGACCTGAGCTATTGCATTTCTCTTTTGCTCATGTTGTCCTGTCTGCTGCCCAGGACTCTCCACCAGGCCATGTAAGCCTGGCACTGGGCTGGAGCAGGGCCAGGGTATCTGGTGGCATGCTGGCACCTCTCCCTCTGTGCCATCTTGTGTACAACACTCTCAGCTTTCATTTTAGAGACACTTGGTCCCTGGCTGGTGTGGCTGGCAGGAAAAATTGGGAAGCACAAGCTTCTACATCAGTGTCTGTACAAGCCTGCAAGGGCAGCAACTGTTCAGAGACATGAATAATTACTCAGCAGCCATGGATGCTTTTAATGTCCATGTTAACCACTGTGTTTATTGAAGCATCTCACCACACAGATTTGCTGGATTTTCAAACTTTTGTGATGGAAGAAAATGCATTTAGGGGTGACCTGCTGCTAGCACCTGCAATTTTGGATAACATGTTAAGTTGGGAGGTTTTATTCTGATCTTTGGAAAAATGCATATTTATTGTCACTGTAATGCTCTGTCGCAAATGGTGAATTATTTTTTTAAATGCTTCCCTCTTCTTTTGGAAGAGTTACAGTTCACAAACCAATGTAGAATTCTTGTCTGCTCTATAGACTTTATATTGTCATTAAAAATGATGGTAATAGAAGGTTCTTGATCACTTGATCTAAGATATCAGTGTGGGGGGTACATGGAACCAAGACATTCTAGTAAACATTCCTTGCTAAACTCCCCAGAATATGCTTAACTGAGGACAGAGCAATAAATGAGAGGAGGAAAACAGTGCTTGTGCTTTTCCTAGACAAATATTTGCACTGCCCATATGTTCAGCAGCCTTATCTCATGCACCATATTCAAAGTAAAAATACAGGATGCCTTTATTTACTATTTAACAGAAAAAAAAACCATAGTGAAAGAAAACCACAAAAAAATCTAGACAACTAGAGCAAAGGAAAATAGGTAAAGGAGCATAAAATAAGCTTATATTGATCTGTGTGCAGGAAAAATACGGATCACTGTAGTGTTGTTCCGATCTGTCATCACTGCTGTGCTGTGACACATAGAGCACGTTACTGTTCCTGGGCTGAATTGAAGCTACACTGGTTTGGGAGTTGTTATTAAAAAAAATAATTTTTGAGAAGGAAAGAGATTATATCTAAATATAAAAGGAGCTGTGCACAGCAAGGAACTATGAACCCTGTGCTCTGAGGGTCTGATAGATTTTCTTAGAGCTTGCAGACTCTGCAGTCTGACTTCATAGCTTCATGTGGCTGGAGAAAGTCATAGAGAGGGATACAGAAGAGTGGGGAGAATCCTGACCCAGAGAATACCAAATATCCACTCTTCTGAGGACCCAGGTGTTATGGCCCACCTCACAAGAGAAGGGTGACCCAGGCTCTTACTAACAGATCTCTAGAGGTGGATTAGTGAGATGACCCTGAATGATCAGTGTTTGTAAATACATGTATGTGTAGTGTTTATTTTAGAACAATTTGGTTGCAATGGAGAGCAGGTATGTAGCTGTTTTGGTTATTATTATCTCTAGTAATATAGCAATATGAAAGCATAAAAATATTACTTAAGAAAATATATAAAGGAGAAGAAAGAAAAAGAAAGCATAAGAGTAGAAAGGTGTACATTCACCACTCTAGGAACCTGCGATGTCACTTGATTGTTGTAATTTTGATGTCTGTTGGTCGATGTGATGGTTGCAGCCTGGATCCCGGCGTGGAGGGGAAAGCCCATGGAACACAAAGTCTGATGGGTTAAAATGCACTAAGGCTAGGTGGGAACACCATAGTACCTCCCCTGTGGGTGGGGGGGAACTTTTACACTGTCTCTTGCAACAAACTTTGGATCTGTTGCAACACTTTTGGATCACGTGTAGGAAGGCTGGTGGAAGGCCTCAGGGGGTCTTGATGGTTTACTACACCTTCTAAGACATGACAGCTGGCTCTCACAATGCCCTATCAGACCTTCCTGGGGGGGAGGAGGGGAAGTTTTATAATTGAGCAGAGGACAATTACCTTTATAAAGAGCACCACTCCAACTTAAAGGGTGTGACCCTCCCCCTCAGGTAGTGCAAACCTCACCTCAACAAATGAGTCTGCGGATTAGGGTGTCAACATAGCTGCTGAGAATGGGATCTTAGAATCTTAGAATCAGATGGGTTGGAAAGGACCTCTGAGATCATCAAGTCCAACCCCTGATCCACTACCACCGTGGTTACCAGACCATGGCACTGATGCCACACCTAGTCTCATCTTAAAAACCTCCAGAGACAGAGAATCCACCACTTCCCTGGGCAGCCCATTCCAATGCCTGATTACCCTCTCTGTAAAGAATTTCTTCCTAATATCCAACCTAAACCTCCCCTGGCAGAGCTTAGAACCATGCCCTCATGTCTTACTGATAGTTGCCTGGGAGAAGAAACCAATCCCCACCTGGCTACACCCTCCTGTCAAGTAGTTGTAGAGAGTGAGGAAGTCTCCCCTGAGCCTCCTCTTCTCCAGGCTGAACAGCCCCAGCTCCCTCAGCCTCTCCTCACAGCACTTGTGCTCCAGTCCCTTCGCGAGTCTTATTGCTCTTCTCTGGACCTGCTGCAGCCCCTCCATGTCCTTCCTGAACTGAGAGGCCCAGAATTGGACACAGCACTCCAGGGGTGGCCTCACCAGCACTGAGTCCAGGGGAAGAATCACTTCCCTGCTCCTGCTACCACACTGTTCCTGATCCAGGCCAGGATGCCATTGGCCTTCTTGGCCACCTGGGCACACTCTGGCTCCTGTTCAGCTTCCTGTCAATCCCAACTCTCAGGTCCCTTCCTGCCTGGCTGTCCCCAGCCTGTAGCGCTGGAGGGGGTTGTTGTGGCCAAAATGCAGGACCCGGCACTTGGCCCTGTTGAACCTCATCCTGTTGGAATCAGCCTAACTCTCCAGTCTGTCCAGGTCCTTCTGCACAGCCCTCCTGCCTTCCAGCTGATTGACACTCCCCCCCCCATCTTGGTGTCATCTGCAGATTTGCTGATGGCTTTCTCTGTGGACACCTTCTTCTCCCCTCAGGCTTGTTTACTTCCCCTTAGACCTGAGATATTTGCACAATAGTACCATCTTTATCTTATCTCAAGTTCCCATCAGGTGGCTTAATTCACAGTCCAGTTCCTGTCAGGAAGCATATGCGGGGAGGGATGGGCTTCAGTGGTCGCAAATGAGCAGTTGCTTCTTTGCACATTTTGCTACAGTGAACAAAAATCCTTTGGTGATTTTAACAATGTTTAAGCCATTAACTGTAACATTTCAGTCTCTCACACCACGTGGTAGCAACAGTGGCCCTACCAGCAAGAAGCAGCTGCCAGATATGACTCTCAAAATAAATCATGGCATCATGCTGTGGAACCAAAAGGCATCTTCTCTGCCCCCAGAACGATCCATGCCTGCAGAACACGGTCTGGACACAGCCTCCCATTGATATCCTGGCAGTGAGCTTCCATTTCTTAGGCAGGTAAACTCCTACTGCCTTCCAGAAGGATTTGCTTGAGCAACTTCTGGGAAGAGTGTACTTAGGATATTTAAATCTATATGAAATGGCCAGGACAGGCTGTGTGTGCAGTAAGGTGCAGCTGGAAGATGGCAGCATGAAGTTATGGTGGAGCATGAAGTTATGGATCCCTTCCACTAAAAATGCCAACAGCAAAGGGAACTGGCAAATTGATGTAGAAAATGTCTGTGGTTGCTTAGAAAGATTTGGTGTACCTTGTGCTCAAGTTTTTCACCAGCATTATGCCTTTCCCTACCCAGAGTCTGCAAAAAGGAACCACCCAAGTGCTGCAGGGCGAAATCTCCTGGTTTAGGTTAGGGTGGCAATCAGTAGGGGATGGCTTTTTTTAATCTTTTGGGGGTTTTGGAGTGTTTTGGTGTTGGGGTTTGGGAATTTTTTTTGAGGCGTTTGTTTTTATAGGCCACTACAGAATGCTTCTGTCTCTCACTATGTAAATTATGAGAACAGTGATGTCCAATTGAACACCAGCAAGGAACTAAAAGAGCCAGGACATCTTGATTCACTCAGATTGTTTACTCTCACTCAGATTGCTTGCTGGGGGATTCTGGTTAGTGTTTGCAGCTCAGCATTTGTTTTGCACGAAGTCCACAGCCTCAACAGTGATGGTACAGGAATGTACCACAACATCTCCTGCAAGGCCCTTTCCCAGCTTCTGAGATTTATTCCCTAGATGTATTTATTGCTATTTATTACCACTAGGAGGAATCTGAATGCTTTCAACAGAGCACACTTCCATTTCTTTTACAAACGAGATTTACTTCAAGTTGTAGTGTGTGGTGGTTACTCTTGACAAACTCTAAACACACTGTGAACGTTTTGAAAATACAGTTAGTGCTTTTTTGAACATTTTAAGTCCTATACACACTATAAACACTATAGACAAAATGTTGATGTTTATGAAAATCATAGTTTGATTTAAAAACGAATTGTTTTTAATAGCATTTCATTGGTGTTGCCTAAAAGACCATGGAGAAAAAGACTCCAGGCCAATTTAAAAGAAAGTAGGTCCTTTAATGAGTCCGTAGGCCTAGAGGAATATGTACCATGTGCGCACGCCCAGACAGTGGCTCTATGATTTTATAATAAGATCCATCCAATTCCAGATTTGTCCACCCCCGGTTCTGCCCCGTTCTGTCCCCCGACACGCCCCTTTGGGAATTGGTTCTGGGGGTGTTTGGGACCCCTACTTCCTCATTTTTGTCTTCTTCGCAGCACCTACTGTTACAGTTAAATCAAACCAAAATATTTAAATTTGAAAAGTAGTAAAAATTTATTATAAGATTTACTGAAAGTGCAAATGAGCAAAACAGTGTGCTGGGTGACCGGGGAGACCTCTGCTCCGCTCACGGTCCGCAAGCGCAACAAGCAAACAGCAACATTTATACCCTTATTAATTTCCCCTCCCACAGTCACTTGTCATCTCTTCATTGGACTTAGGTTCGCGGGCTCCATTCTGTTTGGTCCTTCCTTCCCGGGCTCAGTTTAGTTGCTAGGGACTTCCCACCAATAGTTTGATTAGTCCACTGTCCTTGAGGCCTGGTATGTGGGACTTTCCAGATGGCAGTCCTGTTTATTCTTTATCATCCTTGTGCTTGACCCTCTGCTCCTTATCCATCTCCTCCTTGCCTTATAAGTACACTTGGACAATACACTTTTAGAATAACAGGATATAATATACTCATTTAGCAAAGCATAACAATTTGTCATGTCAGCATTGTGGTTAACTATTCTGCAACTTATGATTTTTCAGCCTAAGCGAAGCTTTAACTATATCGGTATAAAGTATATTAATTTAAGATATAATTTGATGAGCAAATTGTTTATTTCATCATTACTCACTCATTACACCTACAGTCCTTGGAGTTCCTCCAAAGTTCTGGGCTTGAAGTTGCTGTGTCTGTGTGATATCTTCTGGTCCAAGCCTTAGGGTGTTTATCTACAATTCTACCTTGAAAAGAAGACTAAACATGCTAATGGAACTTTAGAGGGATTGATATGAAATAGAGTAGCAGGGTTGGGTACCTGTAAACATTATGCTACAGGGTAAGGGATATAATACAGCTACATTAAAATCTACATTCACTACACATCTACTTCTAAAATCTATAAAAATTTAAAAATCAAGAAAAAGCTCTGAGGCATCATTGGGATCAAATTCTGAAATGCAGCATTTTCTTTTGAATAGAAAACTTTCCATCCACATTTACCACACTGAACCTAAATTCAAAGGAAAGTAATAGTGATGTCAGACAAAATATTTGTCTGTTTCTAGCCAAGAAAAAGGATCTCGTAGATGGGATGCATTATGCTTAACGCCTTTGTAATTGAAATAAAAGACTGCTTTGCTGTCAAGTTGCTGATTAAACCAAAATCAGGCTTTCTGCTGCTGGTGGCTGCTGTCGCTAGCGCCAGCGTTTTTTCTGCAGGGCTTGGAGCAGCTCCGGGTGTACAGCGCGGCCGATCCGTGTGGAGAGGGGCCGATGGTGAGGCCCCGGGACCCTCCTCGTTCCCCGAGGAGAAGTGTGCTGTGGGCAGAGCCCCCCGAGGCAGGGAAGGGCAGCGCGGGCCGGGCCCCGCCAAGGCCCCCGCGGCCAGGCCCAGCGGAAGCTCCAGCCCCGGGAACTGCGGCTCCCAGCGGCCCCGCGAGCGTCTGCGGCCACCGCGGCTGCGCGAGCAACCCTCCCCCGCCCGGAGCGGTGCTGGGCTCGGCCCGACACCGCGGGAGGAGGCGGGGCAGCGCGGCGCCCGCCGCCCCGACAGCGACCGAGGGCTCGCGAGGAGCCGCCACCGCCCCGGTCTCCCCGCAGCCCTGCGGCGTCTCCAGCCAGCGGGAACCGGGCTTGCCGTGCCGGGTGAGTGGAGGGCGGGTCCGGGCCCGCCGGGCGGGGCGAGGGACGGACCATGACGGGCGGCCCTGGGGGCTGCGGGCCGGGGGCTGCGGGGCCGAGGAGGCTGCGGGGCCGAGGGGGCTCGTCGGTGGGCCGCTGCTCGCCGCCTCTCTCTCTCCGCATGGGCAGGGGGGGCACTGCCGCCTCCTGCCATTGGCTGTCGGGGGCGGCGCCGCGCATGCGGACCCCGCGCGCGACGGCGGCGATTTGGGCGTGGACGGGAAGGGGCGGGGCGGGTCATGTAAAAGGAGCTGCCGCGGGCAGCGCGCGGCGTTGGGGGAGTCCCGAGGCCTTCCCGGGGCAGCCACGGCAGCGGTGTGAGGGGCTCTGGCCGCACCCGAGGCAGGCGCTGGCACCTAGGCCGGCAAGCCACTGGGGAGAAATGGAATCACCAAATGATTTGCCTTGAAAAGGACCTTGAAGACCATCCAGGTTCAGCTTCTTGCTATGGGCAGGGACATCTTCCACTATCCCAGGTTGCTCCAAGCCCCATCCAACGTGGCCTTGGACACTTCTAGGGTTGAGGCAGCTACAGCTTTTCTGGGCAACCAGAGCAACCAATGCCTTATCACCCTCGCGAAGAAGAATTTTTTCCTAGATTGTAATATCCTGCTTTCTGCAAATGTGAAGCCATTCCCCCTTGTTCTGTCACTCCAGGACCTTGTTCAAAGTCCCTCTCCAGCTCTCTTGTAGGCTCCCTTCAGGTACTGGAAAGCCACAATTAGATCACCTTGGAACCTTCTCTTCTTCAGGCTGAACAATCCCAATTCTCTCAACATTTCCTTGTAGGAGAAGCGTTTCATCCCTCTGATAGTCTTAGCGGCCCTGTGTGCAGAAGCATGGCTACCAACAAAGAACAAATCTAGCTGGCAACAAAAAATTTCTGCAGAGGCTTGTCAGCCTGGTGTTTGAGAGAGGTTGGCATATAATTGTACACCTGTCTGCGTATGTAACCTTATCAGGCTCTCTTGGCATCACAGCAATGTTTTTAATCATAACAGTGTTTTTGATATCACCTGTTGTGTTGCCAGTTCTGTTTGCAGGCTTCTTTTACCAAAGGTTTGGTGTGTGAGTTGCTTGAGAGGAACATCTGCATGATGACTGTTTCATGTGTGCAGACGCCCCCTATAAGCTAATAATGTACTTTTGTTGTTGTCAATGTGTACAAATTTTTGGGTCAGTATCTCACAATAAGGAGCAAATTTTAGATTCCTTTTTAAAATATACTTTATATTTGTTTCTACTTGTCTAACTTTAACTCTGCATTTAAAGAAATGAAAACCAGTAACAAACTAAAAAAAAAAAACAACAAAACAAAACAGGATGTGTAATTCCATTAGGTAAATTAGATGGCATTAAAAATTTGTCCCCATACAGCCTGGTATACAGTAGCCTCACAGACAGCTGAGGTACCACTACTGACAGCCTTTTGTCTTATCCATCAAGACATGAGAACCTTTTCATAGAAGTTTGGTTGAAACTTATGTTTCTCTGGAAAGATTGTGAATTTGTAATTTTCTGAGAAAAAGTTAGTGACACATTCCCAAACTCTAATTTATGGAGTTGACTTTGTTATAAATTGGACCACAACGGATCAATAAACCAATTAGAATTTATTAATTACAGCAAGAGAATATGAGCAAATGCAGCGCTGGGCGACAGGGGAGTCACCGCTCCACCAACTGCCGCAACATCATGCTAAAACAGTCCCTTTTTATATTCTTTTAGTTCCTCTTTCCGTGATGTGGCAATAGTACTCTGCGCATGCCTGGTCTGTTGCTAGGGGGTCTTTTCTGCCTCCTGGTGATCGTCGAGGCTGAAGTAAGACGTCTTCCTCAGGTGTCCTCTTTCTGCCCTTTGGCTCTAGTAGCAATCGTCCTCCTTGTATGGACTATCCTTGCGTTTCTTGGAAAATTTAGCAATCTTAAGGTATGTCTTGCCTAAACATTAGCATAGTTCTTTGTGGTTTCGCACTTGCTTTAGCGTTAAGCAAATACATCCTGTTTGATAAACAACACCACCCACCATAGTCTATTACAACTTCTATTTCTGGTCCCAGATTCTGGGTGGAGAGAGATTCATAATAGAATTGACATAAATGCTTTAATTCAAGGAAGAACACATATAATTGATTCCATGGAAATTGGTGTTCTGGTTCATTCGGTTAAATGCAGTAACAGGAACAAGGGAGAGAGCTGCTGAGGTAATGAAGTGACCAAAGGAGGAGACTGATTACTGCTGAAGAATGACAGGGTAATTGGTTTCCCAGTGCCCTGTTGCGTGCAGTGGTGGGCAGCAGCAGACACAGGGCACTTCACTTTGTGTGCAAAGCTGTGTGCTTCGAATACGACCTACATACTGATCAAACGATTTTTGTTTTCAAGGTGTTGGAATTCAAATGGGTGCTTAGTGTTGGATTAGCTCTTTGTGAGAGCCCCAGAAGAATTGAATTTGTTTGCCCTTAAACAATCTGAGCTATTTGTTTGCTGTGACCTTTGCAGTATGACATAGAAATCCAAAGGACCAGCTCTCACTAGTAAAGACAGCAATTCTCACTGTGAAAAATGTGTCAGCACTGGCATAGGTTTGCAAAGAGATGTTGGAATTTTTTCCCAATGTCCTCCCCCCCCATGTGTTTCTTCCAGGATGCGGGAAGCAAAGCCGCACGCGCTGGGCAGTGCGGGAGCGGGGGGAGGGTGAGCGCTCTCGGGAAGCACGGTGGCCACGGGGCTGGCTGGGAGTCTGTTGGTCCGGGGTTTTTGGGGACAGAGTGGGGAACCTGGTTTCGGCCGCCTCCTTTTCTTTTCCTGAGAGGAAGTTTTTTTTCCCCACGGGACACCTCGCGGAAAACGACCGAGAGACCGACCCATCTCAGAGCGAGGTATTCTGCCTTCCGACTGCCTGTGGGAAAAAGGACTTTTTTTTTCCAGTGCTGGCTGTGAGCACACATGGCTGAGAGCAGCCGTTGAACTGCCGCGACAGTCCTGCTTTCCCCCCCACCCCTCCTCAGGTTGCCGCGGATTTCTCCCCCCCCACCTGGGGAATTGGGACTTCGTTTTGTTTCTTCTGAAAGTTTTTGATTGCACCATTTGTTGTTTATTCAGATTTTGTTAATAAAAAGCTGTTTCTTTTCCTTTTCCACACTTCCACCTGAAGTTTCTTAATTTCTAAGTTGTTAACAATCTTGTTAAACTAAGACAAGCACCAATGCTGTTATAATTAAATAAATATCAACAGAGTTTAGACTAATTCACTTCTCAAATATTATATGTAAGTGTTGATGGACACTGTCATGTGAAAGGTGGGAGTTTGGTTTTTTGCTGGTCAGTACCCCAGGAAAGTTGATACCCTGGTGCCCAACAGTCTGTCAGCGTCTTGTCATGTCGAAAAACTTCAAAATAAAAGAACTGCTCGGAGACTTTGCATCTTTAAGCAGCAAAGTATTGGTTTATTGCAATGTTGGGAGTAAGGCAGTTCGCACTGCACAGACTCGCTCCACCCAAAAGTGCAAAACAAGCCATTTTATATATTTTAGGTACACAGTTACACCTTCTGACATGCATATTAATAATTAGGCAGAGTCCAGGTGGAGTCTAGGTGGAGCTTTTGAGAATCTTCTTTGGTGCATGCTCAGTCTTTCACTGGGACATCGAGCCTTCATCCTTCTAGTGGTCGTCAGGGTTGTCTTCCTCGAGGTTGAACTTTTCAACTTTCTTTGTTAGGTGACCTAGATTCTTCAAGCTTGCAAAATCCTGGCTCTTGGCCTCCTATGTATACTTTAAACATTTAGTTTACTTGATTTATTACCTTGTGGTCTGTTATGTACTATTTCCTAGCATTCTTTCTATAATGAAACCTTGGTCCAGTAAGCAGGACAGAACAAGATATTAACCAGTGTTTCTACAGTGTTCTTCTAGCAAAACAGGCAGAACAAACATTAGGTGCTACCGTCTCCTGGCTCAGCAGGGCAAGGTGTTTTATCAATGTGGTGGTTTGAAACTCCCAAGAATCTAATTTTTACGTTCAAGCCCCCCTCCCACAGTTTGCCCCTGTGAGAGGGTTTAGTGATGGTATGGACTTGATATCTTTTTCACTTCATGTGGAGAGTTTTCAGACAAAAAACAACCATTCGTTATTGGGGGAAGGGGAAAATATTTACAAAGGTTTATTTACACCCACATATATATTTACATTAAATTAAATTTCTCCTTTTCTTCAATAGAAGTCCAAGAAGAAAAGAGAAAAATCTTTCTGTCACTTCTGGGGCCACAGTTCTTTCATTTCAGTTTTCTTGTGGCACTGATTAGTGTCCTTCATTTTCCTGCAGCAGCAGATTTAAGTATGGCAGTCAGGATTTTGGTTCTTACTTTGTGGAAATTCCAACCCCGAGCCGGAGCCTTCGGGGGATTTCCTTGTAGATCTTCACTCCTCTTGGGTTAGAACATTGAAGGCAGCTTTCAGTTCAGTCTTACCAAAGCTCTTTTGCTCTTTCTCAGCACGATAAAAGCAGCAGCAGCAGCAGAGGGCATGGCCACCTCCTCCGCATTCCCTGGCTCAGCTCTCAGGACGACTTCCGGTTTTCAGCTCCTTTCTCTCTCTCTCGCTGCTGCTGCATTTTGGGACTCCCTAAGGGTTTAGAAGTCCACCCCTCTTCAGGAATTCTCTGGGTTTTCTGGGAAAGTAATACAGTCTTACCCCAAACCAGCTCTGTTGAGTTTTCCTCTGTTTTGTTGCCGGCTCTCCCTCCTGCAGGAACATCTCTGCGTCTTCCGGCTTCATGTTATCTCGCTGCTACTGGCTATCTTTTTGGCTTTTAGCCATTGTTGTCTCTGTTCAGGACTGCTCCGCTGCCGCTTTCAGTGTCTTCTGCTGCTGCTGACAGTAAGGGAACTTTTCCAGCTCTTGATTACAGGACCCGGTCCAGCACTGACACTATACTGGGTCTCCCGTAGCCTCAGCTGGGGGCCCTTGGCCCCCAGAGGGGCTCACTGGCCCCCTGCCTCCTCGTGGCTCAGATCATGGCTACCTACCTTCTAAAACTATCTTCACCACCTTCTCTTCCGTTTCTGCGGGTATGTAATTCCCGTAGGGCGCACGTGGACTATTGATTGGTCCAGTATTACCAGTGGGGCAAACCATTACTACCTCAGAGAAAAGGTTTTTCAAACCACCACAAACAACTAAGCTGTCTTTAACTCCTTTTGTGGTTTTCTCTACCATCACTTGTAATGAGACCCTTTACCAACAGATTCACAAGTGCTTTGACTGCCCTTGTTGGGGGGACTCAATAGATTGAAGACCCCTCAGTGCATCCTGCCAAAGTGTTTTCTGCTGCTGGCAACTGCAAGGACTCGCTTTAACAGTTCACAGAGTAACACTCTTTATTAGTACAAATTGGGACAGTTTAATAAGATTTGAAGGTTGTTGGTGATAGTGTCTACTTCAAAAATATGTTTTAAAGCAATCTACTGATACATATATTAAGCAAGCACCAGCTCTGATACGAAGCAATCTAAGTGATATGCTAAGAGAAAAGAACAAACAAGAACTCTAGTCCTAAAAGCAGGATTTAATGTGCATAGAGTATATTTTTCATCCAAGGTGTCCCTCTGGGGGGGAGAAGACGGACTCAGTCCATCAACTGATCCCAGCAGTTTCGGTGGAGGTCTTCTCCCACTTTCCCTCTATCTCCAACTTACTTTTATACTATTTTCTTTATGTTTGGGTGAAATTTGAGTGGCTCTAGTCATAAATACCTTTTATTTCTGTTTGGTGTACCTAATGGAGAGAGTGGTTGTGGCTTGGCACCTGAGAAGTGGGTTTGACATGGTTGTTGGCTTCAGTAGCAGAACATCTTGATTCTCCCTTGGCAGAAGGAACCAAGGTCTCAGGACCACAATGTTCCCTCGTTCTGCTGGGATTTGAATGGGGGGGCCCATGTAGTCTCCACTTCGTTCCACTCTCCGTTCTGTTCCGCTGAGCAGATGTTTATTGTTGTATTGGGGAGCATGTTGACCTCATTCCATCCAGGGAGTTGCAGCTGCTTTTTACCCTAGAATTCTGAATCTCCTCTAGATTTAACCCTACCCATCATCCCACAGACACACATAACTAAAGTAATTGTTGTTGAACGTGATCGTTGTTGTAGTTGTCTAAGTAAATATAATTACACTGGTAAAGATAGAAATTATCAGATGGTCAGGACTGCTGTGATTAATATTTCATTTTGTTTACATGATATCAGTGTAATTTATGAATGCCTAGGTGATGCAGTAGGACACTGCATACTTAAAAACCAAATGAATTCTTCCCTGAGAAGAATGTCTGGCTTTAATTCAGAAACTGAATTTTATGCTAATGGTTTCTTTACTACTCCAAACTGAGTAATACATTCACTTTTTTATTGTTGCCTTGTGAGGTGTATAGTTAGATACTGCGTTTTAATTTCGTCTAAAATTTTCTAATTATATGTTAGTCTACATTGGAATCTGTAGAAAAAGTGAAAATCAGATATAAATATCTCTTTGCAAACATTGTGCCAGTTTAGGACTGAGTGACATCAGAGGTGCTTTTCAAATAACAGTTGCTGGATTGTATTTTACTCTTATAATGGTTCTTAAGAGTAGCAGACGTAGTTGCCATCTAGGCTGACTAAAAAGTCATCATATGATGCTGAGTATCATAAAATTACCTAGAAAAAAGGGAATTAATTATCCTTGGGTTTGGGGGTGTCTTACAGCTGCCCTACCCTACCCTTTGCCACCTGCAAAGTCCTGCTGGTTTCCTGTGACTCAGTCCTGTTGGGAGTGCTGAGCACCAGCTGTTTCCCATCAGAGCTTTGTTTCTTAGGGCTCCTTGCTCTTATCACTAAAAACCGGGAAATAAACTCTCTAACTAGTTTGATAGCTTAGAAAACCAACATTACTTTATTCAGTGCTGTGGTGAAAAAATTGCCAAAAATTGGGTCTTAAAGAAACCTGCAAGGCAGGCATTCTTTATTACTGTGCCAGATGCATTAATTTTTGTTTCCTGAGATCCTGTTACATATTCATGACATTTCAGAACACTAATTAGCATATATACATATCCTTATAAGGTGTCTGAGAGGCTTCACAGAGGGTCTCTGGTGGTCATCTGGAGTCCCCAAAGTTCTAGGTGACCGCTTCATGAACTCCTTTGAGGGTATGCGCAATCTTTTACCTTGCTGTGTAACCGCACCTCCTTTGCTTGTTTGGCTGGTTTCTGTAACCACTTAACCCATGGGGAGTGGCCATGAAGAGGTGCCCCTGCTTCACGGGAGAAGCTGCACACACTTCAAGAAAGTCTGTAAAAGAATCTGCCATATGAAGTGATTGACTGCCAGTCATGTATCTCCAGGTCAGCTAGCAGCTTAGCTGTCAAATCTCGCCTCAAAAAGCAGGATGTGTGTTTGCAGATGGTAAATTGGGCTGGTAAAAGCAGCACCATGGCACCAGGAGTAGCTCACCACAGAGCTTGGTTTGTTTGGATCCTCTGACCAGATTCTGGGCCAAGGCAGATAAGCCTTAACAAGGCAGAGCATCCTGCTACATATGATGGTGTGAGACACAGTGGTCATGTCTTAGAAGGGGCCATAAATCATCAAAGACCCTTGAAGCACCCCTAGACTAATTTCTGGGGCCTTGCCCAAGAGGACTGTGCATGACCCACAGTGTTGCATCAGAAAGCCTAAAACTTCCTGCCTCAGATGAGGTACCTGGGTGTTCCCCCCGAAATGAATGTATATTAACCCACTGAACTTTGTGTTTCATGGGCTTTCCCCACCTGTGATGGATCAAGACTGCAACCATCACTTTGATCAACTGAAACGGAGCTAGGGCCTAAAGAGTTAACTCTCAATACTGATCCGGGGACCCTCCTGCTCAGAAGAATGTAATGCTTAGCTAGAGACAGAAACCAGGGCTTAGGGATTAGATGGTACCGTACACCAAAAGAATGCTCACACACCTACATAAATAAAGATAGGGTAAGAACACGAATAGATAAGGGGTGAAATAGGGGCTTGAGTCCAGTCTTGCAAAATTCACCATGGAGTCAGCGAAAATCAAGAAAGTTGAAGAGTTCAGCCGAGGAAGAAGAGTGAAAATACAACCCCGTGAGGCTGAAGAAACAGGAACAACCACCGAACATCACCCCAAAAAGACGACTCCACCCCAGACTCCACCCAGACTCCGCCTATTATGAATATTATAACTAGATGTTGCAATTATATGAATATGTATGTGAAAATGTTGTAATCCCTCGTAGAAATTGTATATAATCATGTCTCTTTTCACTGAGAAGGCAGAGCAAGTTTGTCCAGCCCGAGCTGGCTTGCTCTCCAACGTTGCCTAAATAAATACCTTGCTGTTTAAAGGCTAAATTCTGTCTCTAAACAGTTCCATTGCGCCTTTTCGGGCATCACAACGAACTTCTAAAATTGTGACAATCAAGTCTTGTTGCTGGATCCATGGGTGGTGATATCTTTCCACTATCTGCTCTTATCCTTTCTTCTGCTTTCTTTCTTTTCCTTATATGTTTTCTTAAGTGATATCGTTGTACTTTTATATTGTTATATTACTATAATGACCAAAATGGCTAGATACCTCCTTTGCATTGCAACCGAATTGTTCTAAAATAAAGCTGCCATATGCATATATATAACACTGGTCATTCAGTGTCATTTCACTCTAAACCACCCCAAGGGATCTGTTAACAAGAACCTCAATTACTCCGCCTTTAGGGGTGGGTTGTAACATTTGGTCTTTGGTTTTCTCCTTGTAAAAGGAAAATCCAGGGATTTTTTTTTAACTCTGTATTTTCATGGCCTTCTCATCAGGCAGTGTGCTGGTTTTGACTGAGATAGTTAATTTTCTTCACAGTAGCTGGTATGAGACCATGTTTTGGATTTCTGCTGGAAACTGTTGATAACTCAGGGATGTTTTCATTATCTCTGAGCAGTGTTTGCACAGAGCCTTTTCTGCTCCTTGCCCCACCAGCAAGGAGGCTGGGGGCACACAAGGGGTTGGGGTGATACATGTGGGCCAGCTGACCCCAACCGACCCCAGGGATATCCCAGACCGGGTGCAGTCATGCTCAGCATCCAGAGCAGGGGGCAGAAGGGAGGGGTGGATGTTCAGAGTGGCGTTTGTCTTCCCAAGTCACCATTACATGTGCTGGAGCCGTGCTGTCCTGGGGATGGCCGAACACCTGCCTTCGATGGGAAGTGGGAATGAATTCCCTGTTTTGTTTTGCTTTCTGTGCAGCTTTTTCTTTCACTATTAAACTGTCTTTGTCTCAGCCTGTGAGTTTTCTCACTTTTGCCCTTCAAGTTCTCTCCCCCATCCCAGTATGGGGGGAGTGAGCAAGCAGCTGTTTGGGGCTGAGTTGTAGCTGGGGTTAAACCACAGGCAGGAATGTATTGTGCAAGGCTTTGTTCATTGTTACAAGGCTTTATTTGGGCAAAGGCTCATCTTGGCAAAGTTAAACTAAAGGATTTAGAGATAATTATAACTAATATTAACTGATCTGGAAGTTTTAAGATTATTAGATATATCGTAAGTGGTACGCTATTGAAAGGATGGCTCTTAAATTGGCCTTTTTGTGTAGCATTGGTAATGGTGTTGGAAAAAATCTTTAATTGTAGCTAATAGTGCTTAGTCTTGTGAATTCCTTTAACAGACAGTGCCTAGTCCTGTATTCCCCCATGTGTGGAAGTGAATATCTTAGCCTTGAGAATTAAGACTGTGCCTGAGCAAGAGCTGATAAAAAGGCGTATCTTGGTGAAGCAGAGCAAGGCCTGAAAAGCTAATGTAGTGTAGCAAAACAAGACCTAGAGAGTTAACTTAGAATGCATGCTCTGAGCAAAGGCATAGGGAACTGAGTTTCAAGAACAACGGAGATAAGAACTCATTAAGGAATACTGAACACACTGACCCAAAGAGCATAAAGTAAAGTACACAGGAAAACAGAGAGAACCAAGAATGCTAGCATACACATAAAACAGACATATGGAAGAAAAACAGAGGGAGATAAGGGAAAGGAGAAGAGTCAAAGCCTAGGCACTCTTGCCGAATATCAGAAACTCCTGCCAAATACATGTGAAGTCAGGCACAAGAGTTCAAGAGTTCAAGAGTTTACCTGAGTAAGAGGAGTAAAATCAAGACCCCTGAGGCCGAAATAACCGGATGTACCACCAAGATACTCCCCAAAATGAAGACCATGCCCCTGACCCCACCCTAACTCCACCTGTTATGAATATTATAACTAGATGTTGCAATACTATGAATATTCATGTAAAATGATGTCATCTCCCAACAAGAATTGTATAAATATTCCAGCTGTTCACTGCCTGCTTTGGAGCTCTTTTGTCCAGTGCGAGCTGGGAGCTCCCCAATGTTGATTGGCAATAATTACCCTCCTGCTTATAGACTAAAAACTCTGTCTCTGAGCAGTCTCTCTGCGCCTTTTTGGGGCATAAAATTGGCATCATTGGCCAGACCACATAGGTGGAATGCATTCAAGGAGAAGAAACTGTTTTTAGGAAGCTGATGATCATAAAAGGATGATTTGAGGAATGGAATGTTCCCTGAACAGCAACCAGAGACCCTCAAGAAACCCCTACTCTAATTTAAATGAGTTCTGAGAAGTGATTTAAATGTGTTAAAGAATTCATGGGAATGTTTAGCATATGTGTATGAGCTCCAGGAAATGTAATGAATGTGTATTAGTTACATAGATATAAGCTGATGCATTAGATGCTGGGGATGTGCTGAGGATGTGCGTGTTAGGAGGAGAGATCCCCTATGAACCCTGCGCCGAATAAATGCCTGCTTTCTAATAGTAAAATTACAGTGTTAGAGACTACCAACAGAAACGTAAACTAGTCTTGATTATTACTTATGTCTTAAAAAAGTTGAAAGTCTCTTGAATGACCTACAGGAAAACAGTTTAAATCTCTTTTTTGTGTCACTGCTGAAATTCAGTTTGTAATTTTGGCACCTTAATTGGGACTACTTAACTTTGAGTTAATCCTACAACTGAAGAATATGCGAATAAGCATGTCATGTTCTGATTACTGATACTGTAGTCTCTGAGGCGTGATTTTGGGGCAGTGTGATGGTGGTTTGTTTTGAAATAGGCCATGATAATTACAGGTAAGATTGTTCTAATACCTGAATCGTAATTATGATTTACCATTTCTGTATGTTACTGCCAGTGTTTGTTGCTGTGTTTATCTAGACTGCTGGAGTTGCAAACATACTTAGAAAGAGAAATTTATGTAAATTTAGCTAATCAATTAATATGCATCTTTCTAGGTACGAAGGGTTTGTGGCCTGGTCATGGCACAACATTGTAACTTTTGAGTTTTTAGCTTCTGCTTTTATAAAACAGCAGGAAGCATGAAAGAATAGAAGAGCAAGCACTTTCTCCTGTTAATTTACCTCTTTGTTTTGTTGCATGTGTGTAGTGGGCTGTATTCTGTGGGGTTTTGAATTTATTTTTTCCTCTGCTTGCATAAGAGAGGTTTTCTTGACTGTTGTGTGTATCTGAAAAGTTTTTTTCTTTCATTTTATAGGAGGAAAATGGCTCAAGCTACCGCACCAGCAGCATCCATCCATGATGAGGAATCCTTAGAAAGCAGAATGGTGGTTAAATTCCTCATGTCAGGACTTGAGTCAATGGTTAGTAGAGAAATTAATCTGCTGCATCATAACTCTGTCTTAGCATTTGCAGGACTACAGCAGTATATTGCTTCCCGCTGGGCAGCAGGAAAGGTGGATTGTACCTTATTGTGTGCTGTCCAACCAGCCATTACTCTGTCTCTGCTTGTGGTAAATCATACTAACAGTCATCTTGTTTCTTGTTGTGGTGGTTGTTTTAAAAATTATTTTGTCGAATAAATAGGAAATATTTGTTGATTGCTCAGGTACAGCGTGGTTTAAAGGAAAGAGTGTGTTCTGATCTTTGTCATCTGTTATGTGGAGTGAATAAATTGTTTTGAGGCTAATGCCTTGTTCTCAGCTGCTGTACCAACTCAACAAAACTTGTTCAGAAAATATTCTTTTTAAATTGGCATATCACCTGTTTTGTAGGAGTTACCTAATTACTATGTGGTGCGGTTTAAGGTCGACCAGGACTGTGAGTGGAAATGCCCTGTTTCCTTGAAGTTGAGACACTGCCACAGATGTGGTTCTTTAAAATTGTTTTTTTAAATGATAAGCAAAACCAAGCATTTTCTTTTTAGCAATGAAACTTTGAATGGGATGGTTACAAGATAATGGGTTGAAAGCCTTTTATCCCATTGGGTATATTAGGTTCTTAAAGTCCTTGTGTCACTTTTTCCTCACATGCTGCAGTATAGGTTGCAGCAAACTGATTGAGTTGCTAGAAGAGACTGACTTTTTGTTATCACTTCTTGATCATCTCACCAATTTTCTTGGGATCTTTGTTCTCTCCATAGGCTTCCTGCCTTAATTCTTGCCACAAATTTCTCCTGGCAGAACACATGTAGGTGTCTGCAGGGATGGTCGAGACCTTTGGTTCAGGAGGAATTCACCTAAACCTGGGCCTAGCAGTCAGGACAAGGCAGAATGCAGGCAGCCATCCTGCTTGCAGCCACACCGTTCTGAAGAGAACATGGTGTGCAAGAAGTGTGCTGTGAATGAACAAAACTCCTGTATGCTTCTTGAAAGTAGGAGTTGGAGTAAGACACTCAGGATGATTAACATGAAAGTGATAATTTCACATGAATTGATGTCATAAATAATTTTAATTAGAAACAGTGCAATATCTGACTCTAGACAAGGGCTTAATTTCACTAATGCATCTACAGTGCTTTTAAGATTTCTGACGAAAAGCGTTCCAGGTGTGTAAATTGTGCTTTGCTACTGGCTGGTGTTATGTTGCTTCTAGTACCTTCTGAAGGTGGATGCTGGCAGCATAATATCACATACATTTCTGTTAACTGTATCTTAACTATAGTAATAAAAACTTTTTCTTTTTCTTTTTATAGTGTAAAGAACTTACCAAGTCCAAGGCAGAAGTTGCCTGTATTGCTCTGTATGAAACAGATGTGTTTGTAGTTGGAACTGAAAAAGGAAGAGCCTTTGTCGACTCTAGGAAAGATTTTCAGAAGGATTTTGTTACATACTGTAAGTTCCAATGTTGTATTTTTATATGTCACAAGTTGCTTAATGTATATTATATAATACTAAACTTTGGGGAGGAAAATTCTGTCTGTTACGGCTGCCTGCTATAATTACATTGTCTATGGCAAAACCAGCCATTTAAGAACATAAAAGTGATCAGTAACAGTCTTGTTTGGAGTTTTATTTCAACAATGGCTGGAAATGTTCATTTTTTTCTTAGATAATGTAACAAACTAGTACAATAGGAAGTATTAGACTGCCCACCCTCACAACACCTGCATTTCCTAGTGCACATTAATTTTATTTTGTACCCCCTCCTCCAAGCCTTTTTTTTCCACTTGTGAAGGCTGAGGTGGGTGCACTGAACGGGTAGAGAAGTACTTCTGTCAACTTGGATGGTCCTGATTCTTCAGGTCACTTCATGTCTTATTAAAGCAGATGCAGAGTTTTGACAAGATAGTATTTTTTCGTGTAGCTTTTTTATATCAATTTTATTTAGTAGACAGAATTTAATGACTTAAACTCACATCTGCATTACTTTTGTACTCCTTTAAGTACATTTAGGGTATGTTTTTTGTTTGATTTCATTTTTATAGTAAACCAGTGGAATTTTTGTGTTCATAAAACACATCAACTAAGGGACAGTATTTTTAGGAGTTAGGTTTCAAAGATTCAGTGACTCTGGGGGAGCACTGATATGCTCATTTAGGAAAGTGTTGGTGGTATACCCTGCCTAATAAATAGCAAAATGTACATTTACCTGCCTAGGGAAAGGGAGAAGATGCAGGTCAAGGGTGGGGTATGATAGAACAATCAGTCTGAGAACAACTGTAAAATGTTCTGGCTTAACTAATTAAATACTTGGGAAGCAACTATGTTTAGTCTGTAGCAGAAACACTTGCTCCTATAGATGCTTTTGGCGCTAACTAAAATTCTTCTGGAGGCTCTGTCTCAAGGTCATTTGGTTGTGGTAGGACTCGATTTTTTTGCCATTGGCCTACTGGCATGGACAGTGACTTTCTGTGCACTTACTTACTCCGAGGGAAGTCACCACAATGTTACATTGTAACAGATTACTGATACCAAAATGTAGAATTGCAACCTGATTGTGGAATCAAGTATAAGATGAATAAGTTTCTTTTTTTTTCTAATATTTTACAGGAGCAGTTTTCTGGTACTGCTGTCTATGAAAACTACTAACTGAGTAATGGGCAGGGAGTTCAATTTTTCACCTGATTTCTTTTTTGGTTTTGTTGCCTTAAGGGATTCCCTGAAGTCCTAGCTACTGTGTTTTATTGCCAGTACAGCGGTATCATAGGCCCTGATATACTGGAGACTTTGTATACTGCACACATCTATTGGTAGGGAGTCTGAAATTATGGGGATTTGGTGTTTGATCTCCTGACTAGATCTGTATTTCAGATTTTTTACTGTGGGAAGCACTGGCTTCGTATCCATTCTTGTGTTTGGCTCTATCAGACGTGATGGTCCTCATCCTTTCCTTTATTGCAGTTACAAGGTTACTCATTCTCCTGTGATGGTTTTGTACTGTCAGGCTGACAGGATTAAACAATATCCACTTTGAAAACAATGTTTTCATTATGCTTCTTGTAGAACATCATGATGTAGATCTGTGTGAATAAGGCCAACTATTGTCTGTCATTGCTTTCATGGTTTCACTAAGTATGCATCTCCCATGCTTTTAGGGGAGTTTTGGAGGGAATAGTTCCTTTCCCCTCGCACCTTGTTTCTTCAGTTGAATATGAAAGCAAGCAATTGTCAGTGCTAGTCACAATTTGAAGTGTTTTTCAGGAACCCGGGAAGGACACAGTTCTGTGTGTTTCTAACAAGTTAGAGTTGGGCCCTTTCTGTTACTTTATGATTAAAACCCTAACTTTATGATTAATAAAAGCTTTCAAGTGATTCTTACCTTGCTGTTAGAACTAAACCTTTAAAAATTCATCTGTGATGTCAGTCTCTGAAACACATGGTGCTGACAATATTGAGAATTAGTTCTCCACTTGTGTGGGAATCTTCATTTTTCTTTAAATATAGAAACAGAAGTCTAGTTACTAATCATGCCCCTGGTTATGTCTGACTCTATGCAAGCCAGCATGTATCTCCAGTCTTCACTTCTGTTTTATCCACAGCTTGTTTGTATAATTTAAGTAAGTATGAAGGCTCAGGCTTCAAACATGCTGCTTATTTTTAGTAATAAGTATCATTTAGTGGGCTAAACTGCTGAAATATATATATATGAGGTTTATGAAGGAAGTAGCATGTACACTTTTTAGCAGTATAGGGCTGATAAAAATAATAGCAATTCAGTGAAAGCAGCGCTGGAGTTTGGTTTCCTCAGGCTTTCATTCATGATGACTTTCATCCACATGGCCTCCCTGATGCCTTGCTGCAGGGCAAGGAGGAGCCCTACCCATGTCTCATTTACCTTTTCACCTTAAGAAAATGTGTTAGAAATGAATTATAGCAATGCTTTTTTCAATAGTGAGTGTTTAAAAACCAATCTACAGGCATTGATTATTTAAAACTGAGTCAGATAATGTATTTTTCTGAGCTGTGCTTAATGAAGATGGCTGCGAGCCCTGTTACAGTGAAATGGAATGTTTCAGTTGGTGTAGAACTGTATATGCTTGTATGTAGAACATATGACTTGGGTAACCTGCAGTGTCAGATATTCTAAGCCTGTGTAAGTTTGTATTGTATATAGAAAGAGTATGTTCTTCAAGCACCTGCTCATATTCAGCATATGGACAAGCGTGGATACTTGTGTGCTGTTAAGTAATCAAGGTCATACATGTCTTGCCCTAGCAGTAACTCTTTGTTTTAGTTGCTGTCCCCTGCTAAAGTGTATTGTGTGGTCCTCAGTTCCTCTTGCATGACCTTGGCAAGATGAAGTGCGTCTGTCCTCTCTGGATTGCTGTGGAGTTGTGGGTTATCAACTGTCCTGAACAGGTGACTTATTCCTGGGGTGTCTGAAGAATGCTGTTCCCTTCATGTGTTCTTCTTTGTCATCTTAGCAGTTTCCCTTGAGCTCTGTGGAATTCATTCTCTTTTGAATGCGAGCTGGAGATGGTTTATAAAATAACCAAAAAACCCCCCAACACCAGAGGAAGCCTCATCATCCCCAAGCTGTATTTGCCTGTCAGAAGGGAACTTTCAGAACAGTTTCCTGACTCAGAAACACCTTTTCAGTCATCTGGTCTGGACTTTTAAAGATATTTACGCAGCACTGTGTGTTCCATCTCATCTGCCAAGGAGATGATTCTTCTCCAAGAATCCTGGTTGCCTCTGCTAGCATTTACATTGGTACTGGCTGCTGCAGCATCCATATGTGGGCTGAGAGAAGCATAATCCTGCTAGTTCTACAGCTTCCAGCCAGCTCTCCCAGTTGTACTGCTTTTTTTGTCTTTGGTGCCAGGGGTCTGAGCTCACTTGCATGAGGTGGGGCAGTGTTGCATCTGTAGACAGTTCATCTTGGATGATAGGTCTTTATTTTTTGGAACCTTCATGTTACTTCCGGTGGCCTTGGGTTTCCACGCTGATCTTAACAATGCATCTGTGTGCTGGTTTAAAGGTAAACCAGCAGGGGAAATGAACTCAACTCAAAAGAGAGATTATAAGTCAGAATAACAATTTAATAAAATAATACAATAAGTACGATTATACAGACAAACAATTGGTTTTAACCCACAAAACCCAAATGTATAACCCAGCACCCTGGGGCATGAACAGAGTGGTGTTCTTTGGGCCCCCTGAGTCAAAGTAAAAGGAGAGGGGAAAACCTGTTGGTGAGAGTGCTGGTGCAGTCTGGTCAAGAGTGGTGGTTGCAGTCCAGTCGAGAGTGGTGGTTGCAGTCCGGTTGAGAGCAATGATCTGCAGTCTTCCTTTGGATCCCACGAGTGCTTAAAAAAGTTCCAAGACTCCAAGATTATATATTCTCCAGTTCAGGCAGGAATGCTCAGTACTTCCCTTCGGGGGAGGGGGGGGGTAGTTCCACAAAAAGAGTGTGAGGACAAGAAGGCACCCTCCTATCTCGCAGGCCTCTTAACACCTAGTTTATAGCCTGAGAAGTCAGGCTGCTCTGGGCAGAAGGTGTAAATAGTCTATTGATAACAGTTTCTGGGAAATGGCATGGAAGGCTATAGAATACACAGCTTTGGGTTACACCCATCCAGTGATGAACTGGTTCCAGCTGTTCTAACCAGGACAGTCTGGTATGGGCCAGAGTTGGCTTCAAGTCCTGCTAGAGACTTTGGCCCAGGGTCTTTTGCTCTTCTTACCTGTGCTTCATGTCCATCCAGCCACGGGTTGCAAGAACTTCTTGTAGCTTCAGGAATGTTCAGAATCTGAATGTTTTTAATGAGCACAGCCATTCCTTCTGCTCAGGATGAATGAATGAAACACAATTCTCCAAAGACCTTATGGGAAAAATTGCTCATCTTTGGCTCCTCAGTACCTTTGGTATGTGAATTACTGTTTCCTTTTGGATATACTCCATTATCTGCAGGCAAATAAAGTTATTCTTACCATAAACTAGGCTACCGTGGACCTGATTAAAGATCTGCAGTAGGCTTCTGTGTCATTGAATCCTCCTGGCCTTTGAAGAAATAGAACCATCAGGTTTTCTGGGGAATTCTTATTCTGACATTGTGCTCCCTTATGTCTGTGACTCTGCAACTAACGTAACAGTTCTGCAATTTAAAGGGGGATGGAAAAAGCAAACAAAACCAGACCCTTGAAAGACTAGATCTTGCTGGTTTAAAAACCAAAACACACTAAAACTGGCAAGTCTCTACAGGATTGGTAGTTACTCGAGAGTCTCACTACTTGTGATACTACTTTGGCCTGCTGTAATTTTCATATGAATACCTGAAATTGGCATTTTTGGACTCGTAGTAGCTTGTCCCTGTATCCTAGAGAGTTCTAAGTATCTCTTACTGAAGTTATACCATGTCTAGTGTCTTGCTATGGTAGATGCTGGCTTCCTACTCCATACCTGTAATTATAGTTTTGCAGTGATTGTCCTCACTTCAGATTTTGGCTTCCAAAGAAGCTGCTGTATGATCTCTTCTCTGTGGAGGATGAACTTTTTAGTTCAATATCCAAGAGGATTTCAAATGCATATATGCTGTGCTGAGCCCCTGACAGCTGGAAGGCAAGCTGTATTCTCTGGGTATGCTTTCATCAGAGGTGATGGCTTTGCTCAGCTCGCTTCAGGAGATCTCACAAACAGTGAGTACAAGCTCTGTGGTTGTGGTTGTCATGCTCATGTGTCTCCATGACAACTTTTCTGCAGACAAATTTGTGGAACTGGCAGGAGTCATCCTCTGTGAAAAAGTGCATATGGACACTACGGCCCAAAGGCCAACTGTTTGTTTGCCTGTCATTATCTGTTTTGTGCTGTTCCTTACTGACAAGAGGTGCATGCGCTCCAAGTTGCCTAGCTAATACATTTTTTCCAAACTAGAAGTATTTTGTGAAATAAAATAGTCAAGACTTCTTTTGTGATTGAGGTTTAAAAAAATTTTATGACCAAGGGTCCAATTAGTTCTAATACTGGCAATAATAAAGCAGTGATAGCAATAGGGCCAGATGTACAAAACAACTTATATGCCTAAAAATATAGAGCAAAGCTTCTGAAAGTCTCTGTGACATCCACTTGTAGGCATCTAAATAACTCATAAATCAGTATTTTTGGTTTTAACTGTGTTCTCTTTGTATATCTAAAAAGCATGGTATAGAAATATGTGGCTTCAGTATTTTTTAACCAAAGCTCAGTAAAGTGTATAGCATTGGTATAAATATAAATATAAATTTTCCCATGATGAAGCTCTGATTGGCATGTCTTGCTGCTTTTTTTTTTATTTTTTTCAATGGATGAAGCTGTTTACATGTTTGATCTTGTCTATGTATTATCTGCGTACTTTCACCTAAGCAATGCTCAACAGACTGTGGTACTGCAGACCAGAGAGCATCATGCACAGATCTGATATTTAGAATATGGTAGGTGGGAGTCAAGCTACAGTAGTGAGAAAATTTATATTAATTCAGTAGCTCTGTGTTAATTTTAGACTGGTGCTTAAAAATGTCTTTGAAATCTGCTGAGATAGCCCCCAACACTGCAGCTTGCTAGTGTGGGTACTGTTTTGGATGTAGTCCTTTCATGATACTTTACTTGGATGCTGCAGTAATGATGTAAATAAAGTATTAATACAATTGATTTGCTTCTTCCTTACTATTTTGATTACCTCTGATTGTACACTATCTTGTCATGCCTGTAGTAATTCAGAAGCAGTATCTAAATGGAGTGTTTAGCTTTTCAGCTCTAAAGCAGAATGTCTCAGATTTGAAACTGAATAGACTGAATCCCCTGACCTATATGGAAGCAGCCTGATACCTTTTCAAGTATTACTCTAATAACAGAGGTTATTAGTGAGTCAAACTGCTATCAGTTGTGTTTGTCTGCATTATGCCTTAAGGACAGTCTTCATTATCATTTTCAATTATGTGCTATGGTATTATAGTGAAAATACCATTCTGAAACTAGCTGACATCTTTTTATATTGCTCAGAGCCTAATCCCTTGATACTAATACAGCTAGTTCAAAAATACCGGTTCTTTTTGATGATCATGTGCCAGTGTGGAAAATGATTTCCCACAGTCATTTTCTTTGGCCCTAAACTATTCTGTGGCCAGCTGAGACTTCTGTGGCTTTTACACTCCTGAAGCTACAGAATATTTTGGAAGAAAAAGGAGACATAAATAGTAAATCAAAAAAACCAGTAAGAGCCAGGTGGAGAACTAATCATGACAAAACACTTATGGAGTTGCAGGAGTGCCATCACTGATCTGTTACCTACTTTAAATGCAAATGGGGGCTGTATCTGTGATCCTTATTTTAGCTTTGGTCAGCCAGTGCACTTCAAAGTATGTTACACTGTATGGAATTCATAGCAGGAAAAAAGGAAATAATTGAATAGTTGCTTTTTAAAGGTGTGACTGTCAAGATACTTTCCTGTTGCCAAGCCAGAGCTGGTTTACACCTCTGTAACTCTTGACCTTTCTTTCATGCCCAGTTTCCTTGCAGCTATTTGGAAGTGGCCCCTTAAAAAAACCTCTGCTAAGAGTTTGTTCTGAGTATCTGCTGAAACAGCCTCTTCCCAGTCACTGTTAATGGGAACTTACTCAGCTGTGGCTCTCAGTTGTGTTCCTGAGTTTTCACCTCCCTTTTTGCAGCAAATGACTTGGAATAACTTACACTTCTGTCAAGGTTCAGACCAGCAGAGATAAACGGCTGCTCCTGACTGTAGCTTATCACCGTTGCCCTAACTGTGCTGGCAAACATGATGTATTTACTCCTGCCATGTGTCACTTGGTAGTTGAGGCCTGGCATCTCTGGTGGTGGAAGGGATTATGTTACCGTTCTCTTGTCCTTTTTACATGACCAGGTTGCATCGTGCCTGTTTAGTGATGTGTTAATGCTAACCTGCCTGTCTCTGCTTGGGATTAAATAGGGAACCGTTTCCTAATCCGTTTTCTTGGGAGAGGTGTGGGCAAGGTAACTGCTGGCTTTTTCTTTCCTGCTTTCTTTCCTGCTTCTGCTCTTGTGCTCAGGCCTCTGTGTGGCTGTAAAACCTTAGCACTGAGAGTTAGTTCTGGGGGTCCCTATCTCCCCAGGGTGGTACAAAGATGTCTAGAGTGCCCTGATTGCTACAGCTTATGAAATATCTTTATTTAATAAAAAAACATGACGCTTCAGATGTTCCTACTGGAAAGCTAGGACACTTTATTACAGACATTGTGTCTGCCACCAGCACTTCGGAATTCTGCTTTTCCAGTCCCCTAAAGTATTTACATTGTGCGCTGAAGCCTAGTTCATATTTTGCATCTGTTTTTGCCTGACCCCTAGTTTTTGGGGGAGTTTTTCTGTTGTGGTTGTAACCACTTGTTAAATTAACTATACTGTGTTAATTTTTTTGGATTTAAGTTTCAGTTACTTTCTATTTTACATTTGCAGAATGTTGCTATGAAAGATTTGACCAGGTTATTCCTAATAAATCATGTGCTTAGCAGTTAGTTTAAAAATAATATTCGTAGCACTTACCCAGCAGCTGCAGTTGCAAATAATAAAATCCAAAGCAATCATCTCCATCTGTCTTACGGTGGGTTTTTTGCCATCACTGTCTCCATTCGACCTCACTTAAATGGTTCAGCTTGCAATCCTCTTCTACCTAACCGTTTGCAATGCAAATAATGTAGTTTCTGTACTGCATATTTTTCATATATTAATATGTGTTCATAATCTGAATTCTGCATTCTAGGTGAAAATAATTTTCCTATCATTTAGCTGGACCTTGTGGCCTGCTATTTTCTACTTTCTACTACTGCCCGCTTTCTACTACTTGCCCTTTCTTTTTCCCCCAGCTTCCTGGACTGGTTAAAGGGCTTTACCTTAAGTGGATGATGGCCAGCCCAGCTAGTCAGGCATTTCTTATAGTTTCCTTTGCAAGCTCTTTCTCATGGTATTAGGGGTGAATTAATCTGCTTTTCCTGAGTTTTACACTACTGGCAGTTTCTCTTGTTTTACAAGTCAGTTCACCCCTTTTAGCGAGTTCTCGAAAAGCAGCATGCATTTTCAAAAATTCTGCTACATAGTTAGATGCAAGTTATTTTGCCTCTCTTCCGTGACAGTGCTTTCTCTGCTTCCGTCATCTACCTCTCTTCCCTGTAGAAATGTCAGGAACAAAGACTCTTGCGGGTCATGTGCTAGTCCGGATGCCTTTTCTTTCCAGCATCCTTAGCTTTAGCCATGCCCTGCCTAGCTCAGAGCTCCCTGGTGTTTTTCTGGGGTCATTTCAGAGCTGGGTAACTTGTACAGCTGGGTTGCTTGGCTTGATTGCTCCAAAGCTTTCATGTTCTGTCACTGCCTAGCCAGCTAAGGGGTATGAAGTTAACAGCCGGTTTAAAAACTTACAGGGAAAGTTCAGTCCCATTTTCCCAGAAGCCACCCATCTTGATCCCTTGGAGTCGTAAACAAACAGAAAATTACTGGAGACAGACAATCTTTTTGAAATTCTATGGCTCCTAAATTCTGCCTCAGGTGATTTACTTTTCTTGTGGATTAGGTGATTGTTTGATAATTATGAAATTAATTTTCTTTACTTTGAGGGTATTTTCCAATTTCACGAACTTTACAGTGGTGGTCTTAAAAAGCTCACAGATGAGCTGGGTGGATGCATTCTAAACCAAACCTAAATGCTTTTAGCCACACACACATTTACTTTCTCTCTTTCATTGCTCATAGTTATGTTCATGCAGTAATTTTCCTTAAGCACATAGTAAAATATATCTATGTGAGCGTTGTCACAAAATCATTGTTGCCCTTAAGTTGCCTCTCAGAGTGCCTATGCAGGAGTCACATTCATACTCTCATGATTACTTCTTAGCTTTCTCTACCTGGGGGATTAAAAGCCACCTGATTAAAAATCATCTGATGTTTCAAGATGCCTTATGTACCATGGGACTGACAGCTCATTTTTCTGCTGAAGCTTGATTTTTTGGTTTCTTACTCTATGGTGATGTTGCCCGTAACAAAAACACAAACCAACAGAGTGCCGGTTTATGCGGTGCTTTATTCGGGGCCCCGGGAACCTGAGGACTAGCGGCCCAAGTCAGGATTCCAAAGACCTCCATTCTCAGTTCAGCTTTTATACACAAACAAGTTTACGTGCAGTTTCCACAGCAAAACAGTTACATTCAGTTACAAACAAGCTCATAGCAGTTTCTACAACAAAACAGTTACAAGCAAGCTCATACTTCATACTGATAACAATTAATAATCATCTACTCTAATCATAAATCTTCTAAGCTGTCTTACCCCTAGAAACTGATTAACAGACCCTTACCACATCCAAGGTAACAAATCATTATATACATGCTTGACTAAATCCTTTGATTGTTGTTGCCATCTCTTCAGCACATTCCATGCTCACAAACAAAGTTGCTAACTTACTACTTTGGAGTGCTGCTTTCTAGGCCTACTCTCCTACTAAGCCTTAGCCATTCTACTACTAAATTCGAATTATTCTGCAACAGTGAGATGTGGACAGTGCTGGGTTTTGACACTTGTCCACAATGTGACCCAGCAAGGCATGCTCTGCTCCACAGGAGAAATGCAGCCTGCCTTCTCCCAACACAGCTCTCCCCTTACCTCTGGGTCAGGTGCTTGGCAGACAGACACTTATGGCCTCTTTCAGTCTGCTGCCCTCAGACTGTGTGGACCTTAGAGTAAGTGCTGAGCTGTGTTCTCTGTGATGAAGAGAGCTGTATCAAATTATAAGCAGCTGCTTCAGGCAGGAAGCTATAGCATCTGCCCATACAGAGGTCAAGGTTTAGCTGTCCGATTGCTGACAAGCAACAAGAAAAAATTACCAAATTAAAATTTCATCATTTCAAATATTTTTGTTCCATCATAAACTTTCTTGTAAGAGGACTTTTTTTTTCTGTAAAGCAGCCTATTCATTTTATACTATATCTGTTTTATAAGAATGGAGATAGCTGGGAGATTCCTTTTCCAGCCAAGTGGTATGCTGGACTGTCAGACTAGGAGAGAAGGATATTCTGAATATCCAACACACCTGGATAGTACAAGAAGATAAGAGACACTTAGGTATATATGGACTCTCAGTGCAAAATGAGCATTGTTGGGAATTGGGGAATTGTAATCCTGAATGTAGAAGAGTTTTTGCAGAGTAACTGGATTTCTCCTGCAGTACGCTCACAGCTGTGTAGAATGCTATTCTTTTACATATAACCATTCCTCCCCCTTCATGAGCTATTTACCCTGTAAATACAGCCCCCTCATCCCTCTTTACTACTAGATCTTGTTGCATATGTCCCAGGCACCCTCTCCCTCTTCCAAAGGTAGCCTGAATCCTGCTGCGGGCTCCAGTAATTGTAGCGAGGGTTCAGCAGAACCTGTGAAATTGTGTACCCTCTAAGTGATCACGTGTCCTTCAGTGCTGCCAGGAGGAGTGAATGGCTGCTACCTTCGATCAATTGTGCAAGGCTCTCACAAATCTTGCTGTGCTGTGCTTGAAAATTGATCTTGTTTGTCAGACTTGATTAATATTGACCAAAGAATGTGGGAGAGATTAGGGAGGCAGATGCATAATGTAAGCTTAAGAAAATGGATAAAAATCATGTAATAAAAAATCTGATAAGGATTTCTCTTCTAGTTAAGAAAGAAAATTTCTCTATCTCTCTGTCTGCTTTTCATTTTAGTGTGAAGTGGGTAGTGTTGTCATTTTAATTTTGGTTTATGTATTATTTTTAAAAAGTGTGGGTACACTTTTGAGAAGCTGATGGCAGTAAAGGCATTTTCAGTGAATCAGTTTCTTACATGGAAAAAAACCCCACTCGAAAAGCAACATTACATGGAGCTGTAAATGGAAACTGGTGTCTCTTATCCCCGAGTCCACAGGCAAGTCTTAAAAACTGTCATTAATTAAGCACCTGTGTTACAGGTATACAATTATATCCCACTTCTGTGTTATTTTTCGTGTTCTGATAGGCCCTGTGATACTGCAGAGAAAGCAAAAGTTTCAGGCCTCAAGAGCTGGAAAGCTCAATGTCGCATGGAGGTGGGTTTCCAGAGCATGAAGCCAGATGTGTGATCTGAAGAGGAAGGACAAGATTCTCTTTTAAATGAAGATATGAGCTTTTAAATGATGAATGTGGTTTTACTAAAAGCATTGCTGCTTCAGCTCATTGCACAGCCCATTTGTAGTCAGTTGTTCAAACTGATGTTTGTTTTCTTGTGTCAGTGTAGAATTCTGATGTCAGGAGTCCTGGTGATGCACATCGCGGTGTGTCAGGCTTACTGCTGTGCTGGCTCGTGGGGAAGTCATGACACAGCATCAGCATTGATCATGCTCTTGCACACAGGAACACAGATCTTCCTTGCCTTTCCTTCCAGGTAGGCAAGCATATCTCTGTTGTTTGCTGGATGATTCTCAGTAAATCTTTGCAAGAACTGAACAACAAGAAAGAAAGGCTGCCACCTGAAACCATCCCTTTTATTTGCTTTTTAATATTGAAAGTGTTATTATTCCCTCACTCCTTTTGCAATGACTTTTGCTCAGAGACTAGAAGCAGATGTAGGGCTGAAATCCTCTCTATTCTGCATGATGATGGCTTGTTTCCAACTCCTCCTATTTGGCAGTAAGAGGCGTGTACTTAAAATGTCCTTTGAAGGAGACAAGAGCTGTTGTGGCAGAACTCAGATCCCTTCTATAAAAACTTCAGCAAAGCACATACAGCATAAACAAACCAGAATGTAACAGAATTGCTGCATAAGATGTCATGCACAGCAGTAGAGAGCTATGGGACCCTCCACACTGGCATTTTACCTTTTCCCTGGTGACTCTGTTGGTCCTTCTTTTCTTGGCAGTTTTGCATTTTATTTTTATCTTCTTCTGAGCCTAATAGTGTTTTCTACTTCTTCATGCCAAAAAAAGGTCTCCTTGGACGTGTCTCTTAATTCATCATTCTTAATCCTCAGAGGGTGATATTTACAAAGGTTGTAAGGAGAATATAGTTATTCTGGTGTAAATTCAAGTTTGCTCATTGCTTATGTACATAGATATGTGCATTGGCTTCTAAGGCAAATAAGATCTTAGGATTTTCTGGCAGGAATCCTTCCTGAGCATCTCTAGTATAAACTGGAGGGACTAGGTACTGGCAGTTTGAATAATTTCCTATTTTATTATTTTATTTTTGTCTATTTTTTATAAATAACTGCCAGGTGTTACAGAAGAGGACAGGGCTGCAGAACTGCAGAAAACGAAGACTACACCAGCTGAAACAGGGGTAAACAATCTCACAGGGGATGTTGTAGACCTGGAGACTCTTAGAAAGTCTGTGGAGGACTTTTTCTCCTTTTGCTATGGTGAGTGCTTTAAAATTTTCTGAAGAGCTGTTCTAGGTTTCTAAGTTTTTATTCCAGCTGGGAGGAAGAAACTGCACAATCTTAGCCTTCCAGCTACACTGCTATTTTTAGAAACTTTTAGTAGATGTTTCTAAAAACTGCACATATAGTGGTTAATTTGCTTCTTGATGTGTTTTGTGGGATGTGATTTCAGATTATTACCCAGTGCCATGTTAATACCAGCAGCACTTGGTTTCTGAGGAGATTTGCACTTTGCTTTTGCTCCAGTCCTCTCCAAAGTTATGAGAGAGACTCATTCTTTTGCTAACTTGAGCAATCTTGACCTCAAAACAATCTCTATTTTTTTTTCTAGGTGAAGCTTTAGGAAAGTCAACGATGGTACCTGTGCCATATGAGAAGATTCAGAGGGACCAGTCTGCTGTGATAGTACAGGGCCTGCCCAAAGGACTTGCATTTAAAAATCCAGCAAATTACGATGTTTCAACCCTGAAATGGATTTTGGAAAACAAGTCAGGGATCTCGTTTATTATCAAAAGGTTATTTGCTCACTCTTTTGCACTAGTCTGTCCAATTCAGTTTTGTACTTAAATTAAGTAAAATTAATTTTAATTTTTAAATAGCTACATTGCAGGCTGTTTCTCTTAAACAGGAATGCGCTCTCTGTAATGTTACACTACCAAGTAATTAATGATGTCTTTGCTAAAGCTAAGTTTTTCTTTCCATATTTCCACACAGGCCTTTCCTAGAACCAGAGGAACACATAGGTAAGTTACTGCTTACTCAGACTAAACAGAAACAGATTTCAATTTGAGTTTAGATAGCAATGTAGATAGAATATTTGGTCATGTCCATAAAGCAGCAAACTGCAGAAATTTCTAGACCGTGAGTTGCCTTACTTATGAAGCTATAACCTTTTCCTTTATGCATTCTACCAGGAGAAACTCATTAGAGATTAAATTCGTTCTATTTAATTTTTCATCTGTTTACTGAATTTAAGTTTAATGTGGATTGGATAGTATCCTAGGGAAGGGAGAATGGAACTTGCAAAAGACTGCATTGCACTTTTAGAAGATGCCAAAACTTTGCAGTGCTTATGTTCCACTACAGAGCTGATTTTGGCATTTATATTTAATTATAAAAATTAATTTAATCTTCTGAAGTGGCTTGGTGTTGTAGCTCCTATGAAAGCCTCTCTATATCAAAAAAATCTAAGCTAGAGTAAGTTTTGTAAAATCCTAAAAGATTCAATTCTAGCTTAGGAGAAATCCCTTCTGTTCCTTTCATGGGATCATGTTGCTTTACTTGCTAAATGAATATATGTGAGGATTCATTTAAGAAAAGGATGAAACAATCTCTATAGGAATGTAATCGAAAAAGAAGAGTTTAATTTCTTAGGTGAAACAGACGGAAGTTGATGCTTCATTAGTAAAATTAAAAATGTGTTGTTTGTGCTCAGTTAGAAGATTAGAGATTGGGAAATTACAAAGATTCTGGTAACAATATAGTTCTATTGAAAATGCAATGTGGGTTTTCAATGTGGTGAATGACATTCTAAAAATATAAGTTATTTCTGTCTAACTGTAATTTAGGACTAAACTTAATCTATATGAAACTATCATTTTCTTTTAACAGAGTTTAGGTGAAAGACTTGTTTATCCTTGTTTTCCAAGATTTTCACTTAGCATCATGAAAGACAGCAGTGCATTTTACCATGCACATCTGAATAGATTTTATATTGATGTTGCTTTATAGATTATTAAGGTAGTTTAATGAGATCTTTCTCTCATTATCTGTGAATACAGAAAATATGCACATGTGCTTGTAAAATGTAAACAGGTTTTTGCTTTGTGAAATCAATGTTATATTTTCAATTTGTATTTAAAGTAAATGGAGTACAGGAAATTCAAATACTGTTTTTTAACTTTCAGGAGCTCATATGACAGATGCTTCACATTCAGTTATACCTCTGGGTGGAAGGTAAACTTAAAATAATGTAGCTTTCTTTTTTGTATCAGCTATGCATTTTCATGTGGTTTATCTTTCTCTTGGTGTACTTTTTCTACCCAGCTGACCTTTAGATAACTTTTGTTTGCTTGACATTATAAAAACATCTTCTCCTTCTTTAGACCATTATTTATGGAGAAACCGTTACAAGTTAAACAAATGGCAAAGTGTCTCTGTGGTTTAATTAGCCCACAGAGTGTTCTTAATTCACAGTTTGTCAGTCAGGGATAAATTTGCCACATTTTATGGTATAACAGGGGGAACAGATGTCAAGTTGCTTCCTTCTCCCTCCTCAGTTTGAAAAAAACAAAAGTAATTTTTTTGGTTAGTAAATGAAGATATTATAGTTGGAATACATAAAAAATTGGTTAATGTGAAAACAGGCCTCAATTTTCTGTGCTTCTGTAATTGCTTCTCATTAAATGCTAAACATGATTTGAATATTTTGTATGCCCCAAAAAATGTAGGGATAGGAGATTCCTGGCAATTCGCATGATATGAGTCAGATAAGCCAATATGCAGTTTTTTACTTTTGTGTTTGTGTTGGAAATAATTCTGGGAGATTGATTTTACTTGACAGGTTGTAAAGCTTGAGGAACTTCCCAGAAATGTGATGTTTGTATTTTATAATGTCAATCTGCTTGATTTGTTTATTTTTGTAGTTGTCCTCCTATTAAAGTGAAAATGGAGCCAAGCGGAGATTCTGGTATGTTCAAAATTTTGCCCTTATTTGCAAAAAAAAAAAATAAATCTGAATTTAAGCAAAGCTAGGAAGCTTAAATAAACAAAAGCAGCAAAAAGACATCTTTGGTGAGATGGAAAACCCTTTTTTTTCCTTGAAACTCTCCACTTTTCTGAACCTTAGCTAAATGCTTCCATCTCAAGAGGGAGGAAATTTGTAATATATTGTAGACTAAAATAATTTATCTTTAAGTAGTTTAGAAAAGAGGAAATTCCTCTGTTTTGTTTGGGTTTGTTCTAATTCAAGATATCTTTGTCCCTAATGGGAAACAAAAAAACTTTGTTTATTTGTTAATATTACTAACATATTGAAAATAACAAAATGTCCATTTTCTAGCCAAAATGGAAATAAATAAATAAATACCAAGATGTGTTATTTGTTATTAAAAAATTGCCAACCCATTCCTAAATTGCCTTGAAGATAACAGATGATTCCCCTAGCCACTGTGATCTGTGGCAGAGCAATGCTTAAGAGTCTGCTGTGAGGTAAAGGCATGGATAACCTCGTTAAAGCCAGTGAGGCAGCAAGTGTGCTGGAAGATAAGGTGGTGACTTTCCTTTTTGTTGGGTTAGGCTGCACTGCTCCCTTTCCTATAAGAATTAAGTTTTTGTATGTAGTCCAGTTTCTTGATCTAGTTCTTTGTGCTTCACAGCTTTAACCTTGTGGTTTAGGAACCCTATGTGGTTAACATTTAGCCTGACATACACAAAGGGTTAACTTGAACTTTTTGCCAAGTCAGTCCCAGCTCTTTCCTATGCTGCTTTCTACACATTTTCTTTTGTCAGAAAGTTTTGAAAACATTTTAGAGAATGCTGTCAAGGCTTATGGAGGGGGTATGTGTTGCTCTGTCAGCAGTGCAGTTTGACGCAGGCTGTATCTGAACTTGTCTGCACAGAGAAGTGAGCAGGAGCAGTCTACGAGTATTTTCAGCACGATGAGTAGTAAAATATATTCTTTTTCTGTGGTAGCATGCAAAAGGAAGGAACCCATTTAAAAAAAATCTTCAGATCTGAAATACCATCTGCAGGGACACATTTAGTTTGTAGGGAAGCATTTAATCCTGGATCCTTTCGGAGGGTGACCAGACTGAAACATAAGAAACCAGCAGGTCACTTTTTTACCATTGTTTTAGCTCAACAAATGTGTAGTGTCTTTTCTTCTTTTTTTCTTCTTTTTTTTGACAGAGATCAGTGAGGGTCTTGGTGGGTGCTGTTGTTTGGGTTTTGTAAGAATCTACTTATTACTATTTTCCATATTTCATTCCTTTGTTGCTAATACAGGAATTTCTTCGGAAACGGCAACAGTACCAGTGAAGGGGGAATCAGATGACCCTGACTACTGTAGATTTAATATCCCAGGTAATGATAGTAATTTTCATATGTGTTTATCTCATGAAAGGGCTGGTTGCATAAGTGTTGCTCTCTCCACGCCTCTCCGTTTACTTATTTTTGGTCATTAAACACGCAATTACATAGCTCTGTTAGGATACAGCATTTCCATGCTGCCTATCATTTAAGTTATTCTGAAGAGTGCCAAAATATCCCGCAGTGTAACCCAATGCCATCTGAAGGGAGTCTGCTCTGAAATTGCGTCCTTACAAAATAGTACCCATTGTTCTGCAGCGTATTTATCTGAGCTGAAAAATCCCAGTTATACAATATACTTCCATAGTGAAGTCTAAGCAGTCTGGATTTGAAGGGGGGGATTTGAGTAGATTGGAAGAAGTGATGGGGTGCTCTGAGTTAAAAGAGATATTCCCATGTCAAGTCATGCCAACTTCCCTGGAGTAAAGCAGCTTCCCCTTCATTCTTTGAGTAGCTACCACTCTGATTCAAGCCAAAGGTTGTCCAAACTGTAGAGAACTATAAACTCTGGAGTCATATAGGGGTTTGTGTGTGCGTGGTGGTGCTGTGCAGGAACTGAACCTTCAAAAACTGCAGTTATTCTGAGGTGTGTTCCAGTATTGCATTTGCAGAGACATGCTACAAAATAAAGCAAATGGTCATAGTTTTTGCTAAAAATAGCCTACAGCTCATCTTTCCAGTGTAGCTGCAGGAGAACCAGAGCATTAAACGGTAGGATTTTAGGAGTATTACTTTAATCAGTTAAGTGTCATTTGTATGCTGGTTTCTGCACCAGCCCCTTTTAACCAATCTGTCTGTAGCATTCAAAAGAGCTGTTATTATGAAAAGCAAACAGCCTTGGACAGCATCATAAGTTATTTTAATCTCTCTGAATTTATGTATTTAATGTAGGTAGAAATTTGAAAGGCAAAGAGTACTCCTTAGGAATATAAATTTTACGAACAGGAAAGAGATAAAGCTGATTAAAAATTCATTGAAAAAGGGCAGAAACATCAGCATTTTGTGTTTTAAAATTAGTTTATTAACACACAAAAAAAATGAAAGCCTGCTGTTCTGCATGAGTGTCTGGTTGTTCAGTAGTCCAAGAAATGCACACACCTGACAGTAGCCCCTCAACATTTTTATTCTGTTGAACCAGGTAAGTAGGGACTTATAGATACTTAATATTTAACACAGTCTTTCCGAAGTTCAGCATTACAGAAAGTATGAAATGAGAATATAGTATATGAAATTAAGAGTTACTTGGCAAATTTCTCTATAGGTGTTTGTTGTGAGACACCCTTTAAAAGCCCTTCTCTTTATTCCCAAGCAGGCCCTTCCAAGACATCAGACATGGATGAAAAATCTGGTCTTGCAAAAAGTTACACAGGTAGATCTTTTAGTTGTATTTTTCTTGTTTTGGAAATTGAATATGTGAACCCTTGATTTGCAATAAGAGTGAGGGTATTGGAACTAAAACATCAAAACAAGTGAAAATTTCAGTTGCTTTAATTTCCAGGTGTTCAAGTAGAGAAACATATAGAAGGGAATCTCATTTCTTCCTTTTATAAATTCAGGACCAAGCATCAGATTTATCACTAGTGATTTGTGTGAATAGATATGTTTCTCAAGAAATTCAATCTGTTTAATAATTACTTATTAATTTTAATAAAAGTCTGCTTATAAATTGTGAGTCCAACTTGATCATTTCTTTCCATTAAGTGTGAGATGAATGGGCACAAACATAAAAAAGTAAATGGGAAGTCTGTGTTTAGTGGAAGCAATTCCTTACTGCATCTCAGCAATAGCTGAAATACATTTACCCCAAAATTGTGCAATTTTTTTCAGCTTCTTACAATTTGTATTGAAGATACTGCTTTCCCAATTTCCAAACACCAGAAAATACACACCTGCATTTCAGCATGTTAATTTCTTCATAAGCTCAGAGTGCTCTGGCTGCCATGAATTTTTAAGATTCAGAAAATGAGTCTTCTGTGTGTTATTCATGTGAACATTATACCTCTGGATTTTACCTTGTGAAAATCCTTACATTGCATAGTTGGAGTTAAAAGTTTCTTTTGACATTTTACTGTAGTATATTTTTTTCCTTTATATTTGTAAAGAAAGCCATGAGTGTGGCTCCATCTCCATACTCCATCTTACAGAGATCTGAAAGCAGATGCTCTTGAAAATGCACAAGTGCAGCATTACTGTGCCAGAATAAGTAAAACACGTTCCTTCATACCCTGCTACTTAATGTTGGTATAGTTTCTGATCTAGCTGCCTGTAGTTTTTTAAACTTTACTGCAGTTGAATATAAATTGCTGTTTCTCACACCGAGTGTTGATAGGCCTAATCCTGTTTGTTTTGTTGGTGCACATGGCCTCAACAAAAGCCTTTGTGATCATGAATTTCCCTCCCGTGTTTCATTATTGGCCTTGCAGCCTGTTATGGTGGTCATTACAGTGCAACAGCCAGAGGCTGTGTAAATGGTAAAGAAATGCCTAATCTGTGGTGGCACACAGCCTTTGTTTATATTTTCAGTAATCCTTGATAACAAAGAGAAAAATATTGATGATTGTATTAATCCTTCTAAGCCAAGAACAAGGGATTTCCTACTGTCCTTGCCACCGACTCTGCATTGCTGTACACGTGGTTTAGCAAGTGTAATCCTCACCTCCTTACCCTTGTCTGGAATTGCTTCAAGGCTTTTGGTAAAATATCTTTGCTTCTGCTTTTGTTGCCTGCAGTGAGTGCCAGGGGTTTCTCTGACAAATGTTAGTTTCAATGTAGAATCGTGGAGTGTTTGGTTAGAAAACCCTTTTCTGTGTCCATCATTCAGCAGCCCTGTTTTCCCCTTTCAGCTTCCTCCCAGCATGACTCGTCAGAAACACGTGAGAATCCTGAGGTCGAGGTCACTCTTGAAGGTCAGTTCAGTGGTTCATTGATTTCAGTCTGTTGGGCATTTTTATATTCAAAAAATGCTTTCCAGTGCCTGGGTTACTTGTCACTGAATAAACAGACTTATGTGCCAGTGTTGACTGCAGCTTGGATTGTGCACTGCTTGGTAAACAGACCTAGTCCAGAAGTTTTATAAAGCTACAATATGCTGAAGGATATTGGACTTCCTGGGCTGGTTTTGAAATGATGCCAGGCAGCAGTTTGCATCTTTCACGTTCATTTCAAGTGTTGGTAATGAAGAATACTCATTGAACACACAGGATGTTATAACTTTCATTCATTCTGAACAACACATTGTTTTGTAAGCACACTGTAGCTATATAAAATTTCTGGTGAACACTCGCTTCTGGGAAGAACTGTACCAGAACAGAAGGGCTGTGTCACAGGTGGCATAAGTGAAGCCTCAATTTATTTGCCTCATAGCGATAAATACGAGAGAAAAACCTTTACACTTGCCACTTGCCTTTCTCATCTGAATGGCACTAAAGCCACTGCCCAGTGTTGCTGTTGTTTTCAGTGTAGGATCTTGGTTGGGAGTCAGCTCTGTTTCTTGTGTTTGTGGATTACATGTCCTGTGACTGCTTTACAGCACTTCTGCGAGTGGCTTTGCAGTGCTTGTTTCTGGAATTCGATTAGGATTGAGACCACCCAATTAGCAATCTAGGAAATAGGCAGGGGCATTTAGGACAGAAGCTGACACTTCTGGCATTACTATTACCTTTTTGTCATCCAGCAATAAAGTAACTCTTACAGAAGAGTTCTTATTACCTCAACAGAAGAGGTAATAAGAGTCATTAAGTTCTGTGTATCCGTAAAAGTCTTTCCGCAAAAGTAAAAATGATCTGGAGGGGTTTTGTCTGACGGAATATAATACAACTGCATAGGTACAAGGTGTGTCAATATGTCATGTTATTCTTGCAAAGTGAACTATACCCTTAGTGACCTGGGTACCTGCTATTCTTTATGTGAAATTGATTGTCTTTGTCTGTTGAAATGGTTCATTTTCCATTAAGGTTGCAGGTGTTGGGAATTGGACAGTCTTCCTAGCTCAGGAACCTAAGGAGGATAGGGTTGGATTGAGAAGTGACTGGCTGAGTAGCAGCTCACGCAAAAATTCCTGCATTTGCAGTTTTCCTGTCTGTCCATCTGTGTGTGTTTTAGGTGGAGTTGACCTTTTATATGAGTTTTCATTTGTGTCCATTAGTTTTACAGTGTTTCAAAACTGGTTTTAGTACCTTTGAGCTCTTCAAGACAAAACTTAGGTACTGTTGTTGCGAGACTTTCTAGTGGAAGGGTACTACTTCCAGTTAGATAAAAAAAATGTAGTCAATATCTGCACAGTTTATTTCCTGATTTCCTTTTGCTGTTGCATGGTCATTTTATGATTGTGAGGTTTGCAGTCATGTTTCAAAACACAATGTTGTTTTCCTTAGGAAGTACAGAAGCAGCTGTGCTTTTTGCTATCTTGTGCCTTACAGAGTCCGTCTTGCACAGGTTGTTCCTACAGGGGTAGGAAGAGGAGCTTTCTAAAGTTTCTCACATAAGTAATGTGTTGCACAGTTTGGTGCCCTGATAAGCCCAGTCCAATACTTGCATTAGAGCTTTGAAATTCAAAGCAGTTCCAGCATTGTACATGAGTTGTCTGGACATTGAACCAGTGTTCAATTTTTATGTTTCTTTAAGATGATGATGACTATCTGCCCCATAACGAGAGACCAAAAAGTGCCCAGTCAACTAATGGAGCTGACAATTCTGGGAGAAGAAAAGCGGAAGAGTGCAATGTTGGTAAGTGTAGAGTGAGATACACGCAGGTATCCCCCCAAAATGCCAAGGCATTGGAACGATCCCAAAAAAGGTTTATTTCCAAGGTAAGAACACAAAAACTGACAAAACAAAATCCAGCTGAGGAAAATGCTGGGCCTGAGTAACTCCTGCCTCCTGATCTCTGCCAGGCTTGTTTTCTTCTCTGGCCTCCTCCCCCCAGGCTCACCACCAGCATGGCCTGTAACACCCATGAGGGTTTCTCTCTCCTCAGCCCAGAGAGACTGCAGCTTTTTCTCTGAAATGCAAAAGGTTTTTTAAAGTGTACTCTTGGGCAGGAGGGACTACCTTAGGGAAAACAAGTTCTAACTCCTCGTTACAAATTCTTCTGAAAGGGTACCACCCCTACAGTAAGATAAAAATATAACATCTTTTGTCCCTCTGCTTGGTTTTATAAAAAGATATTATGCTGCAGGAGCGAGACACACCAGTGCAAGCATTCATTTAAGAGCTCAGGGCTCTTTGTAGATGTATTGCAGGAGTATAATCATCATCATAGGCTACCTCTGTTGCTTTTAGTTCTTCAAAGTGAGCATGTGAATGGACACACAGAAAGCTGGGATCTTTTTGGTGGTGTTCTTTCATGATCCCTTAAGTAGAGTTCTCCACAGAAATGCACCCACACGCCGTGGTTACTCTGGTCGAAGACGCTTCCCCGGGGATTTTTTGGAAGTCCTTTACCTCTCCTTTATTCCTTTGTTTGTTTTGGTTTCTGGACACATAGCCCATTCATCTGTCTACTTTTATAGTAGACAGCCTAGTCAGGTATATGTTTTTTACCTGATATGTATAAAGGAAGCCACCAGTGTTCAGATTGCAGTGAAGGAACAGATGTGGAAACACGGTTAGAAGATCAGAGATGTGAAATGGGTTTTTTTGTGAGAATAAATTAACGTAATCGGTTGGGATTTTTTTACTGAAATATTTGAAAAGGTGTCATCTTAGTTGGAGTTGTACTTCTTCTCCAGCCACATTTCTCTTTTCATATTTCCGCAAGGTTGTCTTTTGTGATTTTGGTTTTGTTTTAATCTTTTAAATCACACCACTCTGGGGCATGCTAGAATCTTTTATTATTTTTTTTAAACTCTTCTGATGCTCTCAAAGTGTTCTAAGCAGTCAGTTGATGTGACAGTTATTTTTGTGACCTGTGCTGGTTTAAAAGTAAACCGGCAGGAGAAATGAACCCAACTCAAGAGAGATTACAAGTCAGAGTTACAATTTACTAAAAAGATTACAATAAATAGAATGATAGAGCAAAAACTGGTTTTACCCCCCAAAGGCAGCTGTATTACCCAGCCCCCTGTGACAAGAAGAGAATGGTGTTCATTTGCTGTTACCACGTGGCCCCCCCGGGTGCAAAGTAAAAGGAAAGGAAGCCTGTTGGTCCAGATGATGGTCGCAGTTCTGCAGAAGTAATGACTGCCGTCTTGTGGAGAGTGGCAGTCAGAGTCCTGTTGAAGTTCTTGTCCTCCTCTGGATCCGAAGAGTGGTACCAGAAGTCCCAAAGCTGGAGGATTATATATTCTCAGGTTCAGGTGGGAATGCCTAGTACATCCTCCAGGGCAGGAAGTTTCACAATGGGTGATTTAACTCTGTGAGTCCTGGGATATTTTTGGAATCTTTGATGGCCTAGGTCATTGCAGCTGCCTATTATGCCCATCCCTTATGGCCCAATAGCAGAGATGACCCTCTCAGGCTGGGTGTGAAGGTGCTAATGCCTCCCTGGAGGGGAGTTACCACAGCTGAGTCACTGGTGTGAAGACAAAAAATCACTCACCTGCATCTCAGGGTTCTTCAACACCCAGTTTGTAGCCTGAGGTGTCAGGTGTGCCCTGGACAGCTGCTGCAAACGGTCCACTATTACCAGTCCATTAGAAATGACACAGAGGGTGTAGAATACAGAGTTTTGGTTATACCCACATAGTGATAAACAGGTCAAGACCTTAAATCATCTTGTCTGGGAGCTGCTTTATGCTGATGACCTTGCCCTTGTTGCCCACACAGAAGCAGCTCTGCAGCGTTTAACATCCTGCTTTGCTGAGGCTGCTGAGCTCTTTGGGCTGGAAGTCAACTTGAAGAAGACAAAAATTCTCTATCAACCTGCACCTCAGGAAGTCTTCCATCATCCCCATATCACCATTGGCCAATCAGAGCTCAAATCAGTCCAGTAGTTTAATTTCCTAGGTAGCCTTATCTCCTCTGATTTTAAGACTGATGGAGAGATAGACAACAGGTTAGCAAACTCATATAGTGCTTTCAGAAAACTCCATAAAAAAGTATGGCATAATAAACACTTGAAGAAAAACACCAAGATCAGTGTTTACAAAGCCATAGCGCTGTCTACTCTATTATATGGATTTGAATCATGGGCCATTTACTGCCACCACCTGTGTCTCCTAGAAAGCTTCCATCAATGCTGTATCTGTACAGTCCTTAACATCCACTGGTCAGATTATGTGGATGGTCAGATAATGGTCAGATCCATACATCTGTTCTTGAGCAAGCAGCAGTCACAAGTATTGAGGCCATGTTGATGAGAACACAGCTGCGCTGGGCAGGACACGTCTCCAGGATGAAGGACCAACCACTGCCTCCCTAAGATCTTGCTTTATGGTGAACTGGCCACCGGCTGCCATAGGAGAGGAGCCCTGAAGAGAAGATACAAGGACTCCCTGAAACAACATCTCATCCTTGGCCATATTGATCACCATAACTGGTCCACTCTGGCCTCCAATCAGGAGTTCTGGAGACACACCATCTATAACGCTACTGTTTCCTTTGAGAACGCACGCAGGATCACTCTTGAGGAGAAAAGACAAGGCAGAAAGAATCGTGCCTTGCAGAATACACCATCGAAGGAGTCTTTCTGCTCTTGCCTTTTGCAATCAGACATGTCTGTCTCATATTGGCCTTATTAGCCACAAGTGTGCTTGTAACAAATGTGGATAGAACCTTTCCCAAATCTTTGTTCGCGAAATTAAACCCTGATGATGATGATAAACACGTCCAGGCCTCTGTAACTAGGACATGACCGTACTTTATGTTCCCGTCTACTAAAAGAAAGACCACCTAATTCTTTTGGTTGTTGTACTTTCCATTTGGTAGTTATCCACCCAGCATTCACTCGGAATTAGAGCAAAACATCATTCCCTGTTTTCCATGGACGGGATGATCTGTTTGACATAGTTCAAATATACTCCAGTTAAGGTGTCTCAGGAGATGCTGCTGAACGTCTACTATAGACAACATCACGTGAAGGGCCTTTGAAGCAGAGATTCCTTCCAACTTGCTCCCAAAGCGATATCATACTCCATCTTACGGAGATCTGAAAGCAGATGCTCTTGAAAATGCACAAGTGCAGCATTACTGTGCCAGAATAAGTAAAACACGTTCCTTCATACCCTGCTACTTAATGTTGGTATAGTTTCTGATCTAGCTGCCTGTAGTTTTTTAAACTTTAC
>NW_021940460.1:230179-303520 GCF_001715985.3 Manacus vitellinus
GTTTCTGGGAAATGGCATGGAGGGCCATAGAATACACAGTTTTGGGCTATACCCATCCAGTGATGAATCGGTCCCAGCTGTTCTAACTAGGACACTCTCATACAATCTCCCTTCAGTCATTCATTGGTGGCCAGGTCAGTCACTCTTCACTCACGCATAGCTGGAATTTCTATTATACTTTTACATTTTAATTACACAGTTTACATTTTAAGTAGTTATTGGCTGTGTACTTCTCAGTTTGTCATCTTTGGCAGTCATGTCTAACAACTGTACCTGGCTTGAAAAGGAATACATACAAGGAATATAAGGCCTAACAAATTTAAATGAGTTGTATTCTGATTTATCATCTGTTGATGCACCTGCATAGTCTCTTTCCCCCCTTTTTATATTTTAAAATGTTCATTTGATGCGTAAAATGTTTTCTTGACAACAGTTTGTCCTATGAGTGAGTTAGGAATCTCCGCATATCTGTATCTTGCAGTAATTTGATTTTTCTACGCATCACAATAAAAACAATGTCATTTGAGTTAAAAGAATATAAGAAAGTAATGCCCGTACACCTTCAATTTCCAACCAAAATGTACCCAATTTGTTTCACAACCGAAGTTCCACTGTTATAACCATTATTTGTTATTGATGCTATTTCATTTTGGGTACTAACTGCCAGTTAAGTCAAAGTTAAGAAGACAGTAGTACATACAGAGCATTCTAAAGGAGATGATTAAGGAACATCAAGAGAAATTACACATCATGTGTTATATGTGCTACTTGATCTTATTTTTAGTTCCACTTGTCCTGTGGGCTTATTTGTGTAAGTGTTCAAGTCAGTTCACTGTGGAGACAACATAGTCTTGATACTCAGGCCACACAGCTGACTTAGTTATGCAAAAAAACCCCTTATTATTTGGCTGATAGACTTCTTCAATGAGTTTGCTGCAGGGAGACACAAATGTGATGTCAGGAAGGGGGAAAAGGAATGAAAGAAGGTTTAGTTTGCAATCACTGGACTACAGTAATCTGGATTAGGATTAAATTTTTTGAATTACTCTTAATTATTCTTTTAGTAAGCAGACATATAGAAGGGCAAAAAGGAAAAAAACCCAACAATTTAGACCTTTGAATTTAACTGCAACGAGTTAAAGAACTGTTTGAATAATAAAAATCTCAGGAGTTTTTAAACATCAGTAATTTAAGTATAAACGTAAGGTTTTGTCCCTTTACACAGACAACGAACAGTACTGCACTACTAGTATTACAACTGGTCCCTCTAAGTTAAAATAAAAGGTATAAGATAAAGCTTCTGTCTGTAGTTGAATATTATTGTATCACGTTCTTCACAAAGTTAAAAAGAGACAGTTATTTTAGTGAAAATTTCTGAAATTGCAATGCTCAAGTCATATGTATTCTGTTTTATGTAAAGTCAGTACTTAAAAGTCCTATTTTTCCTGAGATAGGTGGGACATGTTTGTAGCTTACTGAAATTTAATCTTTAAAGCACTAACATCTATTTTTCCATTAGAAGAATTATCCTTACTTTCACTTTTAACATGAAAGGGTATTAGAAATCTTGCATGGAATGAAGTGCTCTATAAAGCAATTTCCATTCATGTGTAAAATTCAGGGTTATGTTATTCTATTAGTGCATCATCTAATTCTATATTTTTGTTCATCTTTTAGCAACATGCTGTAAGAGCTGTAAATTAATACAAATGGTATTTCACTTCTTGAATTTAGTTACTCATAATTCACATCTTGATTGAATCGAAGGAATATTGTATCAAATATGGATTAAATTAGCCTGTACAATACGTTATCATGGGATCATCTACCCAACAGTGTTAATACTGAAAAAGAATTTCTGAACGTTTACATTCAGTATATTAAGAGAAGCTTCACAGCAGTAGTCACTAAAGGAAACCAAAACAGTTATTAGAATTCATGCGGTGCATTGCAAATAATTCTGTTAAAGAGGTTCATGCCCCCTCACACTGAGTGTAATGTTGTAACTTTTAGAGATTTATGCTGGATGTCTGCAGCATGACATGCACCCCAACCTGCAAGAATTGTTTTAGCTCTGGAAAACCAGCAAATTACAACATTACTTGTCCTTACAGTTTTTCAAAACTTCCTAAACTGTGGAGAAGTTAAACCAATGTCTGAGTTACATGAGTAATGAGTGATTGGCAGCAACACATGATTTCTGTCTATAGTCGGTACCTAGAAAAATGAATAGATAAATCACTATTACAGTCTGCTAATACAGCTCGAAATTCAGTGTCTTCTGTGCTAAGTCAGTCTAAATTGTCTCTGATGTGTGGGACGTAATTAACTCTCGGCTCTTGTTCATCTGCTTTCTTTAGTTGTTCTTCACCTTTAATAAAGACCTCACAAATTTGTTATTAATAGTTCAGTCAGTTTTAAGTGGGTATCCTGGGTAATTTCACAGTTTATCTTTGGACTCAAAGGCCTAGTGATGATTCTGTGTGATGTAATTCTCTCTGTTGGAGATAGGTTCCATGGCTTGGTTCTTTGAATTTTTTCTGGAGCATTCTTCAATCCTGCTTCTCAAATAACATTGGTTAGAACAATCACATTTAGTTTTAGCTCATCTTTTTAGGTCTCTAACTTCTGTATTTCCTTTTACTTTGCTTTTATCAATTTGAGCAGCATTTTATCATGTACTGCAGAACAATTCTCTCCTATTGTAAAGTAAAACACACTGAATTTCAGGAAGGTCACTGTAGCTTCAATAAAAGCAAATAGCAGCTTTCATTATGAAGAAACAGTTGGCTGTTCAAAATCTCAGCATATGGAAATCTTTCAGAGGATGAGATTACTGATTTTGATAAGGGTTTTAGTTGCATAATTGGATTAAATGTAGTTCTGCATCTTTTACTTTTCTATTATCTAGCCACACATGGCTTAGGATTTGAACAGGATTCACAAATTCATAGGGCAGATTCCTGCCTCTCTGAATGTAAAAAATGAAACTGGAGAACAGTCACATCCTTTTAAAATTTAAGCAGTCTCACCCAGCCTCTGAAACTATATGATCAGCTAGGATTTATAAGCAGCCAATTCTGAATTTTTGCTGATATTTATGTATTTTTCTGGGATATGCGTGAAAACTTTAAACATCTTATTTAAACAAAATAGGTGTAACAGTTTAACTTACATAGATGTATTTAAGAAGTTAACACTCGTAAAGTAGCTCTCAACTTTAGCAATTTACATAAAGTCACAGTAAAACTCACTCAGGTTGTTTTAAACTAGGGTTTTGCTCATAAGAGTATACTGGGGGATCCAGAATGCACACCTGGCAAAGCAGCAACAGTTCTGGCTTAAGCTTGTCACCTATAACAGGGACACACCTCTGCTGCTTAGCACAGAGACTAGGACAGATGCAGTTTAAACTTGAAACACTGTCTGTTGTTAGGCAATTTCCTGTATTATATCTTTAGATTTTATCTCTCTTTCCACAAAGGTGGAAACTTCCAGCTAGAAACAGTTCATTTATTTTTCCCTTTTTTTCTCTGGCAAAAACTGCCCCTGTCAAATAAGTTATTTTTGAGCTAGGTATTCCACCAAATAAGTCTATCTTAAGGCTTCCTCAACAATCTCAAAAAACCTATCTGTAAAATACAGAAGCAACAAAAGAATGTTTACAGAGCTGTTTGAGCAGGGGGGGAGAGGGAAGGTAGCACAGCTGTGCTTAGCAGCTCTGCTGGAGAATCGCTCCTCCCACATACCTTGGAATTTTCTTATCACAGGCAGTTGTCAGCAGTTACTTTAAAAACTCTATTTCTCCATTACATTTATGTATGTATTTTAAAACAATTTTGGTTATTTTAATGAACAACTTCAGAAAACAGTTAGTGAGACTATGTTATGAAATTGTAAGACAATTTCTCTCGCCAGTCAGAAGGTTACAAAGTTGCAATTTTTACAAAGTAGGAGAGTTTCACTCCTGCTTTTGAATTTTTCCTGGCAAAGAACTTTGTTTCTTCACATACGCACACACACAGTAACAATAATATTGTGAGCTCACAAAAACACATTCCACAGACACTACAGTTAACACGAGAATTAACAGAAATATCAGAGGTAGTTTTTGCCCCCTCTTTTCTTCCCCCCACGGCAGAGATTGTCTTCTTCAGGCTTCCATGACACCAAACTTGATTTGTTGCATATTTTTTGTATTTTATCTTACACACATTGTGAGACTGAAACAGCCAATTAGTACATGAACAAAAAATAGGTAACTCAGGCTACAAAAAAGCAAGAAAAGGAGGTAGGTGCTGACTTTTAAGTTCAATAGCTTATACAGGGATGGGCCTTGCTGTCCTGTTTTCTGCCCAACCCCCACTGTTCTAATTTATCTCTGTCCCTCTCCATTCACTTATATATCTTGACTTGAATTTCTTTTCTTAGTTGTTTTCTTGGTGGAGTTATCTGGTGGAAAAACTGTTTCTTCTGCAGCAGTGGCAAATGGAGAGGGGGGCGGTCCTTACTTCTTTTCTGTCTCCGGGAGTGAATTATTAAATTTTTCTGCATTTTTTTGCTTGGAGGTGTAGTTCAAGGACAATTTGTTACATCGGCAACCTGCTTATCTTTCTGGGCAACTGCGTTTAAGAGTTTTAGTTCTTATATGAATTATTGCATAGATTGTTGCCTCCCTTACGCTTCTAAATCTTTCAAAGTCTCACAGAGCAAGTGTTAGGCAAACACATGAAATGCAACTTAACGTAGTAGCTTCAAAGCCTTATTTTCAGTACTGTAACAGCACATGTCGTAAATTAAATTCAGCAACCTTGACATTCTTTCGGTTAAGGAGGGATTTCCACGTAGATAGAACTACACTTTCCTCCTTCATTATATTCTGTCCCATTGTTAAAATATTGTCCCCGGTGGCACCCCCGTTAGCTTACCTAATGAGGGTTCGAAAAAGTTCAGGTTCGGACCTTTTCACGGGAACCATGCCCACTCTCAAGCTTCACCGGGCTCCGTTCCCCCTGTGCCTTGTCCCACAGGTCCTCTCTCTCTCTCTAGGAGAGAAAATCTCTGCTCTTTCCCCCTCTAGAAGGGAAGTCATGGCAGCCCCTCTCTCTCAGAGTGGAATTCCTCCAAACTCTTTCTCGGAGTTGGAGATAAATCTTTCTTCCATGCTGCAATCACATTGGCGTTTCCATATGTCGCTGATAAAGTCGGAACGGCCAAAATAACACAGATATCAGACATAGTCCAGGTGTAAGGTGATCAGGAAGCTGTTTATTGCTCTCAAGTGTTTCTTTTATACTCTTTGGACACTATCGTGCCACAACACAATTGGTCAAAAGTCTAAAGCATAAAACACTGTATATGCTTTAATTGGTAATACAGAAGACACTGCACACACTCTTATTGGTGACACTGAAGACACTGTGCATGCTGTAACATGCTATTGGTGACACTATACACTTTTTGATTGGTGACCTTTGGTCTCGGCTGCATTACGTTTGTTCCGTCTGGCATTACAGTAAATATTTCCTAAAAGTTGTTTAAATTCCTCGTCACTAATTGCCAGGCTGCTGACAGGTTCTCTGTCAACCTCGACAGGTCCAGGCCTCTGTAACTAGGACATGACCATACTTTATGTTCCCGTCTACTAAAAGAAAGACCACCTAATTCTTTTGGTTGTTGTACTTTCCATTTGGTAGTTATCCACCCAGCATTCACTCGGAATTAGAGCAAAACATCATTCCCTGTTTTCCATGGACGGGATGATCTGTTTGACATAGTTCAAATATACTCCAGTTAAGGTGTCATCAGGAGATGCTGCTGAACGTCTACTATAGACAACATCACATGAAGGGCCTTTGAAGCAGAGATTCCTTCCAACTTGCTCCCAAAGCGATATCATACTCCATCTTACAGAGATCTGAAAGCAGATGCTCTTGAAAATGCACAAGTGCAGCATTACTGTGCCAGAATAAGTAAAACACGTTCCTTCATACCCTGCTGCTTAATGTTGGTATAGTTTCTGATCTAGCTGCCTGTAGTTTTTTAAACTTTACTGCAGTTGAATGTAAATTGCTGTTTCTCACACCGAGTGTTGATAGGCCTAATCCTGTTTGTTTTGTTGGTGCACATGGCCCCAACAAAAGCCTTTGTGATCATGAATTTCCCTCCCGTGTTTCATTATTGGCCTTGCAGCCTGTTATGGTGGTCATTACAGTGCAACAGCCAGAGGCTGTGTAAATGGTAAAGAAATGCCTAATCTGTGGTGGCACACAGCCTTTGTTTATATTTTCAGTAATCCTTGATAACAAAGAGAAAAATATTGATGATTGTATTAATCCTTCTAAGCCAAGAACAAGGGATTTCCTACTGTCCTTGCCACCAACTCTGCACTGCTGCACACGTGGTTTAGCAAGTGTAATCCTCACCTCCTTACCCTTGTCTGGAATTGCTTCAAGGCTTTTGGTAAAATATCTTTGCTTCTGCTTTTGTTGCCTGCAGTGAGTGGCAGGGGTTTCTCTGACAAATGTTAGTTTCAATGCAGAATCGTGGAGTGTTTGGTTAGAAAACCCTTTTCTGTGTCCATCATTCAGCAACCCTGTTTTTCCCTTTCAGCTTCCTCCCAGCATGACTCGTCAGAAACAAGTGAGGATTCTGAGGTTGAGTTCTCCAATGAAGAAGGTCAGTTCAGTGGTTCATTGATTTCAGTCTGTTGGGCATTTTTATGTTCAAAAAATGCTTTCCAGTGCCTGGGTTACTTGTCACTGAATAAACAGACTTATGTGCCAGTGTTGACTGCAGCTTGGATTGTGCACTGCTTGGTAAACAGATCTAGTCCAGAAGTTTTATAAAGCTACAATATGCTGAAGGATATTGGACTTCCTGGGCTGGTTTTGAAATGATGCCAGGCAGCAGTTTGCATCTTTCACGTTAATTTCAAGTGTTGGTAATGAAAAATACTCACTGAAAACACAGGATGTTATAACTTTCATTCATTCTGAACAACACATTGTTTTGTAAGCACACTGTAGCTATATAAAATTTCTGGTGAACACTCGCTTCTGGGAAGAACTGTACCAGAACAGAAGGGCTGTGTCACAGGTGGCATAAGTGAAGCCTCAATTTATTTGCCTCATAGCGATAAATACGAGAGAAAAACCTTTACACTTGCCACTTGCCTTTCTCATCTGAATGGCACTAAAGCCACTGCCCAGTGTTGCTGTTGTTTTCAGTCTAGGATCTTGGTTGGGAGTCAGCTCTGTTTCTTGTGTTTGTGGATTACATGTCCTGTGGCTGCTTTAAAACACTTTTGAGAGTGACTTTGCAGTGCTTGTTTCTGGAATTCAATTAGGATTGAGACCACCCAATTAGCAATCTAGGAAATAGGCAGGGGCATTTAGGACATTTCTGGCACTATTATTACCTTTTTGTCATCCAGCAATAAAATAACTCTTACATTACCTCAACAGAAGAGGTAATAAGAGAAGAGTCATTAAGTTCTGTGTATCCGTAAAGGCCTTTACACAAAAGTAAAAATGGTCTGAAGGGGTTTTGTCTGACGGAATATAATACAACTGCATAGATACAAGGTGTGTCAATATGTCATGTTATTCTTGCATAGCAAACTCCTAGGTACCTGCTATTCTTTATGTGAAATTGATTGTCTTTGTCTGTTCGTTGTCCAATACTTGCATTAGAGCTTTGAAATTCAAAGCAGTTCCAGCATTGCACATGAGTTTTCTGGACATTGAACCAGTGTTCAATTTTTATGTTTCTTTAAGATGATGATGACTATCTGCCCCCTAACAAGCGACCGAAACGCACTAGGTCAACTATTGGAGCTGGCAATTCAGGGAGAAGAAAAGTGGAAAAGTGCAATGTTGGTAAGTGCAGAGTGAGATACACGCAGGTATCCCCCCAAAATGCCAAGGCATTGGAACGATCCCAAAAAAGGTTTATTTCCAAGGTAAGAACACAAAAACTGACAAAACAAAATCTGCCCCAGCTGAGGAAAATGCTGGGCCTGAGAAACTCCTGCCTCCTGATCTCTGCCAGGCTTGTTTTCTTCTCTGGCCTCCTCCCCCCAGGCTCACCACCAGCATGGCCTGTAACACCCATGAGGGTTTCTCTCTCCTCAGCCCAGAGAGAGAGACTGCAGCTTTTTCTCTGGAATGCAAAAGGTGAAGGGAAGGGAAAACATCCAGTTGTTTTTTAAAGTGTACTCTTGGGCAGGAGGGACTACCTTAGGGAAAACAAGTTCTAACTCCTCGTTACAAATTCTTCTGAAAGGGTACCACCCCTACAGTAAGATAAAAATATAACATCTTTTTTCCCTCTGCTTGGTTTTATAAAAAGATATTATGCTGCAGGAGCGAGACACACCAGTGCAAGCATTCATTTAAGAGCTCAGGGCTCTTTGTAGATGTATTGCAGGAGTATAATCATCATCATAGGCTACCTCTGTTGCTTTTAGTTCTTCAAAGTGAGCACGTGAATGGACACACAGAAAGCTGGGATCATTTTGGTGGTGTTCTTTCATGATCCCTTAAGTAGAGTTCTCCACAGAAATGCACCCACACGCCATGGTTACTCTGGTCAAAGATGCTTCCCCTGGGATTTTTTGGAAGTCCTTTACCTCTCCTTTATTCCTTTGTTTGTTTTGGTTTCTGGACACATAGCCCATTCATCTGTCTATTTTTATAGTAGACAGCCTAGTCAGGTAGATGTTTTTTACCTGATATGTATAAAGGAAGCCACCAGTGTTCAGATTGCAGTGAAGGAACAGATGTGGAAACACGGTTAGAAGATTAGAGATGTGAAATGTTTTTTGTGAGAATAAATTAACGTAATTGGTTGGTTTTTTTTTACTGAAATATTTGAAAAGGTGTCACCTTAATTGGAGTTGTACTTCTTCTCCAGCCACATTTCTCTTTTCATATTTCCACAAGGTTGCCTTTTGTGATTTTGGTTTTGCTTTAATCTCTCAAATCACACCATTCTGGGGCATGCTAGAATCTTTTATTATTTTTTTTAAACTTTTCTGATGCTCTCAAAGTGTTTTAAGCAGTCAGTTGATGTGACAGTTATTTTTGTGACCTGTGCTGGTTTAAAAGTAAACCGGCAGGAGAAATGAACCCAACTCAAGAGAGATTACAAGTCAGAGTTACAATTTACTAAAAAGATTACAATAAATAGAATGATAGAGCAAAAACTGGTTTTACCCCCCAAAGGCAGCTGTATAACCCAGCCCCCTGTGACAAGAAGAGAATGGTGTTCATTTGCTGTTACCACGTGGCCCCCCCAGGTGCAAAGTAAAAGGAAAGGAAGCCTGTTGGTCCAGATGATGGTCGCAGTTCTGCAGAAGTAATGACTGCCGTCTTGTGGAGAGTGGCAGTCAGAGTCCTGTAGAAGTTCTCGTTCTCCTCTGAATCTGAAGAGTGGAGTGTTTGGTTAGAAAACCCTTTTCTGTGTCCATCATTCAGCAGCCCTGATTTTCCCTTTCAGCTTCCTCCCAGCATGACTCATCAGAAACAAGTGAGGATCCTGAGGTTGAGGTCACTCTTGAAGGTCAGTTCAGTGGTTCATTGATTTCAGTCTGTTGGACATTTTTATATTCAAAAAATGCTTTCCAGTGCCTGGGTTACTTGTCACTGAATAAACAGACATGTACCAGTGTTGACTGCAGCTTGGATTGTGCACTGCTTGGTAAACAGATCTAGTCCAGAAGTTTTATAAAGCCACAATGTGCTGAAGGATATTGGACTTCCTGGGCTGGTTTTGAAATGATGCCAGGCAGCAGTTTGCATCTTTCACGTTCATTTCAAGTGTTGGTAATGAAGAATACTCCTTGAACACACAGGATGTTATAACTTTCATTCATTCTGAAGAACACATTGTTTTGTAAGCACACTGTAGTTATATAAAATTTCTGGTGAACACTCGCTTCTGGGAAGAACTGTACCAGAACAGAAGGGCTGTGTCACAGGTGGCATAAGTGAAACCTCAATTTATTTGCCTCATAGCGATAAATACGAGAGGAAAACCTTTGCACTTGCCACTTGCCTTTCTCATCTGAATGGCACTAAAGCCACTGCCCAGTGTTGCTGTTGTTTTCAGTCTAGGATCTTGGTTGGGAGTCAGCTCTGTTTCTTGTGTTTGTGGATTACATGTCCTGTGGCTGCTTTAAAACACTTTTGAGAGTGGCTTTGCAGTGCTTGCTTCTGGAATTCGATTAGGATTGAGACCACCCAATTAGCAATCTAGGAAATAGGCAGGGGCATTTAGGACAAAGTTGATACTTCTGGCATTACTAGTATTTTTTTGTCATCCAGCAATAAAATAACTCTTACAGAAGAGTTCTTATTATCTCAACAGAAGAGGTAGTAAGAGTCATTAAGTTCTGTGTATCCGTAAAAGTCTTTCCGCAAAAGTAAAAATGATCTGACGGAATATAATACAACTACATAGGTACAAGGTGTGTCAATATGTCATGTTATTCTTGCGAAGTAAACTATGCCCTTAGTGACCTGGGTGCCTGCTATTCTTTATGTGAAATTGATTGTCTGTTGAAATGGTTCATTTTCCATTAAGGTTGCAGGTGTTGGGAATTGGACAGTCTTCCTAGCTCAGGAACCTAAGGAGGATAGGGTTGGATTGAGAAGTGACTGGCTGAGTAGCAGCTCACGCAAAAATTCCTGCATTTGCAGTTTTCCTGTCTGTCCATCTGTGTGTGTTTTAGGTGGAGTTGACCTGTTACATGAGTTTTCATTTGTGTCCATTAGTTTTACAGTGTTTCGAAACTGGTTTTAGCACCTTTGAGCTCTTCAAGACAAAACTTAGGTACTGTTGTTGCGAGACTTTCTAGTGGAAGGGTACTACTTCCAGTTAGATAAAAAATGTAGTCAATATCTGCACAGTTTATTTCCTGATTTCCTTTTGCTGTTGCATGGTCATTTTATGATTGTGAGGTTTGCAGTCATGTTTCAAAACACAATGTTGTTTTCCTTAGGAAGTACAGAAGCTGCTGTGCTTTTTGCTGTCTTGTACCTTACAGAGGCTGCCTTGCACAGTTTATTCCTACAGAAGTAGGAAGAGGAGCTTTCTAAAGTTTCTCACATAAGTAATGTGTTGCACAGTTTGGTGCCCTGATAAGCCCAGTCCAATACTTGCATTAGAGCTTTGAAATTCAAAGCAGTTCCAGCATTGCACATGAGTTGTCTGGACATTGAACCAGTGTTCAATTTTTATGTTTCTTTAAGATGATGACGACTACCTACCCTGTAAGGAGAGACCGAAACGCACTAGGTCAACTAATGGAGCTGACAATTCTGGGAGAAGAAAAGCGGAAGAGTGCAATGTTGGTAAGATAAAAATCAAGATTATTTTTCTCTCTGCTTGGTTTTCTGAAGAGGTGTCAGGTAATGTCATGCTGCAGAAGCGAGACACAGCTGTGCAAGCATTCATTTAAGAGCCCAGGGCTCTTTTTAGATGTATTGCAGGAGTATAATCATCATCATCGGCTACCTCTGTTGCTTTTTGTTCTTCAAAGTGAGCACGTGAATGGACACACAGAAAGCTGGGATCTTTTTGGTGGTGGTCTTTCACGATCCCTTAAGTAGAGTTCTCCACAGACATGCATCCACACGCCATGGTTACTCTGGTCAAAGATGCTTCCCCGGGGATATTTTGGAAGTCCTTTACCTCTCCTTAATTCTTTGGTTTGTTTTGGTTTCTGGACACATAGCCCATTCATCTGTCTACTTTTATAGTAGACAACCTAGTCAGGTATATGTTTTTTACCTAATATGTATAAAGGAAGCCACCAGTGTTCGGATTACAGTGAAGGAACAGATGTGGAAACACCATTAGAAGATTAGAGATGTGAAATGTTGTTTTTGTGAGAATAAATTAATGTAATCGGTTGTGGTTTTTTTACTGAAATATTGAAAAGGTGTCATCTTAGTTGGAGTTGTACTTCTTCTCCAGCCACATTTCTCTTTTCATATTTCCGCAAGGTTGTCTTTTGTGATTTTGGTTTTGTTTTAATCTCTCAAATCACACCACTCTGGAGCATGCTATAAACAAATTGGGATGGAATTGTTGTTATTTTAAATCATGAATGGCATTTGTAAGGTACTCGTCACCCAACATGGCGTGCTTTGATGTGATATGAAAAGTACATCATCCTCCACTGGCTTTATTCTAAGCACTAAGGCTCTCCAGCCCAAGTTGTGTGCTTTTAAAAGCCAGGTTATGGTAGCAGCAGTGCTCCTTCTTGCAAATCCTGTTAGTTTTGCTTTAAAGGTAGCTATGATCATAGTTAAGGGTGCCATCATGGCTGGGCTTTGCGAACGAAGATTTGGGAAGGGCTCTACCCATGTTTGTTACAAGCGTGTTGGTGGCCAAAAAGGCCAATACGAAGTAGGCACGTCCGGTTGCAAAAGGCACAGCAGAAACACTCCTTAAGTGGTATATTCTGCAAGGCATGATTCTTTCTGCATTGTCTTTTCTCCTCAAGAGTTATCCTGCGTGTGTTCTCAAAGGAAGCAGCAGCATTAAAGACAGTGTGTCTCCAGGCCTCCCGATTAGAAGCCAGAGTAGATCAGTTATGTTGATCAATATGGCCAAGGCTGAGATGTTGTTTCAGGGAGTCCTTGTATCTTCACTTCAGGGCTCCTCTCTTACAGCAGCCGGTGGCCAGTTCACCATAAAGCAAGATCTTAGGGGGGCGGTGGTCCATCATCCTTGAGTTGTGCCCTGCCCAACGCAGCTGTGTTCTCATCAACATGGCCTCAATGCTTGTGACTGCTGCTTATTCTAGAACAGATGTATTGGTCACATAATCTGACCAGTGAATGTTTAGGATTGTACAAAGACAGCATTCATGGAAGGCATTCTAGGAGTTGCAGGTGGTGGCAGTAAATGGCCCATGATTCAAATCCATATAAAAGAGTAGACAGCACTATGGCTTTGTAAACACTGATCTTAGTACTTTTCTTCAAGTGTTTATTTCACCATACTCTTTTATGAAGCTTTCCGAAGGCACAGTATGCCTTTGCTAACCTATTGTCTATCTCTCCATCAGTCTTACCATCAGAGGAGATGAGGCTACCTAGGAAATTAAACTGATTGGCCAATGGTGATATGGGGATGATGGAAGACTTCCTGAGGTGCAGGTTGATAGAGATCTTCTGTCTTCTTTAAGCTGACTTCCAGTCCAAAGAGCTCAGCAGCGTTGCAAAGCAGGATGTTAAACGCTGCAGAGCTGCTTCTGTGTGGGCAACAAGGGCAACGTCATCAGCATAAAGCAGCTCCCAGACAAGATGGTTTAAGGTCTTAGTGTGGACCTTCAGTCGCCTTAGGTTGAACAGGCTTCCATCAGTACGGTATCGGATATAGATACCATCCTGATCATCGAGGTCTGACGTGGTCCTTTGGAGCATCATGCTGAAAAAGACTGTGAATAGAGTTGGTGCAAGAACACAGCCTTGTTTCACACCATTCTTAATTAAAAAGGGCTCAGAAAGTGTGTTGCCATATCTGACTTGGCCGTGCTGATCCTCATGGAGTGAGATGATCATTTTAAGGAACTTGGGGGAACAACCTAAGCGTTCCAAAATCTGCCACAGACCTCTTCTACTCACAGTATCAAAAGCCTTGGTGAGGTCGACAAAGGTTACATAGAGACCTTTGTTCTGTTCCCTACACTTCTCTTGCAGTTGTCTGAGGACAAATACCATGTCTGTGGTACTCCTGTTGGCTCTGAAACCACACTGGCTTTCAGGTAGAATTCCTTCTGCTATAGCAGGTATTAGTCTGTTCAAGAGTATTCTCGCCAAGATTTTGCCAGCAATGGAGAGCAGAGTAATACCATGGTAATTTGAACAGTCTGATTTAATTCCTTTCTTCTTATACAAAGTGATGATGACTGTGTCACAGAGGTCTGATGGTAGTTGGCCTAGTTCCCAACAGTGCGCCACAAACTCGTGAAATTTAGCATGGAGTGCATGGCCCCCATGTTTCCAGACTTCAGGTGGAATTCCATCAACCCCAACTGCCTTGTCGATTTTCATCTGCTGTATGACCTTAAGGGTTTCTCCGAAAGTGGGGGCAATATCCAATTCATACTTCACCGGTTGTTGTGTGATGGACTGAATTGCTGAGTCTTGGACTACACGGCTAGTACTGAAAAGGGTCTGAAAGTGTTCAGACCGTCAATTCAGAATGGAGGTTTTGTCTTTTAGAAGCATTTGACCATTGGCGCTGAGTAGAGAGCTTTGTACCTGGTATGTAGGCCCGTATGCTGTTTTCAAGGCCTCGTAGAATCCTCTTTGATCACCTGTGTTGCAATCTGCCTAAATATTGCAGAAAGAATTTTTATATTCGAATGTTCCCTTAAGCAAAATTAAAACTCATACAAGTTTTCTGTTAATACCAAAACTGTTTTTATTTATTGCTAAGAGATGCAAAGAGAAAGAGGAAAAAATAAGAAAAGGTTAGAAAATGCTAAGATTACTTTTAAAAAGCAGAGAGAAAAGGTTACCACCAAACAAACTACCTTCTTGTCCAACCTGATTTGTGGAGTGGGGGGGGGAGAGGGAGAGAAAGAAGCAGTTTTGCCCCTTTTTTTTCTGTAGTCTCTGCCACTTTCGATGTTATCTCTTTAGCTGCAGGGAGTCTGGAATGCAGCCAGGATGTGGGCTTCTCCGCAGCTCACGCCGTCACTCACACCGGCCCTGTCTCAGGCTTGTGCAGAGGCCTCGGTCCTGCTGTACCTCTCAGAAATAGGGTCAGGGTGGAAAAACTCATGCAGGAAGCACGGTGGGTCCCAGTCCACTGCAAGACGACAGGCGTCCAGCTTCAGACAGGCAGCTTCCAGGTGATAGAAGGAAAGGTGAGGGTGAGGCGGAGGGTGAGTTAGCAGTTATAGCCAACTCTCTCTTCCATTCCTCGTTCCCTGATTTTCCCAAATTTCTCTTCAGCTTTTTATAGTGTTCAAGGAGGTAGTCTGTGGTGTTTTGGCACGTAGCCCTGTTCAGATGTTCACAGAGATATGATAACTGTGAACAATACCAGGATCTTTTAGCAGGAAAACTCCCGTGAGAAGACTCTGGTGAGAACTTCTGGTGGAAAACTGACACAGAAGTTTTGGTAGGAAGTTTTTGACAGGCAGAAACAATGGCGAAACATAATTTTTGGCATTTGTATGTTATCTGTCTGTTACAACCTGTATCTGCGCATAATTGATTTTTTTCAGCTAGATTGATCCACCATTTGTTCTGGATGTCACGGAGTTTCTGGTGGAGCCTGCTGCGCGCAAGACGAAAGGCTGCTTTTCTTACGTGACGAGACGGCAGTGCAAGGTGTGCTTGTTGAGCAGTTCTCTTCTACCTCAGCAATTCCTGGATCTCTTGATTGTTTTCATCAAACCAGTTCTTGTTCTTCTCGAAGGAGAACCCTAAGGATTCTTCAGAGGACTGCAGGATACTGTTTTTAATATGGTACCAAAGTGTTTCAGGAGAGGCATCTGTAGAATCTATGGAATGGTTTTCAAGCCTAGTTTGAAGATTTGCCTGGAATCTGTCTCTCACTGTGACTGATTGGAGATTGTTAATGTGGAGTCTCCTCCTTGGGATACTGCCCCTTTTAGGTTTGAATTTAAGATTGAAGTTAAGGTTACAGTGCACAAGTTGATGGTCTGTTTGGCATTCTGCACTAGGCGTCATGTGGGTGTGATGGGACATCGCAGACATCTCTCCCTCACACCAAGATGTCATCAATGAGGTGCCAATGCTTAGATCTAGGATGCATCCAGGTTGTCTTCAGACTATTTTTCTGCAGAAAGATAGTATTAGTGATGGTGAGCTGTTGCTCCACACAGAATTCTAACAGAAGTCGACCATTACCACTGCAGTTTCCAACACCATGCTTGCCTTATACTCCTTTGAGGCTTCAAAGTTCTTTCCTACTCTGACATTGAAATCATCAAGGACAATGATCTTATCATCTGTGGGAACCTTTTGGGTAAGGCGGCACAGGTTGGTGTAAAATTTATCTTTTTCAGCAGGGTCAACTTGGAGAGTTGGGGCATATATACTAAAGAAGACGTGTTGCTTGTTGTTTAGTGTAAGGCATAGGGAGATAATGCGGTCAGAGTGACCTGTTGGCAGATTTTCGAGTTTAGGAACAATAGAGCTTTTTAGTCATGAAACCAACTCCTGAGAGATGCCTTTCGGTTCTGGGTTTACCTGACCAAAAGAGTGTGTAACCAGCACCATGTTCTCTGAGGCTGCCTTCCTCATGGAGATGAACTTCACTGAGAGCAGCAATGTCGATGTTGAGACGAGCCAGCTCATGGGCAATTAGGGCAGAACGACGCTCAGGACGTCCGCTATCCACAGAATCGGGCATGGTTCTGAGTTCCAACATGCTAGAGTTAATTTAGGTACACCTTTGGAGGCAGGTGCATGCCTTTGTCTTTTGATCTTTGTGTGACCGCATTGGAAGAAGATGCCCGTTGGCCTGCGGTTAACCAACTGGGTGAAAGTGGAGATGACCTTTGTTTAGGCCACCTTTTCTAGGCCCCTCTCTGAGTAGAGCAAGCAGTGCTGTCCTTGAAAAGGCTGCTTGGACATTCAGGGTGCTGCCCAAAGAGACTGTCATCTCTGGTCAGTCTCTAATGACCAATGCCCTGAACCACCTGCATGCAGGGTTGGGTCTGCGGCTTCCAGTGCACCTTTCACCTGCCATTTCGACCCTTGTTCATCGCCACAGGGCTTTGCAAATGTGGGTAAAGCCTTCGAGCCTGCGCAAGGGATTTTTTAGGTGAGATACAGTATGTGCGGATCTGAACCCGCCCTTTAATCCCAAGGTTCATCTCCAGGGCCGAGCGAGCTTGGACGGTGGCAGCGAGGTCCTCAGGATGTAGGTTTGTTTAGAGTGACCTTCTCTTAGATGGATGGTCTTACAGGGCTAAGCAAGCTCCATCTGCCCAGGTTTGGGATTAGAGTTGTCCTTCTCCTAGGATGACTGCCAGAAGGCTAATGATGTATTGTATCTGCCCAAGGATGTATTGTATCTGGCCCTACGGTTTTGACCTGTCTGGCATGGGCAACCCTACCAAAGGCGTGTACCATCGCCAGCATAGCTCGCAACCACATAGGGGTACAAAGGCTTCATTCTTATAAAACGATTAGTGCAAGTCTTTCACTTCCTGCTTTTCTGCCACCTATCTATATTCAATCCAAGGAAATACCCAAGAACGACCTTAAGGGTACCATTACATGAATAAAAAGCATGTCTGTTGATAAAGGAGAATAAAGTTCTTTGCTTGTGCTGACTGCACCGTTAACTCCACCTATTTGAGAAGAAATTATCTAGGTACTTTGTTTTCCTAAGCATAATACCATGAACTTTATACCTGACTGTGAAGAGAGAGCATGAGGAAAGGGAAGTGTAATAGGAAATGACCAAGACACTGGCTTTGCCTTGGTTTTGACTAGAATCTTATAGCTACAGATGCTGAGTGTGGCCCTTTGAGTCAGAATAAGGTTTTGTTATGCGCTCTTTTCTCAAATCTATTGTTCTTTACAAGTTTCTGTAAGAGCAATGCTGAAAGTTGCACCTGGTTTTGCTGAACAGAATAAATCTGTTGTTCATGAAGGTTAGTATTTACAAAAAGGTCTAGTGACAGTGACTAAAAGGTCTAGTGACAGTGACAGTCTAACTTAAATTTCACTTGTGATTTAGATAGGCATACAGAGTAGGCAGTCTTGTCTGGATTCTAGAAAATGAAATGATTTATTGCTGATCCTCACAAAAATGAGTAAGAAAGAAAAACATCAGTGACAGTGTTTGGATTTTATAAAGTCTTCGGTGTAATCTGTCTGTTTTTCCCCTCCAATAACTGTGACAAGATGGTGATAGAGGAAGTGGCAAAATTATGGTGTGCCTGGGATCCCCCAGGCTAGCTGTAGCTGATAAAGGTGTCTGAGGTCTTAGTGAGATTGGATGAGCGGGCAGCACGGTGTGATTGAAATTCGGCAATCAGAAAGTTAAGGTTATGTGCATCAGAAATTGTTTTAAACTGAATGAAATCACATTTGAGAAACTGGAGCCAGTGCTGGTGAATGACAACATTTAGGACTGTGAAGAAGGTTGCTGCTGAGGAGCTGTGTGTATTTACCCAAGATCAAGGGATACCTAGGGATGGTAATACGTTGTTAAAAACCCCCTTACTTTAATGTTTGAAACAGTTGGTTTAATGTGACTGTAGTGGGTCACTGTGGCTGGGTTTTGGTAGCGGGGGGGCTACAGGGGTGGCTTCTGCTAAAAGCTCCTAGAAGCTTTCCCTGTCCCATGGAGCCAATGCCAGCCGGCTCCAGGACGGACTTCCTCCCGCTGGCCAAGGCCAAGGCACTTAGGAATAGTAGTGATGCCTCTGTGATAAGATATTTAAGAACAGAAGGTTGTGGCGCAGAGAGAATTCCAGCCAGGGAAGAGCAGAGTGAGAACGTGGGAACAAGAAGGTAGACATCAAGGTCAGTGCAGAAGGAGGGGGAGGAGGTGCTCCAGGCACTGGAGCTGAGGCCTCTGTGGCCCGTGGTGCAGACCATGGAGCAGGCTGTCCCCCTGCAGCCCCTGGAGGACCTTTGGGGTGCAGAGCCCCCCCCTGCAGCCTATGAAGGCTCCCATGCTGGTGCAGGTGGATTTGTGAAGGAGGCTGTGACCCCGTGAGAGGCCCAAGAGTGAACAGGGTCCTGCCAGAGACGTGCAGGCCATGGAGAGGGAAGCCCACGCCGGAGCGGGTTTTTCTCAGGTAGGACTTGTGGCCCCTGTGGAAGACCCACACCGGTACAGCTCATTCGTGAAGAACTGCACCCCATGGAGAAGTGACCCACGGGACAGCAGTTTGGGAAGAACTGCTGTCCAAAGGATGGACTCACCCCAGAGAGGTCCATCAAGGACTGTCTCCCGTGGGGTGGGCTCACACTGGAGAGGTCTATCAAGGATTATCTCCCATGAGAGGGCACCCACAGGAGCAGGGAAAGGACTCCTCTCCCTGAGCAGTGGCCAAAACAACAACTGACTGTAACCCCCATTCCTCGTCCCCCTGCACTGCTGGGGGGGAGGAGGGAGAACATGGAAGGAAGGAGAGGTGAGGGGAATGTGTTTTTAAGACTTTTTTATTTCTCACTTTTTGTCTGTTAGTAATAAATTTAAGTAATATCCCCACTTTGAGTCTGTTTTGCCCATGAAGGTAATCAGTAAGTGACCTCTCCCAGCTGTTAATCTCAACTCAGGAATCCTTAGCTTTTTTTTTTTTCTCTCTCCTCTGTCCAGTTGCAGAGGGAGAGTGAGAGAGTGGCTTTAGTAGGTGCCTGGCATCCAGCCAGGGTCAACCCACTAGAGTGACTTAAGAAGAAATGTTCCATCTGGGAGTTTTCTTCCAGAACTTTGTTACTATCTGCTTTGGCTTTTTTGCGTAAGTCTCTTAATTACGACTGTTTCTCAGGGAATTGGTACTGAACTGGATGGACCATTTGCTAGTCTTGTGGCTGTTCTTAAATTTCAAAAATTTGTGTACCTTTGATTATTTTTTCAAATTTTTCTGATGCTCTCAAGAAGGTTCTAAGCGATCAGTTGATGTGACAGTTCTTTTTCTGACCGTACTTTATGTTCATGTTTACTAAAAGAAAGACCACCTAATTCTTTTGATTTGTTGTACTTTGCATTTGGTAGTTATCTACCCAGCACTCACTCGGAATTAGAGCAAAACATCATTCCCTGTTTTCCATGGACGGGATGATCTGTTTGACATAGTTCAAATATACTCCAGTTAAGGTGTCTCAGGAGATGCTGCTGAACGTCTACTATAGACAACATCACGTGAAGGGCCTTTGAAGCAGAGATTCCTTCCAACTTGCTCCCAAAGCGATATCATACTCCATCTTACAGAGATCTGAAAGCAGATGCTCTTGAAAATGCACAAGTGCAGCATTACTGTGCCAGAATAAGTAAAACACGTTCCTTCATACCCTGCTACTTAATGTTGGTATAGGTTCTGATCTAGCTGCCTGTAGTTTTTTAAACTTTACTGCAGTTGAATGTAAATTGCTGTTTCTCACACCGAGTGTTGATAGGCCTAATCCTGTTTGTTTTGTTGGTGCACATGGCCCCTGTTATGACACGCCCCAGGAAAAGAGGCGGGAGGGGGTAACCCAGGTTTTATCAAAAATTCCTTTGGGGTGGATTAAAGCAAAACGACACTAAATAATCGGTGTATGAAAACATATATTGATAAGATTTATTTTAACAATTTTGAATCAATAGGTAAGTTAACATTTTTGGGTGCTGTCATAACTTTTCTGGGGAGGAGAAAAATGCATAGGGGAGAGAAAGGCAGGATAAGAGCAAGGGAGAGTAAGGGAAAGAAAAGCTGAGAGTGGACAGATGTCCATAGTCACCGCCCACGGGGTCCAGCGATGAAACTTGATAGTTGCAGCTTCCATGTCTGTCACTTGAAGTGGTGGCCTTGATCTGCTGGGGGTGAAGGAGGGAAGCCCCCACACTCCAAGAAGTTATGAATTATCATATCCATGGTCAGTGTCACGGGCCATGCCTCCAGCCTCCAGCCTCTCCCTGGGCCCTGCCCAAGAGCTGCAGTGTCTGGCCTGGTTCCCGCCCTTTTCCCGACTGGCGGGGGAGATGGGCTCCCATGGGCCATCAGAGGTACAGTGCAACAGTCAAAAGCCTGCAAGCTCGGCTCTTCCCGCCTTTTCGGGGCTTCACATCTTCTGCGCTGGAGGAGGGGGGATGGGCCCAGTTGCCTATCAAAAAGTCAAAAGCCTGCAAAAGTCTCCGAGAATGCAAAAATCATCGAACACTTCAGTCTCTGACAGCCCCAACAAAAGCCTTTGTGATCATGAATTTCCCTCCCGTGTTTCATTATTGGCCTTGCAGCCTGTTATGGTGGTCATTATAGTGCAACAGCCAGAGGCTGTGTAAATGGTAAAGAAATGCCTAATCTGTGGTGGCACACAGCCTTTGTTTATATTTTCAGTAATCCTTGATAACAAAGAGAAAAATATTGATGATTGTATTAATCCTTCTAAGCCAAGAACAAGGGATTTCCTACTGTCCTTGCCACCGACTCTGCACTGCTGCACACGTGGTTTAGCAAGTGTAATCCTCACCTCCTTACCCTTGTCTGGAATTGCTTCAAGGCTTTTGGTAAAATATCTTTGCTTCTGCTTTTGTTGCCTGCAGTGAGTGCCAGGGGTTTCTCTGACAAACGTTAGTTTCAATGCAGAATCGTGGAGTGTTTGGTTAGAAAACCCTTTTCTGTGTCCATCATTCAGCAGCCCTGTTTTCCCCTTTCAGCTTCCTCCCAGCATGACTCGTCAGAAACACGTGAGAATCCTGAGGTCGAGGTCACTCTTGAAGGTCAGTTCAGTGGTTCATTGATTTCAGTCTGTTGGGCATTTTTATATTCAAAAAATGCTTTCCAGTGCCTGGGTTACTTGTCACTGAATAAACAGACTTATGTGCCAGTGTTGACTGCAGCTTGGATTGTGCACTGCTTGGTAAACAGATCTAGTCCAGAAGTTTTATAAAGCTACAATATGCTGAAGGATATTGGACTTCCTGGGCTGGTTTTGAAATGATGCCAGGCAGCAGTTTGCATCTTTCACGTTCATTTCAAGTGTTGGTAATGAAGAATACTCATTGAACACACAGGATGTTATAACTTTCATTCATTCTGAACAACACATTGTTTTGTAAGCACACTGTAGTTATATAAAATTTCTGGTGAACACTCGCTTCTGGGAAGAACTGTACCAGAACAGAAGGGCTGTGTCACAGGTGGCATAAGTGAAGCCTCAATTTATTTGCCTCATAGTGATAAATACGAGAAAAACCTTTGTACTTGCCACTTGCCTTTCTCATCTGAATGGCACTAAAGCCACTGCCCAGTGTTGCTGTTGTTTTCAGTCTAGGATCTTGGTTGGGAGTCAGCTCTGTTTCTTGTGTTTGTGGATTACATGTCCTGTGGCTGCTTTACAGCACTTCTGCGAGTGGCTTTTGCAGTGCTTGTTTCTGGAATTCGATTAGGATTGAGACCACCCAATTAGCAATCTAGGAAATAGGCAGGGGCATTTAGGACAAAGTTGATACTTCTGGCATTACTATTACCTTTTTGTCATCTAGTAATAAAATAACTCCTACATTTCCTCAACAGAAGAGGCAATAAGTCATTAAGTTCTGTGTACACGTAAAGGCTTTTCATCATCATCATGGCTGGGTTTCGTGAACGAAGATTTGGGAAAGGCTCTATTCACATTTGTTAACAAACCACACTGGTGGCTAAAAAGGCCAATATGAGATAGACACATCCGATTGCAAAAGGCACAGCAGAAACACTCCTTAGGTGGTATATTCTGCAAGGCATGATTCTTTCTACCTTGTCTTTTCTCGTCGAGAGTGATTCTGCATGTATTCTCAAAAGAAGCAGCAGTGTTATAGATGATGTGTCTCCAGAACTCCTGATTGGAGAGTAGACCAGTTATGGTGATCAATATGGCCAAGGATGAGATGTTGTTTCAGGGAGTCCTTGTATCTTTTCTTCGGGGCTCCTCTCTTACAGCAGCCAGTGGCCAGTTCACCATAGAGCAAGATCTTAGGGAGGCGGTGGTTGGTCCTTCATCCTGGAGACGTGCCCTGCCCAGCACAGCTGTGTTCTCATCAACATGGCCTCAATACTTGTGACTGCTGCTTGTTCTAGAACAGATGTATTGGTCACATAATCTGACCAGTGGACGTTAAGGACTGTACAGAGGCAGTGTTGATGGAAGCATTCTAGGAGTTGCAGGTGGTGGCGGTAGATGACCCATGATTCGGAACCATATAAAAGAGTAGACAGCACTATGGCTTTGTAAACACTGATCTTAGTACTTTTCTTCAAGTGTTTATTACGCCAAACGTTATGGCCATACCACCCCGAAAATACCCGATCCCGTCTGATCTTGGTAAATGCCTTTACACAAAAGCAAAAATGGTCTGAAGGGGTTTTGTCTGACAGAATATAATACAACTGCATAGGTACAAGGTGTGTCAATATGTCATGTTATTCTTGCAAAGTGAACTATACCCTTAGTGACCTGGGTACCTGCTATTCTTTATGTGAAATTGATTGTCTTTGTCTGTTGAAATGGTTCATTTTCCATTAAGGTTGCAGGTGTTGGGAATTGGACAGTCTTCCTAGCTCAGGAACCAAAGGAGGATAGGGTTGGATTGAGAAGTGACTGGCTGAGTAGCAGCTCACGCAAAAATTCCTGCATTTGCAGTTTTCCTGTCTGTCCATCTGTGTGTGTTTTAGGTGGAGTTGACCTGTTACATGAGTTTTCATTTGTGTCCATTAGTTTTACAGTGTTTTGAAACTGGTTTTAGCACCTTTGAGCTCTTCAAGACAAAACTTAGGTACTGTTGTTGCGAGACTTTCTAGTGGAAGGGTACTACTTCCAGTTAGATAAAAAAAATGTAGTCAATATCTGCACAGTTTATTTCCTGATTTCCTTTTGCTGTTGCATGGTCATTTTATGATTGTGAGGTTTGCAGTCATGTTTCAAAACACGAAGTACAGAAGCAGCTGTGCTTTTTGCTATCTTGTGCCTTACAGAGTCCGTCTTGCACAGGTTGTTCCTACAGGGGTAGGAAGAGGAGCTTTCTAAAGTTTCTCACATAAGTAATGTGTTGCACAGTTTGGTGCCCTGATAAGCCCAGTCCAATACTTGCATTAGAGCTTTGAAATTCAAAGCAGTTCCAGCATTGCACATGAGTTGTCTGGACATTGAACCAGTGTTCAATTTTTATGTTTCTTTAAGATGATGATGACTATCTGCCCCATAACGAGAGACCAAAAAGTGCCCAGTCAACTAATGGAGCTGACAATTCTGGGAGAAGAAAAGCGGAAGAGTGCAATGTTGGTAAGTGTAGAGTGAGATACACGCAGGTATCCCCCCAAAATGCCAAGGCATTGGAACGATCCCAAAAAAGGTTTATTTCCAAGGTAAGAACACAAAAACTGAGAAAACAAAATCTGCCCCAGCTGAGGAAAATGCTGGGCCTGAGAAACTCCTGCCTCCTGATCTCTGCCAGGCTTGTTTTCTTCTCTGGCCTCCTTCCCCCAGGCTCACCGCCAGCATGGCCTGTAACACCCATGAGGGTTTCTCTCTCCTCAGCCCAGAGAGAGAGACTGCAGCTTTTTCTCTGGAATGCAAAAGGTGAAGGGAAGGGAAAACATCCAGTTGTTTTTTAAAGTGTACTCTTGGGCAGGAGGGACTACCTTAGGGAAAACAAGTTCTAACTCCTCGTTACAAATTCTTCTGAAAGGGTACCACCCCTACAGTAAAGCATATTTCTTCTCTCTGCTTGGTATTATAAAAAGATATTATGCTGCAGGAGCGAGACACACCAGTGCAAGCATTCATTTAAAAGCTCAGGGCTCTTTGTAGATGTATTGCAGGAGTATAATCATCATCATAGGCTACCTCTGTTGCTTTTAGTTCTTCAAAGTGAGCACGTGAATGGACACACAGAAAGCTGGGATCTTTTTGGTGGTGTTCTTTCATGATCCCTTAAGTAGAGTTCTCCACAGAAATGCACCCACACGCCATGGTTACTCTGGTCAAAGATGCTTTCCCGGGGATTTTTTGGAAGTCCTTTACCTCTCCTTAATTCTTTGGTTTGTTTTGGTTTCTGGACATATAGCCCATTCATCTGTCTACTTTTATAGTAGACAGCCTAATCAGGTAGATGTTTTTTACCTGATATGTATAAAGGAAGCCACCAGTGTTCAGATTGCAGTGAAGGAACAGATGTGGAAACACGGTTAGAAGATCAGAGATGTGAAATGTTTTTTGTGAGAATAAATTAATGTAATCGGTTGGGATTTTTTTACTGAAATATTTGAAAAGGTGTCATCTTAATTGGAGTTGTACTTCTTCTCCAACCACATTTCTCTTTTCATATTTCCACAAGGTTGCCATTTGTGATTTTGGTTTTGTTTTCATCTCTCAAGTCACACCACTCTGGGGCATGCTAGAATCTTTTATTATTTTTTTTAAACTCTTCTGATGCTCTCAAAGTGTTCTAAGCAGTCAGTTGATGTGACAGTTATTTTTGTGACCTGTGCTGGTTTAAAAGTAAACCGGCAGGAGAAATGAACCCAACTCAAGACAGATTACAAGTCAGAGTTGCAATTTACTAAAAAGATTACAATAAATAGAATGATAGAGCAAAAACTAGTTTTACCCCCCAAAGGCAGCTGTATAACCCAGCCCCCTGTGACAAGAAGCGAATGGTGTTCATTTGCTGTTACCACGTGGCCCCCCCGGGTGCAAAGTAAAAGGAAAGGAAGCCTGTTGGTCCAGATGATGGTCGCAGTTCTGCAGAAGTAATGACTGCCGTCTTGTGGAGAGTGGCAGTCAGAGTCCTGTTGAAGTTCTTGTCCTCCTCTGGATCCGAAGAGTGGTACCAGAAGTCCCAAAGCTGGAGGATTATATATTCTCAGGTTCAGGTGGGAATGCCTAGTACATCCTCCAGGGCAGGAAGTTTCACAATGGGTGATTTAACTCTGTGAGTCCTGGGATATTTTTGGAATCTTTGATGGCCTAGGTCATTGCAGCTGCCTATTATGCCCATCCCTTATGGCCCAATAGCAGAGATGACCCTCTCAGGCTGGGTGTGAAGGTGCTAATGCCTCCCTGGAGGGGAGTTACCACAGCTGAGTCACTGGTGTGAAGACAAAAAATCACTCACCTGCATCTCAGGGTTCTTCAACACCCAGTTTGTAGCCTGAGGTGTCAGGTGTGCCCTGGACAGCTGCTGCAAACGGTCCACTATTACCAGTCCATTAGAAATGACACAGAGGGTGTAGAATACAGAGTTTTGGTTATACCCACATAGTGGTAAACAGGTCCAGGCCTCTGTAACTAGGACATGACTGTATTTTATGTTCATGTCTACTAAAAGAAAGACCACCTAATTCTTTTGGTTGTTGTACTTTGCATTTGGTAGTTATCTACCCAGCACTCACTCGGAATTAGAGCAAAACATCATTCCCTGTTTTCCATGGACGGGATGATCTGTTTGACATAGTTCAAATATACTCCAGTTAAGGTGTCTCAGGAGATGCTGCTGAACGTCTACTATAGACAACATCACGTGAAGGGCCTTTGAAGCAGAGATTCCTTCCAACTTGCTCCCAAAGCGATATCATACTCCATCTTACGGAGATCTGAAAACAGATGCTCTTGAAAATGCACAAGTGCAGCATTACTGTGCCAGAATAAGTAAAACACGTTCCTTCATACCCTGCTGCTTAATGTTGGTATAGTTTCTGATCTAGCTGCCTGTAGTTTTTTAAACTTTACTGCAGTTGAATGTAAATTGCTGTTTCTCACACCGAGTGTTGATAGGCCTAATCCTGTTTGTTTTGTTGGTGCACATGGCCTCAACAAAAGCCTTTGTGATCATGAATTTCCCTCTCGTGTTTCATTATTGGCCTTGCAGCCTGTTATGGTGGTCATTACAGTGCAACAGCCAGAGGCTGTGTAAATGGTAAAGAAATGCCTAATCTGTGGTGGCACACAGCCTTTGTTTATATTTTCAGTAATCCTTGATAACAAAGAGAAAAATATTGATGATTGTATTAATCCTTCTAAGCCAAGAACAAGGGATTTCCTACTGTCCTTGCCACCAACTCTGCACTGCTGCACACGTGGTTTAGCAAGTGTAATCCTCACCTCCTTACCCTTGTCTGGAATTGCTTCAAGGCTTTTGGTAAAATATCTTTGCTTCTGCTTTTGTTGCCTGCAGTGAGTGGCAGGGGTTTCTCTGACAAATGTTAGTTTCAATGCAGAATCGTGGAGTGTTTGGTTAGAAAACCCTTTTCTGTGTCCATCATTCAGCAGCCCTGTTTTCCCCTTTCAGCTTCCTCCCAGCATGACTCGTCAGAAACAAGTGAGGATTCTGAGGTTGAGTTCTCCAATGAAGAAGGTCAGTTCAGTGGTTCATTGATTTCAGTCTGTTGGGCATATTCAAAAAATGCTTTCCAGTGCCTGGGTTACTTGTCACTGAATAAACAGACTTATGTGCCAGTGTTGACTGCAGCTTGGATTGTGCACTGCTTGGTAAACAGATCTAGTCCAGAAGTTTTATAAAGCTACAATATGCTGAAGGATATTGGACTTCCTGGGCTGGTTTTGAAATGATGCCAGGCAGCAGTTTGCATCTTTCACGTTCATTTCAAGTGTTGGTAATGAAGAATACTCATTGAACACACAGGATGTTATAACTTTCATTCATTCTGAACAACACATTGTTTTGTAAGCACACTGTAGTTATATAAAATTTCTGGTGAACACTCGCTTCTGGGAAGAACTGTACCAGAACAGAAGGGCTGTGTCACAGGTGGCATAAGTGAAGCCTCAATTTATTTGCCTCATAGCGATAAATACGAGAGAAAAACCTTTACACTTGCCACTTGCCTTTCTCATCTGAATGGCACTAAAGCCACTGCCCAGTGTTGCTGTTGTTTTCAGTGTAGGATCTTGGTTGGGAGTCAGCTCTGTTTCTTGTGTTTGTGGATTACATGTCCTGTGACTGCTTTACAGCACTTCTGCGAGTGGCTTTGCAGTGCTTGTTTCTGGAATTCGATTAGGATTGAGACCACCCAATTAGCAATCTAGGAAATAGGCAGGGGCATTTAGGACAGAAGCTGACACTTCTGGCATTACTATTACCTTTTTGTCATCCAGCAATAAAGTAACTCTTACAGAAGAGTTCTTATTACCTCAACAGAAGAGGTAATAAGAGTCATTAAGTTCTGTGTATCCGTAAAAGTCTTTCCGCAAAAGTAAAAATGATCTGGAGGGGTTTTGTCTGACGGAATATAATACAACTGCATAGGTACAAGGTGTGTCAATATGTCATGTTATTCTTGCAAAGTGAACTATACCCTTAGTGACCTGGGTACCTGCTATTCTTTATGTGAAATTGATTGTCTTTGTCTGTTGAAATGGTTCATTTTCCATTAAGGTTGCAGGTGTTGGGAATTGGACAGTCTTCCTAGCTCAGGAACCTAAGGAGGATAGGGTTGGATTGAGAAGTGACTGGCTGAGTAGCAGCTCACGCAAAAATTCCTGCATTTGCAGTTTTCCTGTCTGTCCATCTGTGTGTGTTTTAGGTGGAGTTGACCTGTTACATGAGTTTTCATTTGTGTCCATTAGTTTTACAGTGTTTTGAAACTGGTTTTAGCACCTTTGAGCTCTTCAAGACAAAACTTAGGTACTGTTGTTGCGAGACTTTCTAGTGGAAGGGTACTACTTCCAGTTAGATAAAAAAAATGTAGTCAATATCTGCACAGTTTATTTCCTGATTTCCTTTTGCTGTTGCATGGTCATTTTATGATTGTGAGGTTTGCAGTCATGTTTCAAAACACAATGTTGTTTTCCTTAGGAAGTACAGAAGCAGCTGTGCTTTTTGCTATCTTGTGCCTTACAGAGTCCGTCTTGCACAGGTTGTTCCTACAGGGGTAGGAAGAGGAGCTTTCTAAAGTTTCTCACATAAGTAATGTGTTGCACAGTTTAGTGCCCTGATAAGCCCAGTCCAATACTTGCATTAGAGCTTTGAAATTCAAAGCAGTTCCAGCATTGCACATGAGTTGTCTGGACATTGAACCAGTGTTCAATTTTTATGTTTCTTTAAGATGATGATGACTATATGCCCTCATATAAGAGACGAAAAAGGACCAAGTCGACTAATGAAGCTGGCAATTCTGAGAGAAGAAAAGTTGGAGAATTCAATTTTGGTAAGATAAAAAATTAAAATTTTTTTTCTCTCTGCTTGGTTTTCTGAAGAGGTGTCAGGCCATGTCATGTTGCAGGAGTGAGACACAGCTGTGCAAGCATTCATTTAAGAGCCCAGGGCTCTTTTTAGATGTATTGCAGGAGTATAATCATCATCATCGGCTACCTCTGTTCCTTTTTGTTCTTCAAAGTGAGCACGTGAATGGACACACAGAAAGTTGGGATCTTTTTGGTGGTGTTCTTTCATGCTTCCTTATGTAGATTTCTCCACAGAAATGCATCCACATGCCGTGGTTACTCTGGTCAAAGATGCTTTCCTGGGGATATTTTGGAAGTCCTTTACCTCTCCTTAATTCTTTGGTTTATTTTGGTTTCTGGACGTGTAGCCCATTCATCTGTCTGCTTTTATAAGGTTCTGTGCAGTCTGGAATATGTCCTTTGGCACATTATTTGAGATGTTTCTTAGGAATTCTGGAATTTGAGGTGAATTGAAAAGTCCCCTTGGATCTCCTTCTGACATTTGTATTGTATGAAACATGTATTTAATGCTAATTTCAGCCAAAATAATAAAGTATTGTGAGCTGTCGTCTTTTAAGGTCATTACTACTAGTAGCCACTTCCATATTTAACATTATTTTTGGGTGCTACCAGAGAACATAATGGCATTGGCGAGTACAATACTTACCACTTACTCTTGCAAAGCTTTCCCTATATATATTCTCTCAGCAGAAAACAGCATTTAAGCTTTGCGTGACAACAGTTTTTGTAAGAGATATGAAGAGTGATGTTGGTTAGAGATGTAGAGCAAAGGTAATTAGCTTTTAGGGCAATAAAAATTTTAGTTGAGCTTGCAATGTTGAAACACCAGTTTAAGAGCATCTCAGAGCTTATCTGCTCACTGTTGCTCTGAGTTGACTTAGTTTATTGCTCTGAGCTATTCTCAAGAAAATTTTGTTCTAAACCACCCACTCTGCACTTAGATTACAGGGATTTACAGCTCACGGGTTTTTCAGACATCTTTACTCCTGGGTTTCCTACTTTGTATTGGCGTTATTACCCCTCATGTTCACTTTGGGGTTCACCTACAGAAAGTGGCATTTCTGTATAGTGTTTCCAGGTCTGTTTAAAACACAAAATGAATGTGAGAAGCTTCAGAGAAAGATACTTCATTTTCTCTAATGGAAAAAATAGCAACTGTTCGTAGTTTCAGTGCTGGTGTTCGGATATTTCAGAAGACTTTGCACCTTTGATAACCAAGTCTAATATTAGCTAATGGGACAGGAGAAAGGAGGTGGTTAATTCTATCACGAGAAGCTTTGTCATTCTGCAGAATGACAAAGGCACATGCACTCAGAAAACTGGAAAGGGGGTATAGATGCTTGAGAGAGAAATCTGTCTCATCTGATAAGGACTTTCAGTATTTTACATAACAGCAATGAGATGTTTGGGTTGGAGGGACTTCCTTGATGTCTTGATTGATTGATCAGGTAGCCCAAGTGGCCTGAGAAACAGGGTGAATAATGAACTGTGCTCTTAGTTTTGTGGAGACAGAAAAACAAAATAATTGTAACAAATGTCTATTAAAATGTTTGATAGAATTTGATAATCTCTGGGAAGGGAGGTTGGATTTCAAAAAAAATCTGAACCAGCTGTTTGAGGTTAAAAAATATCATTGCTGAAAGGAACTGACATTGTCAGTAAAAATCACTTTCCATGTTCTTTTGCTTTCTTAAGAAATTTTATAAAAAGGTCAGAAGCCTCAAGTTGTGTCTTACAGTTGTGTTAAACCATTTTAGTGGGGAATAAAGTCCCCCTAGCTGTTGTCTGACTACGACAGTGATGGGAAGTGTGTATGTTTTTTCCCCATTTTGGCACACTGTTGAGCACAGGTTTTACCAGCTTGCAGCATGCTTAGAGTTGCTCTCTGTTTTCTATGCTGAGTTGTGTGTTTTCTGTTTTATTTCCCCATGGAGTACTCTATGGCATGGATATGGGAATAGTAGAGTGCCTAGTACCTGAGCATCAATGTATGTACACTGTGCAGGTTTCCTCAGCTGTAGTGGATGTTATCTGGAACATATCCAAAGGAGCAGAGAATGGATAAATTGAGGAGACTGTGGACAAACGGGGGAAGTTTTCAGGGTTGTTATTTAACTGGGATGGTGTATCAGAAGGTGTTTATGGAGGAATAGAAGGAAACCACCGGTTTTTTTGGTGCCTACAGGAAAACTAAATTGCTTTGTGATGGTTACTAAAACAGAGCTTAGTTTTGTGATAGGTCTTTAACTTTGCTATGTGAGCACAAAGTGTGTGATGAAAGAATGTTTTTACAGTAATTGGTCAGGATCCAAGGGGTTAGTAATGCTGACAATCAGATTAAAAAATCACACTGGTTACCTGATAATCCCTCTGAATTTTTAAATATCTCTGTTGTTCGATTTACTAATAAAGTATAAAAGTAGCCAAAAAAACAGTGTGCTGACCAAAATGTGAGCCAGTTTATGATTTTTTTTTCCAGTTTCCTGTTCTCTGTGTATTCACCATTCCAAACAAAAATGCCTGTAATGTGTAATTGATTATGAATCCCTGTAGTGTTTCCATTGGAGGGAGAGGGACATGAAAGTAGGAGATTGAAAAGATCCACATGGTATATTTGACCAGTGATAGTGAGATTTGGAAACTGAGAAAAATGAAGCCTTGATAGCTTAATGGCTTATGTAGGAGAACAGTCGGGGTAGGAGCAGTGTCTCCTAAAATTGTGCAACCACCAATATTCAGTATTATTTGTATGCTTCTATATGGTTGGTTTGTAATATGGTATGACATTGTTTCTGCCTGTTCTCCTTCTAACAAAAAACAGCCTGAGTTTTAGAGGAGATCATTTCTCGAGTCTGCCTTAGAGCTTGACGAACTGACAGGATCTCAACTGTTAATGCTTTCCTCAGTTCCACTCCTGAGTCACACAGATGCCTTTTAAAACCCTTGCTCCATGACTGTCCATGTGTGTTCACCAGCTCTGTGGAGTAAAGTAGGGTTTCCCCTTTAGACCAGCCAGTTCTGGCTCATATTTTCCTGGCTTTTCTGCTAAAGCTGCTGTTAATCCATTGTTCCACTGGTCAACAGAAAATGCAGTTGGTGGTTGTGCTAAAATCAGAGAGAGCTTCATCTAGGTCTATATCTGAAGTTAAAGGAGGGAATATTGTAAGGAGAAAGCGACACAGGAATAGAAAACATTGAGCTCACAATGTGTTTATCACATAAGAAGCTGTGCAGTACAGGGTAGCAGTAGAGGGGTGGCAGAAGTAATTGTATAAATTTATCCACAAGAATGTAATTTCAAAATCTGCCAGGTAACTAGAATGAAGAGTTTGTGTGGATGCAAGGCAGCATGCCAAAATACCCTTTCCCTGTTAAAAAAGGTCTAATTCTTGCCTACATCTAAAGCATTCTGTTCTGTTGATATCCATGAAGCTACATTAAAAAAAAAAAAGATTAAATATGGACACCAAAGCTGTGTACATTGGTCTGAGAATGAATATTTAAGTCCCTTTTGATAGAGACTCAAAATTCAGTCCTCTATCTTGTCTAAGTATTTTTTGACAACTGGAAGTGTCATAGCTTGAATGGCGTCATTTTTTGACCTCTGTAGTTACTAGATTCAAGTCTTTGGAGTAAGAAATAAGCTGTAAGTACACTTGCTTAATTCTTTCTTAAAAGACCAGACGACATCTGGTAACATCTACAAAAGAGTTGTGGAATTTTCCTAAAAGCATTGAGATAGTACAAAAAAGCAGTGAAAACGTGTGCTCTGTCACAGGCAGGAAAATAAGTGTTAAAATTCTACCATTTAATCCAGTTGTCCATGTAACACAGGACTGGATTTGGATAACTTCTGTCTTGCAGTCTGTATCTTCTTTCAGAAGTAGGATTTATGAGGATGTTTTGCAACACCAGGACTTGGAGAAATGCTGGGTTAAGGTAGAGGATGGCACAATGCCTCCTGACCCAGATAGTTATACAGATTTGCACCAAAACAACTCCATGTACTCACTGTATGCTTTATCAATCTTCAATAATTAAGCTTTTCAGCACACAAATTTAGATAACTATCAACAGCAGCTACAAACTGCCTTTACCCCTGATGGCTATGAGAGCTGCTGACTGATCCGTCGAAGAGAAACCAGTTTTGGAAGTTACTTTAGCCTGGTTTGTGTTGTGGTTTTTTTAACTTGATTTAATATACAAGATTCGTAGTAATCTTAAAGAATTTATTCTGTACTTTTTTTTTTTCCTGAACATATCCATTTGCTTTAAAGTATAGCCTGTACTGTACTCTGCAGTCACCTGTATGCAAGTGAGCAGTAAAAGCACACTGCATATTTCATTGGTAACACAGACTTTACAAGAGATCCTCAGTTTTGTTTGTAGTCTGACATGTCCTTCTCTTTGCAGAGAAATGGAATGCACGAATTACAGACTTGAGAAAGCAAGTTGAAGAGCTGTTTGAAAAAAAATACGGTATGTGCTACACACCATTCCAAACCATTGCCTCTAGTTCTTACTGTGACAGCCCTTTGGCTTGTATCTTGTTGGCTCAGGAGTACACCTGAACTGACAGCACCAAAGGGTTAAATACTGCTAAAAGACGTAAAACTGGGGAAAGTAGCTTTTTTGATTAGCAGAGTAATTTCAAAATGGAGTGTCTCCGTTTGGCACCAAAGTGCAAAACTTGGTACTAGTTTTGTTCAGTTTCCTGGAACTCCAGCATGCTCATGTCTTAGGCAACCACATTTGAGAGAGCTGTCCTTTTTTCTGTAATTACACCGAGTTCTTACATGAAAGAATCTTGTTAGAATGGCTCTAGGGAGAGGTTGCCACTCATTGATTGTTCCTGTCTGATTATGACTGATTTGCAGTGAAGCAAAAATTATATGTTAATGGCTCTTGGAAAGAAAAAGGATCAGACATGTTAGACCTTGGAATTTGTTTCCAGATGCTGCATGTAGATATATTTTATGTCCCAGTATCACAGACTAAAACAGCATCAGCAAAGATTTCAAAATAAATGGTGGTGCTCATCTACCACAAAAAGTGGAAGTGCTTTCAGAATGGACCTTGTGATTTGGAGTTATTACATGTTTCGGGTGTGACTATCATCTGACATTTAAACAGCCCACTGAAAGCAACTCACATCAAGTTCAGGGTCTCATTCACTGTATTTTAATTGCTCTAAAAAGGAGCATCATTCTTAGTGAATTGCTTTAATTTTGATTTTGGTGTTTGCACATAGTCAGCCTAAAAATCTCCTGTGTAGTCTGTGGAATACTGAGCTATTCCTGACTTTCCATAGCAGGGCATCTGGTATTAAGTTATCCCCTTTTCCCTGTGGATGACAATATTGCTTTGATTCACAAACCAATTCCTTATCAGACTCTAGTTCTTTCTGTATGGGCATGCAATCTCCCATTTACTGAAATGAGTTATGGATGTCCAGAATTCCCAGAATGCTCTTCAAATTTGTTGGCTTTTGTAGCTCCAGAGTGTTTTAGCAATGTCAGTCACTGTAATCCATTGCAACTGATGTGTCTGAAAATATAGTTTTGTGTCTAGATGAAAACTAAATGGGTTTACTTGTTAGTGACTTTACATATACAGACTAATTCATAAAAATGAAAGCTGTATTCACTAGAATTTCTATGCAAAAACATGTAAGATTCCAAATCTGAGAAGCTTCACTGCAGACTGTGATGCTGATGGTGTTTTTAGGCTCTATGAAGTGTACTGGCTAAAAAATTTGCTGATTTAAGAGAAATAAAGACTCTCACCTGTAAAAACTTACCTGTTATTAGTTACTTACGTAAACAGAGAGGATTTCTGTTCCTGTGAAGCTGTTCTTACTTGATGCTTGGTAGTGATCTGGATTTTAGTGATGTTGATCTGTTACCCTGAGCTTGTCTGCTGGATTTGTTGCGCTTTTCACCACATGCCACAACAGCCCCCAGGGCTGAGAATAATTTTCTTTTTAATTTCTTGAAAGAGGTATATGACTGCAATAAAAATCTACATTAATGAAGGACTGAGGTGATACACAGCAGCTCTTTTGATTGTTCTGGAGCACCTTTGGCATGTGTTTGAGTAGGGTTTCATTAGTCTATTTGCTAAGATTCATCTTCAGGTTCGTGTCCATCTCTATGATTCTATTCTCTGTCTCCAGTTTTGGCCATCTTGTATTTGCCAGTTGAAACCAAGTCTAATTGAAACACCGTTCTTGCAGTTTTCTAAAACTTTGATACACAGTTCCGATCAGCATAGAAGACTAAGATACATACAAGACTAAGATGACATATGTACAAGACTAATAGTAAACTGTACTAAGAAATGTACTTGTTTTCAACGTTTGCCTATTTTGTGATAAACATCCCTAGAAATATTCTGGTTCCAAGTGGTTGAAAGAGTGTGTTACCCACGTAGCTTTAAAACTTACACTGTTTTATTGCATTTGTGAGTTAATGAGAGCATTTTGCATAGACAATGTCTGAACCACGGGCCACTTAGACATGACATTAAGTTGCTTGAAAAGGTGCCCAGAGTAGTTTTGCTTTCAGAAATGCTGCCACAACATCACTGTACTCTAATTTGGCCTTAGCTTGGCTTTTGTCTTCTCAAATAATTTTTTACATCTAATTTCCATAGCAAAACAACAGAATGTACCAAACTATTTGTTGCATGGCTTACAAAGTTAACATACCCTTGGGAGTATAAAGAAATCAGCCCTCTTCATATTTGCAAAGCCTTGTGTCATTCTCCAGTATTTGCCAGCCTGATACATGTATTGATATGATTATGGTCCTCATAACTTAAATACACGGAGGTTATTTTCCATCTGTGGCTGAGTCAGTTATTTGCTTTCCATTTGCTTCAAAGACCTCATTAGTAAGGCCATGCTTTTTTCAGTAGTGTTAGAAGTGTATTGTTTATTTCCTTAGTGGTTCCTTGGATTTCTAAAATAAACCACAACTTTAGGAATTCACTGAAAAAGAAGGTATGTGTGCCCCTCCTCCAAGGCTTTAATGACTTTTGTAAGCCAATATTAGTAACAAATAATAATAGTAAGAGCTAGTGAACTGAAACATGCTTGGTTTATAATTAAGTCTAGGTAACTTCATCTTTCAAAATGAACTATTAAACAAAACGAAAATAGTGTGACTCTTCACTCTTAACAGGTGCAGTTGTTATGAACTGTTAACTGTTAAGAAACATTTACAGAGTAAAGGGAAAAGAGGAGGATCTACATCTGCAGCTTGTTTACTGTGAATCAGAGTGATTTTGCTACAAAACAAAAACAATGAATGCTTGCATATTTAAATGTGCTAAGGGGTTATTGCCCATCTACTAATTATAATGTTTATCAGAGTGATATCAAACAGGTAATTTGATTAGAGCCACAAGCCAGTCTAATCTTTTTATTCTTCTTTTTCCTCAAAGCTGAAGCTATAAAAGCAAAAGGTCGAGTGTCTATCCCATACTCACTCTTCCAGTCAACTGCAGAAGACTTACAAGTGGAAGGGCTGCCAGAAGGTGTCCCCTTCAGGCGTCCATCCACGTACGGCATTCCCCGGCTGGAGAGGATACTTCTAGCAAAGGAGAGGATTAAATTTGTGATTAAAAGGTGTGGAACTTTGCATTTTTGTCTGTACATTACTCATTGTTTTCTGCTGGCTCCTCTCTGCTTCATTTTATCTTCAAGAACTTCCAGACTGGTTTCTACTGATATATTCATTTGCAATACTAAGGAGGGATTTTTAGTTGATGTTCACTCTGATAAACTCAGCTTATCAGACCAGCAGAACACCACAGTGGTGTGGGCAGTTCTCTGGACAGATCTCTTCAATATTATGGATTTCTTGTCATGAGCAGATCTCTTTGTACTGTTCAAATCTCTTCAGCTGCAGTACCTGTTAAAAGCCATTGACTGGCATATTTGATGCTATCTGAGGATCTTGGCCTAAATTTCAGCTTGTGTTTTTATTTTTTTTTCTTGCTGGAACGCTGTATCAAAGTGTCTATGGCTGTATCTGTATAGAGGATCTCCCAGGGCAGGCTTGAGGCCAAGATATAGCTACTGGTTCCTGTGGTTTAATTGGATGTGTGTCTTGTGTGTACCTGGAGGTAGATCAGGTAGCATACATGAAGGACACCTAAGGTGCACCTAGAGACTGCTTGAAGCTTAAAGGAAGCTTCAGTGAGTATCAGCTCATGTTTTCCTGGGGTTTAGTGGTGTAGGGCCTAATCCAAGTTTTTGAAATGGACAGGAATCTGCTGATTGCAGTGGTCAGGGTCAGAATTGGGAGTAATGACAGCCCCTGCCCCTGTGCTAGTTGCTCCTATTTGAGAGGTACATGGCCAGTTTCTGTCATCCTGATGCTTGCAGATAACTAGGAAAGAGGAAGAAGTGTAGATATACCTTTTGTCTGACTTAAAATCAGACACTATGCATAGATTTTAGTATCCATGCAATGCTGGCACCGTCTCTTGTCAAATTTGTCTTAGTTGTTAACAGAAATCATTTTATGCTGTTTATCGGTTTTGTAATATGTGGTAACCAGAGCAGCTCAAAAACCAGTTCGGCTCTGTGAGAAACATCAGAATGCTTAATTTCTTGTTTGTTTAAATGTGGATAAAACTAGATGTATTTGAGAAACCGAAGTGTCTGCTTTGAAGTTTTGCTTTTTAGAGATTAAACTTTTGGTTTGGATCTTTGTTTCTTATGAAATGTATCTTAGAGTTAAGTTTAATGGAACCTGTATGTTACCATGAAATGTTATAGCTCAAGTGGATATGGATATCAGGCATGAAAAATGTTTTGTTAGTAGTGTTCCAATTAGCTTTTATGCTACTTTGGTCTTAATTGGAATTTAATGTTGGGAATTATGATGTCCCCTGAGGCGTTTTTTGTTTGGTTGGTTTTTTTCTGATCCTTCAGTAGTAACTTGAGGCTGTAACTGGAGGCTGGTTTCTCAAAGTGTCTGTTACTGTTAAGCATGTATCTTAAATCTTTTAGGGAGGAACTTCTGAATTCAACAGATGTTCCACTGGACAAAACAGCTAAAGGAGGTAAGTTTTCAAATGTGTGAGTTGTACAAGTACAGTATGATATTCATATTTGTCAGTCTTAGTGGTGGCTACAATTTGCTTTTACTAATAACACATTGCAAATAATTCCTCTGGATTTGAATTTTCTTTAGCTACAGAGGGACAGCAGTTTTCCACTGGTTATCCAAGCCAATGTTACTAACACTCTGTCAATTAATTTGATTCAGCTGGTTTTCAAAGGAAAAACCTTGAGCTAGGTGTTAGTCTGTTGAGATATAGAGAAAAGGCAACAGTTTCCACAGCTGATAAGAGTTTACTGGGAACTGTCTGTACTGTGGAATAATTGCTTATATATGGTATTTTCCAAAATCAGATTAACTGAAATGCACTGATGAACATAGTGATTATAGTGGTGCAAAAATAATACATTCCATCCACTTTTCCCATCAGGAATACTTTTCAGGAGATTCATGCTCTTACATGTCTTGTCTCCATTGAGCACCCATCCAAAGATAGCAAAAATGACCATGGAAATTTAAGACTACAGGAATAGATTTTTTTTTTCCAGTTGCACCCATGAATTCATTTCCTCTCAAACTGGGAGAAAGAAGTTTAACATTGAAAAAGAATCAAGTTTTGAAAGAATTGTACCTTTGCACGAACACTGGTTGGTAAATATCTTTCCCCGACTTGTTTTTCTGTTCAGTTGAATTCTATTGTTTCTTGGGCTTCAGAGCATTTTTTTAAATGTCCAATTAAACCAAGTGTTGAAAGCTTGTAAGTCTGAAAAAACAGTTGCAAAGAAATTGCTCCCAAACCCAAAATGCTAACTGGCACCCTCAACCTGGTTGAACTGTGAATTTTAGTAATACCAGAGAAGTCCTTAGTTCAGACAGTAACACAAGCATATAGACAGAACTGTTTGCACTAGTGCAACACCGTTATGTTGTATTATATACTCATAGTCTTCTGTTGTAAAAAGTATATCAAAGACTGTACTAAGATGAATATCAAGGATATAAATTAAGCAAAGCAATTATGCCATAAAAATGTGTCTTTAACATGTGTGCAGGAATTAAACTTTTCCTGAAGTATAAGTTAACGTAGTGTTTTGAGTCTTAATAACCTACTGTTCCTTCAAGCAGCAAATTTGACTACAAAAATAGTAGGTAGGCTAATAACTGAGCCTTAACCCTAGGTGTACTTTTGTCTGGGTCAGGTTAGCCCTTTTCTCTGTTGTTTTAGTCATATTTAATATGTTTGTGCTGATTACGAAGGCAAAGTAATCTCATAAAACTCCTGTAGCTAAGAAAACCAGTGGTAAACAATTTTTATGACACAGCATTATGAACAGTTTCTTTCATTTCTTGTCATCACTGACTTGTAGTGATAGTCATGTGTGACCTCTGCATCCTTTCTAAGAGAAGAGAGCATCTGTGGAAGCTGTCAGTAACATCTCAGGGAACACAGAAGACAGCAGATGTCTGAGCCTCCTTTCCCTCAGTTTTCTTTTCTTCCTGTTTGGATTCCCTCTTTCCCAGTAGTTCACTGTCTCCTCTGCTACTCCATGTGTCCACTGCCATCTTAAAAGACATTGGCTCCACGTCCTATGTCCTGCTCTGTCCATAGCACCTGCTAGCTTGTATCCCCAGCAGGAGAGGAATGGTGTGAATATGGAACCTGTATTTTGACTGGCAGAGGAAATGATGATTTGGGTTTGCATTCCTGTGGGAAGCAGTCTAGTCAGGAAGGTTTTATAGAATGGCTTCAGTCCTGAAACCCTTAATAGACTGATACTGGCTGCAAGACAAAACCAGTCAGGCAGTGATGGTTTGGCTCAGGAATGGCTGGAGAAGCATGAACTGGTGCTTATGCTGATAGCCCAACCTGGTGCAGTGCAGTTATGGAGTGCAGGTTTTTGCTTCTGCATGCTGGCTAAACCCATGGTGTGGCAGCTGCCCGTGTCTTGTACGAGCTTCACAAAAAGCTTCGACAATAAGTTTGACTTATTGGTCACAAAGACATATTCAGAAGAAAAAAGTGATTTGTATTATATGTCCTTTCATCCCTTGTAAGCAGGTTTTCATTCCATAGGCATGCCTAATTCTGCATTGAATATCAAGATAATTCTTCAGAAAATGCACTGGCAAAAATCTAATCCCATCTCCAAGTGGGACTGCAGATCAGAGGTGGCTGATGAAAGCATTGTAATTCTTGTGTATTTTGTAGGAAGTGATGTCACTGGTTCAGTGGATTTTTGTTCAGTTTTAATATTATGTCATTTTTAATGCTTATTTTTTTCTAGTTCCAATTTGAATCCATGCTTCTTCCTCACAGCATTTTCTGTGTTACCTGAAAATGCAGGATGATTATGCATGCTGTAAATTGAACAACTGAAAATATAACCAAAATAATTAAGGAATTTTGTTTTTGTTCTGTGTCAGTCTCAAATACAGGAAAAGAGGAGTGGCATACCAAAGTCACCAAACTGAGAAAGATGGTAGATCAACTCTTCTGTAAAAAGTTTGGTGAGTACACTATTTTCTTTTCTTTATAGCTTTGTATTTCTTGAAGGTTGTATTCATTCCTTCCTTTGAACATCCAAGTGAATGAGACCTTTGATCAGGTTTTTTTTTCAAATATTTAAAATCCTAGCAGTTGAGTGAAAAAGAATGTTTTGGTTTACTGCTTATACAAAGTAAAGTCATAGTTTTAAAAAATAATTATAAGTCATATATACAGCTCTTCTGATTGCTCTCAATTCCCTCCTATTTGGATATTTTTCCTTTGATGGTGAATAAACTAGCCATTTACTTATTTATGTCCATTGCAGTATCATTAAAATTAGTATTAGAACATATCCAGGTGAATTTTTATATCCTCTCCAATATGAAAAATTAGTCAACTTCCTAAGAGCTAGAATAAAACGTTGCATAATGCTCTGTTATAGACTAAAAACTCTGGATAAAACCACTGTAGTATGCCTCAGTGAGCAATCCAGTAATCTTCAGTCTTGTATTGTGACTGCCCAGCAAGACCATCATGCAATATGGCAAATTTTTTACATTTTTGGTGTGCTGAGACTTGGATTTAGATGTCCTGCATTGTCCCAGGTTCTAAGATCACAACTGCAATAGCTTGAGTAATTGGTATCAACTAGCTTTTAATGAAGTTTGATTGCTGTCTAGTTACTGGATGTATTTTGTTCCAACAGCCAAGGCCTTGGGGAGCAGTGAGCCCAAAGTTGTTCCATACAAGAAATTTGAAGCTCATCCAACTGACCTCTATGTTGAAGGGCTGCCAGAAAACATCCCTTTTAGGAGTCCCTCCTGGTATGGAATCCCTTGCCTTGAACAAATAATTCAAGTGGGCAAGAGAATAAAATTTGTGATCAAAAAGTAAGTATTTGTTTAATTCATAAACCTTGAGGTTTTCTTAAAAAAGAGGCTAAGCAAACACCCTGTGTGTAATCAAGCACTTGATTTCATGAAGTCATGAAGCATTTGGTTTCTAGTTACCAAATAGGCAAATTAAATATTCTGCATTAAAAAGTGGGTATTTGCAATCCAGACAAGTATTCCAAAATACTTTTGTAGCATGTTGACAAGTGTGAAAAACATAATAGAAAAATTCAGACTCTTCAATTCATGTCATGATAGGTAGTAATATTTAATTTATGTCAAGAATAAGCAGATTATTTGTGTCCTTGTTGCAGACCAGAGCTGCTAACTCTCACTTCAACCGAAATTATTCAGCCCAGGTTGAACCCAAGAGGTAAGACAGGTGCTGTCTCCAAGTGGGAATGGAAGGGTTTGGTTTGGTGGATAAGTGCAGCATTTTTCAAGTAACCCTTGTGTGATGAGTGTGTTGGCATGTTCTTCATGGGGGCTGCAAGGAATAAATTGATCACTATGAACATGGATTGTGGGATCATGGTGCAGTCTACCTGTCTTTGAATAACTACACTGGGTCACCTTCACAGCCCCAGGGAACTGGAGTTACTGTCCTGGCCTGAATGAAAGCTCTGAAGGCCCTTGGCATTTCACAGCTGATCCTGAGCTCTTTTCAGGCCTCTGTTGGTAAGGAGTTGTAGGAGCTTCTTCAAAGCATGAAGTGCCTTAACAGGGGGGGAGAATCATTTTGGGGTTTATTTCCAAATGCCCTGAATTGGAGTGTATTGGCACTTTCTTGCTGCAGGAATATGCCATCCATATCTCATTGAGTTTTAGAGGTGTATGAATCTGCTTGTAATAATAACACAAATGGATATCCAGGGCTTCGTATGTTTTTCCACATACATAGCTCATGTGAAGGAGAAAAAAAAGGAATATGATTTAATAATCATGTAAGCGGTAGTTGTCTTATATCATCACAACGTATTGTGGATTTTATTTGGATTTTAGGAAAAAACTCATATTCAGTAAGTGGGTAGCTCAGTAGAAAAGGTAGGGTTCACAGAGCAGAGGAAAAGGCAGCATTGAGTCTGAGGTTTTTTCAAAGTCGTAACAGCAGGTGCCAGTGACAGCAGTAAAAAAACAGCTAATGACGTTCTCTCTGAAAGGTAAGTAGTGATGATGATTCTTAAACCTCAGACTGAATGTTCAGAATATTTTATTTTTTTTTACTGGTTATTTCACTGTATCTTTCACTAACTAATAAGTGATTATGGAATTACCAGTGCTCACAAAGCTTTCTAGGGTCCAAGGTTTGATATCAGACAGGCAAACACAGCAAATGTTCTCCTGGGCTTAAAGACCAGTGAAAACCACTTTCCCAGACAAAGACCGAGGATCTTCCTACTGTAGTTGCAAACTTGATGTTGCTAAAGAATATTAGACTTCTTTTAAGCAAAATATTATTCTTTTGCAAAATTAATCCTGTGCTCTCAACAGATAGTTTATGAATAACACTTCAGTGTTTTAAAGTAAATTACTCTAGTTGCTTTGCCACTGAGACTACACACATGCAGATTTTAAATACCTGTGAAATCTATCAAATAAGTAGGCCAGACTGCAAAAAATAATAATGCATCTTGCCATGGAAGTATAAGACACTAGAACTAAGCAAGTTAGGTAATTTCTGAGTCAAAAATAGGATTTGGAAACAAAAAATTTCTGTATAGCTTCCTTCCTGCATGCATTCCACAGCTTGGAAAGAATGGGTTTGACTCAGTATCAGTTATTTGTTATTTGTGGTTAGTGATGAAACGTGAAGTATGACGCCATTTGTTAGAAAAGAAGTGCTTTTTATACCACATCCTTTGCTTTCTTCTCTATCTAAGCTACAAATTGTCTGTGCTAGTTAGCACTCCTGTAATTGGCTTTTATTTACGATAGAGAATACGACTGAAGATGATTTTTTTATGCTAATCAAAATGTTTAGCAAAGCAGTCTTTAAATCCTCATCTTCTACTCTAAAGAGTATTATTTATTATACGCTATGATTAATTAATTCTAACTTTGTAAGAGCCACTAAAATAGTTTCTTCCTGCATCTAAAGGCTCTGAAAAACAAGTTCTCCCACTTGGGTCAGTGTTTGAATTTTGTAACTATATTTAAACAGATTTTCCATTATATAGAAGGAATTGCATGTAATCATTATTCATTGCGTATCCTTGTCTCCTCAGATGTGATTGTGTTGATAGTTTTCAAGTTCTTATGTTGTAAGAAATGTGTTCAAATGTACCTCTGTACCTAGAACTGAGTCATTCTCTGACATATCTATTTCTGGTTTTCAGAGAGAGAAGATTGGAATGCCAAGATCACAAACCTAAGAAACCAAGTAGAAGAGTTATTTAGTAAGAAATTTGGTAAGTTAAATGCTAAATGAACCGTTCTGTAATGCTGCTGCATTTTAAAACTCTGTTTAAACGTTACTGTATTTACTTAAGCATCAGAAATATACTAGGACAGATATGGAAATCTTGACTCCTCTTACCTATATTTTACTGACTTTATCCTGTAACTGACATAAATATTTTTATAGCAACATCCTAGGCCATAATTTTTCCAGTTGTGTGACAAGAGATGATGGTATGTGCACAAAAGCTTTTGGATGAAAAAAAGTTCTTAAAAGAAAATATTAGACACCGCAGGCTTAGATGTTACCTGTAACAAGATGGACCAAGTCCCCATTTGCAGTTATTCTACAGAAAATAATAGGAAATCTGTTTAAATCTATTTAGATATTTCTGTTGTTTGGGGTTTTTTATTAGCTCTGAGTAACAGAGCTTCTGTAAGCGAAGGTTAATAAAGTCACTTGAGATAAAATTCCACCCATTTGAGTGTGTAATCTATCATTTAATCTTTATTTTCAGGCCAAGCTCTGGGGATTTCAGAGATAGTGAAAGTTCCCTACGCTATATTTGAGTCAAATCCTGCACAGTTGTGCGTTGAAGGCTTGCCAGATGGAATCCCCTTCCGGAGTCCCACATGGTTTGGAATTCCACGCCTTGAAAGAATTATCCGTGCGAGTGACAAAATCAAATTTGTTATTAAAAAGTATGTTTGCAATTCAGTTATTTTTACTCATGATTTTGAAGTTATTTGATTTTATTCCCAGCAACTTTAGGCTTTAAATGCTACCTAAATTCTGGTTCCATGAAACAGAAAGACCATTTTGCACATATGTTTTGTCTCATAAAAGGACATACATTCCTCATTAAATTTCTGTAGATGTATAAATTGGGTGTTTCATGCATCAAGGATCTAGGGAAGGGGAAATGGTCTTGTACCTAGAAGCTTTTTTTCTTATTTTTCTTTTCTTTTTCTTTATTATTTTTACTTAAAATAGACTCAAAATAAAATTACAGATGAGAAAATGTAGCTTTATGGTTGGGTTTTTTTTTTTTGCTTACAGTAGAGGGAGAGTCATCTATGCTTCTAGCAGAATTTTATTGTAAAAAGCTGATGTTATGTGTGTTGGAACTCAACTGAATTCCAAGAAATGTTAACATTTTGCTGTATTATTTGACTTGTAATTGATCAGGTTGTGTTCTGTCCAACTTCTAGGCCTGAGCTTCTCAATTCCTATTTGTCTCGAAAACTGGCTAATAAAAAATACACAAAAGGTAAACAATTTGCTGCCATCAATTCCTAAATACTTGGTTTCTTCCCTAGCAGACTGAAAGATCTTTGTGGTTGAAAAATACAGGTGTTGCAAAAAAAGGGCATTAAGATGATCTAGCATAGTAGCCTGTTCAAATGCTATTATTTGAAAAATATAATCCATAAATTTATCTGTTTTTTTAAATTGACTATCCTAGTATGGAAAATGGAACTTACGCAATTTTGACAACTTTTATTTTGCTTTTAATGGCTTAAACCATATTTAACTGAGAGCTGTGAACTGCAGTAAGTAAAAATTATATTTTATGAGAAAAAAAAAAGTCCTTGAAGTTGCCTATAAAAAATTCAGATGTTAATAATTTTTTGTTATTTAGATAATAAAAAGTACCAAACCTGTCCTTCATCCTTAGAAACAATGAAGTCTTCTCTTCTGAATTAGTGGCATGAAAATTTAGCTATAATACCTGCCTTTTTCAAGAGCACTAAACCTACTTTTTAGGACTGTGAGCATCACTGTGTTGTTCAGGGTTTACAGTGTACTTAGTTCGGTCTGTTGGAATTTTTGGAATACAGCTGGTTTTTTTTGTTAACTGTGCAGGATATATATTGTAAAGGGTTTGTGCTTTACACCTTGTGTTCTCTTGGCTTCCAGCAACGAGTCCAGGGAGTTCCAAAAGGTCGCGAAGTCCTGCACGCAATTCAAATGTCCCAGAGATTGAAGTTACTGTTGATGGAAGTATGGAAGAAATATCATTAAGCATTCTTCTGATGCTCTTCTATTTTATTCTTCTTATCTTTTCTGTTCTTCTCAGCTTTTGTAGTCCATAAATAACTTGTACACCTGCCTCATGTAGCAAACTCTTTCATTTCAAGGCTCCAGATACACTTTAATATAGAAAGTTTTATTTTTTGTTTCTGAATAATACTGGATTCTGTGTAGATGATGCTTATGTGGAATGTTGGAATTTGACAGCTTGCTTGGCCCATTATTGCAAGCAGAGGTGTGGGAACTGACGTAGCCCATGGGCAGAGAAATGACAAATGTGATCAGTAGTATCAAATGCTTAAATACAATCCTACAAGAACTTCTTAAGGGGGTTTTTTTATTCTACTCTTAATTCAGAAGTTAAGATTTCTCTAGTAATCAGCTTTGATGTGTTGTTTTTGTATGATGTCTTGCTTCTGCTCTCTGCATGTATATATGTAATGTCTCTTCACAGGTCCTGATAAAACACAAACAACAAGGACTCAAACTAATTCTCAAACCAATGGCTCCAGTATAAATTTCAAGCTACAAGGAAAAGACTTCTCTTTTCGTAAGTGTTGTGGGAATTGGCACAGATGCATTCTTTTAATATTGGTATGGAACATTCTGATTACATATCAGATATTTCACATTCGTGTTGTGTTGTACAGTTAGTGAATGACTGAAGCTCTTGCTTTCACATACATTCAGTTCTTCATCATGTGGAGTAATAATATGCATTAGAAAAATCCTAAATGATGTATGGAGAATGCAGCACAGGTCCGTTAGATCTTTGGGTTTGGTCAGGCCCGTTAGGATTTTGCTGGTCTTTACTGCATGATGCTTCAGACCCTTGAAGGACTTTTCTGGTGCAAAGTACCACCAAAGTGCATAAACCCAGCTAAGATCTGATATAGTGCATAAATTTCATAAGCACTCAACAAATCTGAAATATTGACATCACTGTGGAGGCATACCATTCCTGTAGGAACCAGGAAGGATTTGAACAAACATTGGTAAGCCATGCTCTGTCAGAGCTAGTTATGCATGACTGCCTAGTCCAAGTTTGTAAAATCAATAAAGGAAAAGCTGGACAGGACTGGAAGCCATATAGTTGTGTTCCTGAGTGTTGGCTGGAGCTTTTTGGGCTTAAAGGCCCAGACCTGTCTGTGCAGTACTCTGGCACAGGAGTCTCTGTATTGAAAGCAGCATCAATTTGCAACTCAGATAAATTCTTTGTAGTCAAATAAGATGAGTGCACTCAGAGTAACTGTAAGCAATTCTGTCTCAGTAAACCTTTTTTTCAGCATCCTTACTTTTATACACATATATATATATATATATATATATATATATATATATATACAAAAGTTTGTTGTTATTTGCTTTTTCTTTTTTGTCCCACATGCTTTCTTTTTAGCGTTATGGTCAAAAAATGTGAAAGAAAGGAATACTTTACTCCTACTGAGCCAGTTGAGAAAGCATATAAGATACTGATTTGGAATGACTGCTCCTTTTGACATGGGTGTTATTCATACTCAGAGCTGTGTTCAGTTTTTTTGGACTTGCTCGCTATTGCTAGACCTAGGCTTTTTTTTTTTTTTAACTTTAAACTGAGTTTTTAGTTTTGTAGACCAACCATAGACCACTTAGTGCAGCCTCAAGTAAAAAGCACCCAGGGAATGGCATGAATTTATGTCAGGGGAGATTTAGGTTGGATCTTAGAAAAAGGTTCTTCCCCCAGAGGATGGTTGGGCACTTTGCAGACTCCCCAGTGCTCTCTCAGCACCAAGGCTGACAGAGCTCAAGGAGCATTTGGATGATACTCTCAGGCACGTTGTGTGACTCTTTGGAATAGTCCTGTGCAGGGCCAGGATTTGGACTTGATGATCCTTGTGTGTCCCTTCCAACTCAGCATATTCTGTGATTCTGTGACTGTAATTTCTCTGATGGCTGTCAGAAACAAAATGTTTATCTTGATGGACATCTGATTTCACCCACTGAAGTAGAAACTGGGCTAGAGATTATAGATCTCAGGAGAGAGGTGTGCGTTTCAGAGCTGTGTCACTGAACATGTGAATAGTTTTCTGCCACTATTTTGGGTGGTGGTTCAGATGAGTAAATTTTATACTGCCTAGTACTGTAAATTTAGATCACTCTTGGATTAATTTTAATAGCCCTTGCTTTATCTCATAGCACTATCTTTCAAAGCTTCAGGAAAATGAGGATTGATGTGAATATAGTTTTGCAGAATGAAAGCCATTTTGCACATTTTACTGCCATGGTAAATCAGTTATCAAACGTAATAATTTATTAAGCATTTTTTAAAATATTCTTTGAAGACTGATTCATTGTGTGAGCGTTGATTTAATTCTTTCAATTTCCTCCTGGCAGAGGCATGGAATGCCAAAATTAGTGACTTAAAGCAGAGAGTCGAAGATCTTTTTAATGAAAAATGTGGTAAGTTTATTGATTCTTTTTTACTGAGAAGCCTTTCTTATGAACATGCAGTTAGATTTATGAGAGATGTTCACGTTTATTCCAGAGGTCCTGCAATTCTTGTGTGCCCTACACAGTTTCCCATCTGCGTTCATTCTCATGTACTTGCTTGCAATCCTGTGTCTCATTTCCACTATTATTTTATTTGGATTTGGAAATGGAGAAGTTGTAGCTGGGTTATGAATTTTTTAATGACCCACAGATACAGTGATCCACATCCTGACACATCTTTTTAAGCTTTCTTCACTCTGCTTATGAATGGGACTTTGTATGACTCTGCAGGACTCAATGCGTTACGGATCGTATCTGGAGAGGCGTGCACTGTCGTATTCCAGCACTTCCTCTAGTGCAGACTGTTTGGAAACTAATGAGTTTTGGAAGTAATGATTTCTGATTACTCTTCTGAGTGCAGGTTTTTGAACAAGAGCACTAATCTCACTGCCCTTAGTACTGTTCTCTAGAAGAGGCAGAGACAGAATGCATGGCTTGTAACAAAGTGAGATACATATGGGATAGTCTCGTATGCAGACCAAGCCAGTGGCATGAACTGGCTACCAATTACTAATTTTCAGTAAATCATGATGAGATTTACTGCTACAGAATGAGTTATGTTTGAAACTGTTAATTTTCTTTGTGCCTATTCATAGCTGTCACCAAAAAAGGCAAGCCTACTGGTTCTGCCTAATCTAGTTATATATGTGCCAACTATGCTATACCATTTATACCAGAGGTTTTCTATTTCTATACACATGAGTTACCTAACTGGTAGCTTATTTGCTCTGTTGCATTTCAGGGGAAGCGCTAGGACTCAGTAAACCAGTGAAGGTGCCATTTTCACTGTTTGAATCCTTCCCGGACGTTTTCTACGTGGAAGGACTACCTGAGGGGGTACCTTTCCGCCAACCTTCAACTTTTGGAATTCCAAGACTAGAGAAGATCCTGAGAAACAAATCTAAAATAAAATTCATTATTAAAAAGTAAGACTCCCATATATGTCTTTGGTAATCTGTTCTATGAGTATTGAAATGTAGACCAAAAAATGAAATTGTGTTGGGAAGTTGCTGAATTACTCTATAAAATACACGCTGGAATATATTTAGTAATTGAGGAAATGGCCAGAAAACTCTTGTAGAGGTAGAGCAAGATACAATACTCTCTTTGTTCTGAAAGACTCTTAGAGGCTGTTGTGAGAGGAAGAACAAGTCCAGATTTCTTAGCTCATTACAATTATCACATCACTGGTTTAGTTCCTACTGCAGGGAGCACTTACAGGTTACTCATAAAGCTTGCTGGCTGTGTACTAAGAGCTGAGAAGTGGAGATTCATATAGTGGGGTGTGTTAAGAATTTTCTTGTCTAAAACAGGTTTGGATAGCCATGTGCCAGTGTCGAAACAGTGGCAAGAGAAGTTACAAGGGCATGTAGTGATAGAAAAAGGAGGAATGGCTTTAAATTGACAGGGCAGGGTTAGACTGGATATTAGGAAGAAATTTTTCCCAGTGAGGGTGGTGGTGAGGCCCTATCACAGGTTGCCCAGAGAAGCTGAGGATGCCCCATCCCTGGAAGTGTCCAAGGCCAAGATGGATGGGGCTTGGAGCAACCTGGGATAGAGGAACATGTCCCTGCCCATGGCAGGAGGTGGAAGTGGATGGGCTTTAAGGTCTCCTCCAACCCGAACCATTCTGTGATTCTAAGAAGTTATGGAGCCTCTCAAGTCATTGCATTCTTGACCATCGGTTTGGCTGAGAGGATATCACTTAGTTCCTGTCTTTAATAAAATAATACTAGAAAATTACATTTTCTTTAATGTTGATGATGTAATTTTATTGTTGTACATGAAATGTTGGATCTGTTTGCAGGCCTGAGATGTTGGAGGCAGCTGTTAAAGAAAGTTCTGCTAGAAACCCCTCAAGTGAGTTTTGCAACTGTTTCATGTTCTATGTAACAGTTTCTTTCAAGGATTAAATATAGATTATAAAAACTGTATGGTGTTAACAAATTCCTGAAAGATTCATTCTACATTGGAGTTGCTTGGTTCGTTTGCTTGATTGATTGTTTTTAAGATGGGAAATGCACTTACCAATCACAGTTTAAATATAGTTCTAGCAAGGGAGTATTAATTTCTTAAAGTTATTCACAATAATCATGCATCTGATGTATTCTTTACTGTTTTTTATCAAAATGTAGCCAGCAATATATGATTCACAGGAGTAATTCTGGTCTAGAGATAAATTATTTGCTCATAATATGTAGGTCATCTAAATGACAAATGCTTAAGAGATGGGCATGCAGGTAGCCAGTAGAAAATTGTGTCAGGTAGGTAGGTGGGTCTTGGAATAAATGCTCCTATTTTGAAGCTGGATTCTCTTTGAAAACTTTGCCAATATCTGTTGTTTTGCAATATTTTCTTTATCTAAGAGATTGAAAATTTTGAGTTCTCTGTAAATGTTTTCTGAATTAGTCCTTTTACGGAAAACTAATTCATCTGATGTAGCCAATACAACAAGAACCACAACAAACACAGTGGTGAACACAACCGCTGGTGCTGAAGACCTGAACATGATTCAAGTAACTATACCAAGTGTCTATACTGGCTGGTTTCATGTCATAATATTTGTGCTTATATTCTTCATGACATTTGTTTTGTTCAATGAAGTTTTTCCTACTGTCCGGCTGGTTCACTGAAATGCAAGTACAGTCAACAAAGAGCATAATTTAGCATTTTGTTTTTATCGAGGTGTTAAATATTTTCTAACACTCATTAATATCTCTTCAGTCACATCTTTAGAATATTCTTGGTCCAACAACTAGTTAAGAAGTATTCACATTTTTCTCATGCAATAAATGAAATACTGATTTGCAATTCTTGGCAAATTCAAGAGGTCAGTACTCAGACTGAACTGAATAATCACTCAGACTGAACTGCTTGGTCTTAACACTGATTACTGCTTTCTCAGGCATATAGTACATCCATTGGAATTCACTGGAAACCATGAGAAATGGCCATCTTATTGAATGGTCACTTTGCTTTTGCCTTTCCCCACCATTCTATGTTCTTTAAGAAAATAAAATACAATTTGTTGGTTCAGATTAAGTTTACAAAATCATCTCTAGACAGTAAACCTAGGTTTATCCCTAGAAGTGTCCAAGGCCAGGTTGGACGGGGCTTGGAGCAACCTGCTTTAGTGGGAGGTATCCCTTCCCATGGCAGGGGGGTGGAACTGGATGAGCTTTAAGGTCCCTTCTAAACCAAATCATTCTAGGATTCTGTGATTTCTTAATAACCATCTATTTTTGTGTATTTCTACAATTCTGTGTTACTGATAAAATGAGGAGCAAAGACAGCACCTGTTTTGAAGCCTTCAGATGTATCTGCTTTAAGTAAATACGCAGGGATAAGCAAGCTTCAGGGGTAAAAAAATTCGTGCTTAATTCTCATGCTATTCTAACAATTTCTTCCAGATGACAGTGAGCGACCGTCAAAAGTAGAAAAGACCAGACAATTGAGAGAGCAAGTAAATGATCTTTTTAGCCAGAAATTTGGTAATTGCTTCTTACTCCCCGTTTTTACATAGGTGTGGGTGTAATAAATGTTGATACGGAAGTTACTGAATGAGTATTCACTTACAGTGAATTATATATGTGATCATTAAAATGAACAAATTTGAGAATTGTATATGAATGTTGTGCTTTGACTTAGAAAAGAATCTTTTGTAAGTGATGTAGGTAGCTTTAAACAATAAAATCATAAGAGTCTAGATTGCTTCATGGTTCCCCTCCCCTTTCCTGTTTCTTTCTGTGTCAACATGGATAAAGTATTTATTTTGCATGGTTCTTCTCAGGGCTTCATAATCCCAAACTCATAATACTTGGGAATAGAGTAATTTTAAAAATGCAGCATAAGCTTTTTGCTGTGTATAGTTTTGTTTGGATTTTTTACTTTGGATTGTACAGCAGTAATGACCTGAGTTTCTTTATCTAAAATTCCTTCACTTGTGCTGTGTTGAATTGCTTTTCATGGCCTTGCAGGAAATGCTTTGTTTTCCTTCATGTAGTTATTTCCTTTTATACCACGTTCTATACTTTTTTTTAGTAAAAGCAGAATCTGTGTTCTTCATATGGTGAGCAGTCAGAGTTGGAATTGTGACTAATGTTCATGAATGTAATCCAACACCTCTATTTCTTTCATTGTCAAGTGAATGTTCATAATTTCAGATCTGATAGAAAGCTTGGGTTTGCATTGTGTTTGTTAATCATCTGAGGACTTTTTTCTTCAGTGTAGTCATAAATATTATAAGGTTTGAAAATAAACATGACCTCTCTCACTTAGGTGAAGCCACTGGTATGAATTTTCCTGTGAAAGTTCCATACAGAAAAATCACTACCAACCCTGGGTGTGTGGTGGTGGAGGGGTTGCCTCCCGGCGTGGTGTTTAAAGCGCCCAGTTATCTGGAAATCAGCTCGATGGAGAAGATTTTGGAATCAGCAGAACTTATCAAGTTTACTGTCATTCGGTATGTAGTTGCTGTTGATTAGATTGTGCAGGTGCTGTGAGCACAGCCCTGTAGCTGGAATAAATTGAAATGTGAGAGAATAGAAGTAGCAGTGCATCTTTAAATAGTGAGAGGTTCTTTTGGATAACAATATATCAGGTCAAATAAAGTCCAGATGTTTCTAGCATGAATGAAGTCCAGAGCTTGTTGGCTCTTAACAGTAAATAGTATATTTGTATTAGTATTACTATTAGTATTTTTAAATATTCCAGTTGTGTTAAGAATCTTGAGTTCAGGTAAATTCTTTGATAATTTTTTCCCTACAAAATGAGCATATCTACAGGATTTTAAAATACAGTATTGTCCAATTACAGTATAACGGAATTTCATTTATATGTGTATATTTCCACAGATGTATATAAAACACACATATATACAAAGTTAATTTGTATGCATGAAGCAGAATAGATGAAACTTTTGAATCGCACTAAGGAGGAGTTGAAAATAAAAATGTATCAGTTTATGTAACTCCTCAAATCATAGTTGACTTTGTAGGAGTCTAAAAGTTTCAGTTTATCTTTAGAGAGAGAAATTTCTTAAATATATTTTACTAGGGGGTCTGAATTCTCAGCCCTTAATCATGACATGTTCTAACCAAACATGGTACTTTGATGTGTGTTGTTGAATGAAGCTCTAGAGAAGAGATGACCCCTTGTTAACTAGTGGTGACCAAGGGAAGGGTTTAGCTCTTCCTTTGTGTGTTACTTTTCAAAACACTAGTTTTGAACAACCACAGCGCCCAAGAGCTGCTATTCCATCTGTTTTATTTGACTTTGTTTTTTACTTTTAGCATGACCTCTGTTACAGAAAGTGTGGGGAGGTTGCACTGGGAGGACACCCCATGCAGTGCCTTTTAGAATCAGTAATTTGTTTTGTTTTTTTTTCTTTTTCAGACCGTTTCCAGGACTTGTGATTAACAATCGTAAGTATTTATGAGACACTGATGACAAATGTATTTTTGTAACCTACCAAGATTAATTTTCTACATTGTGGCTTAGTGACAGAGGTTCCATAGTCATTAAGGTCTCAGTATAACTGTCTGTGTCTTTCTTATTAAGATTTTCTGAGTAATCATGCATATACAGTTAACTTGAGGGCATGGGGGTAAATTTACATTTAAACAGTGTAAGATCAGCATAACTTTCATATGAAAATGCAAGACACTGAGTTTGTATTTTTCAGCTGCAGAGTACCAAAGAGATTTAGGATCCTGACCTAGCAACAGACTTACACGTTTAGATCCATCACAGTAGCTGTTAGTAAGCAAGAACTTTACAGTAGCCGCACAACCCTGTTCCAGTGAAAAATTCTGCATTCTGCTGAAACGGTAACTGTTTAGAGAGGCAAATGTACTTAGCTGAAGTGCCATGGCCAATTTGTCAGCATGTGCTGGGGCTGGGGGAGCAGGCTGGTCATTGACCGTGTGGGGTTTGGGCATTATCTGTGTCCACTAATTATGATCAAAATGATCTTATACTGATGGATACCAAGGTGAATGAAAGGCTCTGAGCCTACTGCTCATAGGTATGATGCTTTATTCTTCATATGAAGAATATGTGGAAACTTGAAATTTTTGGTGCTTGCAGGTGAAATAGGGAACGTTTTTTCTGTAACAATATACTGAACAGCAGCTCAATCACAAGTGTTAGTAACTTGTTCATGTGACAAGTTTCAGGATTTGCAGATTCAAAGGTTGCCCTTGTGTTACGTGTGAACCATTTTCATTGTGAAGTTAAACGGTGATCATGTCTAATCTTAGATCTGATGGAAAAAGCTGAAGCAGAAGCATCACCAACAGCAACAGCCCCAGGACTACCAGGTGATGCAGAGCATGACGTATGTCCTTGCAGGAGGGGTGGGTTATGGAGTTCTCCAGCTCATTGGTAGATGACATTAATAGTCAAGTCCTGGGTATACACTGCTCATGATGAGCCATATCATTTTGATAGATTGTGTGCAACAGGGACTTTTGTAGCTGTTAAATATTAATAATTTAATGGGAAGAGCCTCTACTTTCTTCGAGCTTTGTCATTGGTATGTTCCTTGATTTGATTTTTGCAGATGATGAGTGAGCTGAAAAGAAGGATTAGTGGGGGCAATATATAAAGCCAATTCGGTATCCATTTATTGATGTCTTCTTAACTCAAATGTGTGCATGTCTGAACCAAATAGATGTTCAGCCAAGTGAAGTTTGCCTGCATAACTGGCAATGGGGTCTGGATGGAATTTCTGCCTGCTGCAGACCTGTAACTCATGCTAGACTGTGTCTGGACTGCACACATATCACCTGTCTTAGTCCGAAGGGAGAACTCAGCTTTGTACTATTAATAACTGGAGTAAACATGGTTGAACAACTTCATTTTGATCCAGTATAGCTTTTAAATGTTCACAGACCTTTTAAAACTGTGTATCCCAAGTTGGTATAGTGTGGGAAAAACTTTTGCAATTGACTGAATAAACCATTACAGGAAGAAATTGGGAAACGAAGAGAAAACATTATGTAAACATTTTAAGAGTAAGGGACACTTGTATGATGAAAATTATTATAAAGGAAACTACTGGCTCATCTTTTTATATGTGAAGGTGTGGGAGGGAGGAAATCAGCTGCTGATGGTCTATGCGGTTGATGTAGTCTGTCTGTCCTTAACTCAGCTGCAGTGTTAAAAAGGTTAAATGGCTTTCCCAGAACCTGTTCATTTATAAACCATGCAGAGATAATAGAAAACTCATCATGGAATTAAAACATACTTCTTGTCCTGTATTCTGCATTTTCCCACTCTCCCCCAATACTCACCATCAAAGACAGTGTTCATCAGGACTGATGACTCTTTTTTCAAGCTGCTCTGAACGGGGTGTATTCTGTGCAACTGCACATTACATTGTGCTGCAACTTGGTGGTATGTCTGTCAAGGTAAACCATTCTTTGAAGAGAAAGTGTTAGGTAGTTGAATGTAATAAATGTTTGGGATTGTTTATAATTTGCTGCAGACTGTAGAAAGTTACACAAATTTATCTCAGACAAAAAGATACAAGTCTGATTGTTAAAACAAAAATTAGTTGCTTTTTTTCAGGGAAAACTTAATTTCCCTAATCTGATTCATCATGTTGAAACTATATTCATATTCATTTGACTGTAATGTTTTCATTTAAGAGCCAGCTGAAACAAGCGGAATAGAAGTATCTCTAGGAGGTAAGTGTTCTTCAGTTATTATCAACAAATATTTTTAAGTAGTGTTGAACAAAGTTTACCTTTTTTTTTGAAGTCAGGTCTTTTATTGGTTTCCAGGACATTTTTTCATCTATATTAATATCATGCTGCATCATGGGAAAAATAGTCTGTGCAAATGTTATTATTCAAGTAATTTTACAAAGGAGTTTTATGAACTGTTGTTCACTTGAGTCATGACGATAGGCTCTGAGTGATTGTTCATATCCTGAGTGATGCATCTAATTATTCAGTGCAGTAATTTCCACAATTGATGCAAGTGAGTGATTGCCATCATCAGGAACTCTGAATGCCGTATTGATATACCATGTTGAGGGCAAGGGAGGGGAATATTGTTGTTCTTCCAGAACTTAAGCTCTGAAAAACATCCAGCTTTCCTATTGTCCAAGAATATACTTGGGTTGTTTCTGTTTCAGATAGGATCATACAATCATTTAGGTCGGAAAAGCCATCTAAGAACATCAAATCCAAGTGTTCCCCCAGCACTGCCAAGCCCACCACTAAACCGTCTCCCCAAGTGCCACATCCACACGGCTTATAAATCCCTCCAGGGACGGTGACTCCACCACTTCCCTGGGCAGCCTGTTGGAGAGCTTGACAACCCTTTTGGTGAAAAAATATTTCCTAATATGTTTATATATGTGAGACTAAGAAGGCTGTAGATTTTGTATCCCCCCCTGTGCTTTTGCATGTGGTCTTCAGGAATACAGAATTGACATGAGAGTTGGGATGCTGGTGTCTGCTGTGTGCCCTGCTCCTGTAAATGTTGCCTTTGCTATACCCCAGTCTGTCAGGCATGGCCCTGGACGGCCATGCCTGCCTCTGCTGTGGCTGGCACAGAGGATCTGAGGTGCTGTGGTAGTTTGCCAGGGTGCTGCCTTCATGTCAGGTGGTCCTGAGAGGGGCTCTGTGATGTGTCCATGGCAGCTTGATGGCAACATAGCCAACAGCCCTGGAACGGAGCCTGCTGTGCATCAGCACTTTAAGACTCTCAACTTCAATTCATTCCCTAATCCTGCTTATGTGGCCCCAAAAAAGAAAGCAGCAAACCTCAGCACTCCTGTTTTTCTGTACCCTTTTCCATGGAAATGCCCTTTCCAATCTCCATTGCTTCAGTTTCCCTGTCATGTCACTGAACTCTGAGCCAAGCCAACATGCTCAACCAGAATGACTGTTACAAGCTCAGCTACAGGTTCACTCCGAGGGTTTTACAGTCTTTCTTGGAGTATGGATCAACCCTGTTGCAGCAGTCAAGACAGAAGGAAGGCAAGCATTAGAGTCAGAGCAGAGCTGAGCTCCAGATTTTAAGCTCACAGTTACTGAAAGCTGGAACATCAGATAACTTAATAATGCCAAAACTCTGTGGGATCGCCAAAGTTAGATGATGAGGGAGAAGGACGCTTATTCCTGAATACTGTCATGTGGAGGAATTCTAGCTGTGGGCCTTCGAAATGATAGTTTGGAAGAGACAGACAAGGGTGTTTTTGAATTTGTCACCCAAAACTGGATTCAGACCCTGTAACTAGAGAAATATTTTTGTGAAAAGGCATATGATTGATAAAGAACCCAAAATCACTTCAGAACTAGGCTGGAAGGTATAAAATGATTATGTGGTGAAACAGCTTGGCTTTGTAGTGATGAATTATCCTCACCCCAAACCTTCCAAACAACTTCAGGGAAAAAACAATTTCCTTCCAACATCATATTCTCTGTTTATAAAAAGAACAGAATCAGGCTCCAGGTCACATATCCAGTGCTATACAGGTACAAGATTCTTTTGAGTTACTTCCAAGCGTCCCTGAAATGAAAAACCTGTTTCAAAAGATGATAAATGCTTTAGTCAACAAGATAAAATTTGGATTTTTTTTTTAAACATACCATAATACCTTCCCGTGGAATACTGTTCTTTGAAGAAGAAAATTAGCTAGGGCCAGAATTTGTTTTGGACAGATTGAAATAGAAAAATGCATAAGTCTGTTTCTAATTGAGACAAGTCCTACTAATGCCATTGTATTTCCGTTATTTAAAAACTAGAGTTCTCTAAGATCCTAGGCTGCTTTACATTGAAGTGGAAATGGTAATTTCTAGAGTCAGATTGCTGTGAATACATTTTTATTTATCATTAATAGTTTAAAGGGATAATTAATGCTTTTCATGCTTTCATAAAGTTTTCCTTATTAAGTACAACCACAAAATTGGTGGGGAAGTTCCCCTTTTCTTCATTCATTACTGCTTTTTCAACAGATAACACAGAAAAAGAAGAAAATTCTCAAATAAAACAAGAACCACACCCAATAAAGCAAGAACCACACCCAATGTCGTAGACATCACCAATACCAGGTAAAAGAATTTAGTGTTTTGTGAAGGCAGCGCCTGTCAAGGAATAGTATTCTTATACTTTTGGGGAGGAGAGGGTACAACACTCAATGTCAGAAGGTGCCAGTCCTTTTCTTGTGAATTATTTTATCTGTCTCAGTTCTCACATATGAAGTGCAGGATGTTTTCACTTTCTTATCCAAATACAGTGTAAAGCACACTGTGTTCAAATTTCAGAGACAGTCAGTCCTAGAAAAATGTGACCTAAAAATAAAAATGTGTAATAATTATGTACCTGGGAGGCAGAGCAACTGAAAGCAGAGGGAATTAGTGTTTATGAAGAGCTCTGACATGGTTGTGGGAAAGAGCATTGTTGTTCTTGGTAACACCCATATATTTCCAAATCATAATTGAACAGAAAAGCTCTTCACTATTTTTGCAGTATTGTCTGAGCTTGGGACACTCAGTAAAGCTATTAGCTTTGATGACAAACAGATCTCCTTTAGAAGTTTTCTTTCTTTTGCATTAACTTATGAAAAGCTTAGTTTAATTTACAGTGCCAAAATGTTCAAGTCCGTCTCTTACACTATTTTTAACGTCACTTATTCTTAAAAATGACATTTTTGTGGCGATGGAGAACAGTGATAGTGATGCTGTTACATCACTGAGTTTAAAATGCTGACCCACATGTTTTTGAGTCTCTGTGCTTCATTCAGAGAAAATGGTAGTACTTCTTCCCATTTCAGTTTTTTGATAATACTTGAAACCAGATATTTCCCTCATAGTGTGGTATTTGATACTTCAGCAATTTGATTTGATTTCATCTAACATAAAGTTAGATGAAGCAGTGGCTGGGGAAGCCTGGAGCCTGTGGGTTTTACTCCTGGCACCATCCAGCTTTTTGGAGACCAGGGACAGCCTTGGCCATGGCCCTCCATCCATGCAGCATGAACACAGCCTGGGGCATGAAAGGCTGCTGGTGGCATTGGGACAATGAAATGATGTGGTAGAAAGTGGCAGGCACTGACAAATCAGCATTCCAATTGTCTATGCCCTGAGCATTTCAGGCACAGCAATGGTGGTCTTATTAAATCAGTAAAGTCTGCTTTGTGGGTATTTGTCATAAAACTGAATGTGGCAGGAGAAAATATACTAAAGAAAAAGTTCTGATTTGTCATGGGAAGCACTGCAGTCAGTGAGATATATAAAACCCTCCCACTTGTCCATTAAAGGTGACAGAAATGTTGTCCGAGCAATGGCTACACAATTGGATGCTGCAGTGGTTTGGATTTTAGATGCTTTAGGCCATCCACTGAATTTGTACTAAAGTAAATATTTGTTCTAAATTCTTACAGAGACCACTCACACACATTTAATCTCACATTTATTGAGAGCAATACTCAACTTCTGCGCGCTTGCGGAATCTAGGCCTAAAGTACTGGACAATGCAACACAAACTGCTCATAATTGTAATAAGATCCAAAGCTGCAATGAAACTAACTCACTTTTGTAACTTTTCTTACCTTGTCAGAAGCATCCGGTTCTGAGAAGAGCCTGCTGGGCCTGTCTAGAGCTGTGTAATATAACTGTATAAGAAAAGTATCTTCAATTCAAACCCTTTTGTATAAGAGAAATACCTTCTATACAAACCCTTTTGTATTTTTAAATATAAATGTGTACTTTTTCAGCAGTTCTGTGAATTGACTTAAAGCAAAAAATGACTGTAGATTTGGAATGGCTGGTTTTACTTTGGAATATATTTTAAGAACTAAATATGATGCAGCAATGCTGGGGAGATGATAGGTATTAAAATGATTATGGACTTAGCTGAGGCTGTCTACATTTCCCAATACAGCTAAATTTCACCATACCTGAATGCATCTCAGCTTTTTTAATGAGGAAAAATTTCTGTAAAGAGTTCACTTTTTTTACTTTGGAAGAAAAAAAAAATCATTCATTTTCAGTTACTATTTTAATGGTTGATTGGACAATAGTATCTGCATATTTGAACTAATTTTTCCTGTCATACCTGTCACAATTTATATGTTTTTCCTAAATAAAAGATAAACTGTTTCATTTGATGATTAGTACTCATTAATGAGATGGACTGTGAAATGGTCAGTATTTCAGTGTTAAACCTTGTTATAGTTTCTTCCGTTAATTCAAAGTAGTAAGTGCATGTTTTATCAGAGTATCACAAGTTTATATATGATGAGTTTGGTCTTGCAGTCCTACTGTAGGCAATAGTCCTGTGGATCTGTGTGAGAGCTTTTCTGAAGGCTGTGGGGATGCCTTTCTGTTCATCTAGAACTAGTTATGGAAACATGCTACAAGCTGCTCTAAGTCCTACTATGTCAAAAGCTCAGGATATTCTGTGATTCTGTGACTACAACAATCAGTTGAAGTCCCCTGTAGTCCTGGTTACGCCCCACATCGTGTAAGAGACTAATGTACTTTTTTTTTTTTAAAGTTTCACAAGCCATAAGACATGTACAGTTCTGGCTGTATGATAATCTCTAAAGATGCAAGTTATTCTAAAGGTTTCTCTTTTACTGGAATGAGCTTAGGATGACTGCATTTTATGCACAAATGGTAAACTTTATTCCCTGATGAAGAAATAAAGACTTTCCTGATGGTTTTCATGACTGTCCATGCAGTATACATTTATGTATTTTACAACAAGTCCTAGCAATAATTCTGTAGGCAGGTAGAACATGCTGCAGCACAGTTACTTTCTTCCAGCAAAGAGGTAAGGTCCTGTCATGCCTTTGAGATAGAAATCCAGCTCTGGGTGGGTGAGGTGGTTGTATCTTCAAGGAAAATTTTGAAGCCTTAAATTCATTTGAGTAGAGTGTCTATTCCCTGGAAGCAATCTGAAATGCAGCAGATAAATTCAGAGCAGCACATGCTTGTGTTTTCACAATTGCTCCATGCAGATCTAGGTGCTCCCACTCAATTCTGGGACCTTGTGCTGGTGATGTCAGCAGGGGGCAAGGTTGGCTTTGTGCTGAGGCATTTTGAAAACACACATCCTGTCCGACCTTCCTGCTCTCCAGCTGGTGGTGCCTAGTGCTGAGCTGCCTTCCTGCCTCAGCAGACAGCCCCTCCCAGCCCCATGGAACCAGCCAGTTGGTGCACCTTGTCTGCTAACCCAGCCTATGGGTACTCTCCACATTATAACCACTAACACATTTGCCTGCTGATGACTCAAACAGAAAGGCTCAGTTAATGAACCTGCAGCAATAGGTCAGGATCAAGTTTCGCACTTGCTGCTGGACACATTCAGAATGAGGAAATGAGCTAATGCAGCTTTCTCTGGGTTTCAGCTGGCTTGACTTCCCCTTCTGAAAAAGCAGAAGGACAGTCCATCCCTTCTTGACACACAGCCCTCTTTAAGAGGCACATTTTGCACAGCTGCCTGTGGAGCAAGGCTGTCTATTGCTGATGGAGTTTAAAGTGTTTACTCAAAGTGAGGGCAAGGTATCACAGCAAAGGAACCGGGAAAATAAATAATTCCAGGATATTGCCTTGTCAAGTGTATAATATCAGAGTGGTCCTCTTACAACTTTGTATGCAGGACCTGAAAAAAAAATTAAGTGAAAGGGGATGCAGTGGTTTTACTGGAAGGACTAGAGTCCTTGTATGATGCTGGGAGTTGGAGTGGTGGTGTGCATCATGTGTGGCCTGCTGCTGGGCGTGCAGTAATGCTGATGGGTGTGTTGGCACTCAACGCTGAAGGCTCATTTTGGTCTCAGACATTTTGAGTTACATCCAGTAGAGGTAAATTAGACTGACAAAATAATTGCACCAATATTTATACCTTCCAAATATCAATTTTATATTAAGAAATTACCTACCTCTAATCCTAACAGCAGACTTTTAAGATGTTGACTGTGAAAATCTCACTCATTTTCAAACACATGAGATATGTCACTCTTTAGGTGTTGAGTGATAATGCCCTAAAAAGCCCTGGTTGTACTAATAAACAAACAAATAAATAAAATTGCAACCACTTACCAGACCTCTGACTGGTTTTTGTTCCAGCATGAAAGGTTTCTGTTGACAAAGAAGGAGACAAGTATTTATTCCCTATGTTTTACTGAACTTTAAAAACCTGTCCTGTGCAGTGGGCTGGCTCCTTTCTCTTAAATGGGAATTTTAGATCCAAGTAGTCAGTATCCAGGATGTCCATGGCGAAACTGGGCATTTCTCGGTTACGGCACCCTGGCTTTTCTCACAGCGTAACAACCAGTTTAAGTCCAGCACCTCTGTGGTGCAGCTGCTGGCCAGTGTTTTTCCCTTGGGAATTAAAGTTTTCCACATACAAAACTTGAACCTTTTCTCCTTTGTTTCTTTCTGTATCTGTCCTGTCAGAGACCCACTGTCAAGGAAGAGGGCAGGCTCTTGTTTCTGTGATTGTGTAACAGCTGTCTGCCATCAGTGACGTAAGCAAGGCCTCCCTTGGCTCTGTATTGAATTAAGCTGAAATTTAAACTACCAAAAATAAAAAATTACATTTTGAATACTGAGTTACAGGTGGTGTCTTCCTGTGAACTAACCCATCACTGGCATTTACAATCTCTGTTTCATTTCTCACATCACAAGATAAGAAATGATGAAACAGGAAGAAACGTGAATTGCGTGGTTTCCAGTAATGTACTGTCTGTAACAGAGTTTTAAATTTAGAAATAAGCTTTCATGACAGTTTGTGGTGTTCTCCATAAGCAGCAGCTATCTGGTGACTAACAGAGCAGAATCCAAACAACCCTGGAGGGGCCTTTTTTAATATATGTGGTTGTATAATTTTGCCTTGCATACAGGGAAGTCCCCATGTTAAAATAATAGGAAGCCAAATGTAAATAACCATGTTTCTGAACTCCACAGATGCAAAGCACCACACCCAAGGGCCAGGGGGAACTTATGGTTAGTATTTGATGTTTTTAATGCAGACAGAGCAAGCTTTTGTCTTTACAGCTAATAAGGCCACCGGGCTGATCCTGTGGCAGGGCTGGTCAGTGAGGAGAGCCCCTGTCAGCTCCACCATGGTTTGGGGCTGTTGCCTGCCAGGATTGGGCAACAGCGGTGCTGCATCATTGCCCAAAACATCTCTGCTCCCAGCTGAGAGTGGGGCTGGGTTTGCTTGATGCTTAGCTCACGGTAACGTGCTGGCCTGCCAGGGACAAGAGCTGCACCCAGGCATGGGCTCTCGCAGGAGACAGAGCACCGGGAGTCAGGGATGGGGCCGAGGGCTCACGGCTGGCTGGAGTTGGGCTCCTCTGAGCATCCTGTGAAGAGCAGGTCCTGCCTCTGTCGGGGGACTGCCTTGCACTGGCGCCCATTGTAATCCTGGGTGCACTTTTGCCTGCAAGCAGTGTAGGATTGATCCATGCAGATCTCACATCCATTCAGGTCTTTCTGCTCAGGGCTGGGGAGGGAGAAGGAGGAGGTAGATGCAGATTATGTGCTGGCATATCAGAGTGTCTTAGCAAGGGACCCTCCTGCTCTCCCAGTGGGAGGTAGAGGTCTGTCTCCAGCCCACCCTGGCATTTCCCTATGCCTGGGGTCCCCTCCTGTTCGGCCTCATGCTCAGGTAAGGAGGTGAGCAGGGCTGGGACTGGCTCAGGTCCTCGAGGGCTGCTTAAGGCAGCCTTTCAGTGGCAGATTTTGAGGAAGCTGCAGGTAACTGAAAGGAAATGGTGATCAAGGGCAGGAGCTCTTGCACACAGCTCGTAGCTGCCCCATCCTGCCTGGGCTCTGTCCCAGCTTCCCTACCTGCCCTACAGAGAATGGTGCTGCCATCCCTGGGCTCAGGAAGTGCTTTAACACGCTTCGTTCAGCCCTTCCACCTCTGCTAGAGATGAAAAAAGCTCCTCTGGCTGCCATTGCCAAGGCACCTGTCTGTCCTTGACCCTCTGCTGCAGCACCCTGTGCCATCACAGGGCAGCATCAGCAGTCGGAGGGTCACTTGGATATCAGGGCAGCCAGCCTGGCCCTTGCCCTTCACTGTCCCTGATTCCAGAGGTGCTTCCAGGATACCCCGAGGCCTCCCACCCCGCCTCCTCCCTCTCCCTGGAGCCACCGGAGGGGCTGGGCTGGGAACTCACCATGGGAAGCACCGACTCAGTACAAACCACAGTGGGTAAACGATTACGGGTGCAATTGCAGCCCAAGTTCCACTTCCCCAGCGCTTTAACTGCGAAGCAGAACTGTGCGAGGGCAGAGGGGAGGGCAGGGGAGGAGAGGAAAGGAGAGGGTGCCCAGACACTCGGAGAGGCAGAAGCAGGGTCCGGAGCAGGACACCGCGGGCAGGAGCAGCAATGGCGGACGCCTTCATCCGGCACATCGAGCTGCTGGGCTACGAGAAAAGGTTTTTCCCCAGCCAGCACTATGTGAGTACACAGCAACCTTCCAACAAGTGAAGAGCGAGGACTGGGCGGGGTAAAAAGCCTGCCCAGCAAATTTCCTGAGATAAATGTGACCAAGGGCCTAAGAACATCCTTTTTGGAGGGGTCATGGATGATGGCATGAGCTGGAGGCAATCAGAGACTAAAATGTCCTAAACACACAAGATTTTGGGCACCTCCTTTGCAAGCTGTTGGTTACTTCACAGGCTTGGAAAGCACTTTTTCCTCTTTGACTGCCACCCATCCGCATGTTTCTGTCCCCTCTCCATCCATGCTGAGTTCCTTAGTGCCCAGCTTGCTCGATGACAAGGCAGAGCTATTTGCATGGGGTGGTGGAAGGAAAACACGCAGTTTATCTGAAACTGGAACATCTGTGGGGCTCCCCAGGCACAGCGCAGTGTGGGGTCCCACTCACCTGCAGAGCTTCAACCTCTGCTTTGCCCTTCAGGTCTACATGTTCCTGGTGAAGTGGAATGACCTATCCGAAAAGGTCGTCTACCGCCGCTTTACTGAGATATACGAGTTCCACGTGAGTCCTTGCAGGACAGGCACTGTCCCCTGGCCCAGCACACCAGGGCTCAAGGTGGGGAAAAGAGGAGGGTGAATTCCATCTGAAATTGCCCCAAAGCAAACCTGGCTCCAAAGAAGCTTCTGTGTCCAGTCCTTCAATCTCTTTTGCCCCTTTAAAGGTGGGAGTCATCTGTGTCCCTGGGCAGGTTTCTCCCAGTGCTGAAGTGTGGGATCCAGCCAGCACATCCTAGTGGCAGCAGGGCGAGCATCAAGAAGGGGGGCAAGCTGTGGGCAGGAGGGTGGGTGTTAAAGGGGGTTCCCCTGGTGCCATCCTCACGGCCTGCCTGGCTCTACCTGCAGAAAGTGCTGAAGGAGATGTTCCCCATTGAATCCGGGGACATCAACACAGAGAACCGGATCATCCCACACTTGCCAGGTGAGGGGCAAGCACCGGGGCTGGAGGGTGAAATAGAAATTGCAGCAGGTTGGGAAATTCCCTGGTGGGTCAAGCTGTTCTGGCTGCTTCCCAGGCAGGTGCGTGGTCTGATCATTCCTGCCCACCAAGCTTGAAATCTAAACCCTGGAAAGATCTGAGCGGTGGCAGTGGTTCCTCCCCACTCCGCAGCCCCACAGACTCCTTTCTGAAGGCTGGGCATGTCCTGAAGCATCAGCTGTGACCCCTGGCTTTGGGGAGGCTGAGCTGAGCTGAGCTGAGCCCTCCTTTGGTGACACCATCACTGGGGTTGGTTTAATGCCCGTATGGCAACACAGATACTTTGTAAGCAATGCAATACCTCTTCAATGACAGGGAATGAACTCCTGATCCAAACAGCTTTGTCCCCAAGCAAGTGCAGGTCAACAAACTTCCCCCTTTTAATTAATTTCCTGCTTTAAAGGAGGCAGGAGAGAGCCTGAGAAAGAAGTACAGATTGTGGTTGACACCTATCAACGAGGAATAAGCCTGCACTATGCAGGGTGGCACATTTGGGAGGCAGCTCCGTTGGGGCTGGACTAACACTGGCATGCTGGGCTTGTTCCCATGCACCGCCCCCACCATGCTCGGGCTGTTCAAGTGTCCTTGTTCCGCTTGGGGAACTGAGAGCACTGGGGACTAGGCAGGTGTCAGACTGCTCTGGGGGGGGCATGGGTGTGCCACCAACCACACACATGCACCCCCTGTTATGCAGTTCAGCATTGCTGGGGGTTGGAGCTGCCAGTGACATTTTGGAGCTCTGGGGTCAAGAGCACCGTGGCCAGTGGGACAGGGGGATAAGCATAAGCATAAGTGTCCTCTGATCACAGGCTCCCCCTCTGGGTGCCCCAATGCAGCTGCTGTATTTATGGGCCAGCAGCTGGGCTTAGTCTGAACACATGTGGGAATTATCCTGAAGCTGAAATGGGGTCAAACAGGGTCTTTTCTGAGCTTGCATGAGCTGTACTCCCCCAGAGCTTCACATTATGGACACCATGGAACCATGCAGCACCCTGGGGCCAAACCCACTTGTTTGCAGGGCAAAATTAATGATTCAGAGCAGCCTGCTTGGGAACATATTAAAAACAAGGCTCTCTGTCTGCTTTTTCTGAGCCCTTTTCCCTCTCCCTCAGCCCCAAAGTGGTTTGATGGGCAGCGCTCGACTGAGAACAGGCAGGGCACGCTGGCCGAGTACTGCTACACACTGGTCAACCTGCCCCACAAGATCTCTCGATGCCTGCATGTGGTCAGCTTCTTCAAGGTCCGTCATGATGACATGAACCCTGTCACGGACAGCCAGTGAGTCCAGCTGCCTGCTAGTTTGAGGGAAATCCTGTGTCCCTGGCCTTTGGGTGCTGGCAGTAGCCCACAGGGAGGACATCGCTGCTGATGGACAGGGGTGGTTGGCATTGAGCTGCCTTTGCTCTGACCTGTCTAGGATCAAGAAGCCTGAGGTCTTCCTCCTGCCGAAGGATTCCAAGCAAAGCCTCACTGGTAAGAGGCCTCAGAGGGGTGCAAGCAGCTGCCTTGGTAGCAACAAAGGCCATTTGGGAGAGGGGCTGCCATCCCACAGCGGATATGCTCATCAAGAGCACGGTCTTTGTGCCAGAGCTTCAGCTGGGGGGAAGCCAAAGCTTCAGGGGGAATGAGTCACTGTCCTGAGATCCAGCTGCTTTGGGGAAGGAAGAGGCTGGGAGGGCACTTTGGGCTGTCCTGGGGCTGCTTCTGGCCTGCCTGAAATAGGGTGTTTCTCTGCTGGGTGCTGGGAGAGGGAACATCTCTCACTTCTCCCATGCAGACATCACAGGCCCCATCGTCCTGCAAACCTATCGAGCCATCGCTGACTATGAGAAGAGCTCCATGTCCGAGATGGCTCTAAAAGCTGGGGACATGGTGGATGTCGTGGAGAAGAGCGAGAATGGTATGTGTCCATCCCTTGGAAGTGTCCCGAGGGCCAGCCCCCTCCCTGCCACCATTTCAGCAGGGATGAGGACTGCCCTTGCATCTTGAGTCCAAACGTAGCATGTGAGTTAGTTATGACAGTGCACAGGCTGAAGGGTGAGGGGCAATTCTAGAAAACGGTGCAACTTCCTGATGTGCCTCAGCCTGTGAGGTTTCCTGCCCAGCAGGAACATGATGAACTGGTCAAGCCCTCTGGTTGCACCATGTCAACAGAGACCAGCCCCAGCACTGTCCCTTCAGTCCAGGACATGTGGATGTCTGCACCTGCCCCAGCCAGGACAGACTCAGTGCTAGTGTCCCCATGGTGCCCCCACAGTATTCTCTGTTCATGTCCATGGCTACTTTCCTTGCAGGCTGGTGGTTTTGCCAGTTGAAGAATAAACGGGGCTGGGTGCCTGCTGCCTATCTGGAGCCGATGGATGGTCCTGATGAGTCTGAAGAGCAGGAGCCCAACTATGCAGGTAAAATGCTGGGGTGACCAGGGTATGCATCAGTGCACAGCCTGTGCAGCTCCCCACTGGGATGGCTCACTGCAAGACTGGGCAATCCACACTGAGCAGGATCACTGGGCAGGGAGATGCTGCTGTAGGAACTGCCAGAAGGGATAAATCTCATGATTTGGTGCCTCAATGTCAACCTTGGGAGCTTCCCATGACCTGCAACTCAGCATTAGACGTGTTTTGGCTGATCACAGATGCTCATCTTGATCCAGTGGCCGTGCTGAGGTGGCTGGGTGAATACTGAAGTGCTGGGTTAGCAGAGGAGCACAGTGCCCCCCACGTCACCCTGCCATGACAATGGGGCCTTATTGCATGGAGCAGAGGGAGGATCCCACAGACTTGTGCTAATTGCTCACCAGGCTTCAGCTTCATGGGATTTACAACACTGCAACAGGCTTTATTACCACAACACTTCCTTCTGCCTCATTTCATCAACTGAATTCTGAACACACTTTCCAGCAGAGATAGTTGTGCTTCCACTGCTTGCACCCAGCAGCTTTCTTCTGGAGAGGTGATGGAGGGGCTGGGATGAGCCATGGGCAGTGACAAGGCTGGGGAAAGTCTGAATCCAAACTTGAAGCACCCTGGGTCTTGCCTAAAATGTACGATAAATGTTCTGGTGCCTCCTCTCTCCTCAGTGGCTGGGGAGGTTGAGCTCCATCCCAGGGGGGGCAGCATATGATCTGCCATCCCCATTTTGTGTGCAGGTGAGTCGTATGTGGTCCAGAAAAGCTACACAGCTGTGGAAGAGGACGAGTTGACCCTCAAGGAGGGTGATACAATCGAAGTCATCCACAAGCTCCTTGATGGCTGGTGGGTCATCAGGTGAGAGATGCCAAGAACAGGTCAGGTGAGCAGGATTCAGGCAGAGGGAAGGGATGCACCCATGGTTCTCCACATCAGGGCTGTGGAAGCCGTGGGCTGTTTGGTGCCACTGCCCAGCACTTCCTTTTGCAGGGCTGCTTCTTAGAGTCTCTTCTTTGCCAAATATTAAATGTCCCCTCTGTTGGGGACTTCAGAAATATCCAAGAAGGAGGCAGATGGGAAAAAAAATTGTTAGTTATTTTGCCTCTAATTGGTCTGGCACATTTTGCTTTGCAAAATCTCAACTTCCATCTCATCTGCAAGGAACATGAAAGGTAACCCACAGGACACCAGCAGGGGACAGGCATGAACCATGAATCATGGGATATCCTAAGCAGGAGGTGTTCAAGGCCAGTTGAATGGGGCTTGGAACAACCTGCTCTAATGGAAGGTGTCCCTGCCCATGGCAGGGAGTTGGAACAAGATGATCTTTAAGGTCGCTTCCAAGCCAAACCACCCTGGGATTCTTTGACACCCACAAGGATCATCAAGTCTCTCTCCCGGACTGAGGAGGCAGTTGCAGAGCCACGACTGCAAGTGATGTTGCTTTGTGTTGCACTGCAGGAAGGATGAAACCACGGGTTATTACCCCTCCATGTACCTGCAGAAAGCTGGAGAGGTAAACTCTGTGAAGAGTGAACTGAGGAACCGGAGTGCTCCTCCACGGAGGTAGGAGAAGCCCTGGGTGGGAGGGGGCTTGGACTAAAGCTCTTCCTTGAGCAAGATGAAATTAAACCAGACAGTGGGTTGTGGTGTCACCTGCTTGCCCTGTCAATGAGGAACTGCTTGGGTCGATGTGAGCAGAGCAGACAGACCAGGCTGCAGCAAAACCAGCTTTGTGCTCCCCAGCTCCCACAAGTACCCTAGCATTGCTGGTGCCAGGCTGCGTGATCCTTACTCCAACAGGTCCTCCAGCCAGGGCATTTCTCCGTGTCCTTCTGCAAAGTTTATTTTCTGGGCTAATCTCCTTTAATTTTCAAATTGACCATTTTCTTATTTCCCAAGTGCATGCACTGAATCTAAGAGGCGAGATTTGACTAAACAGAGCTGCCAAATGGCCTAATCTGACGGGAGGATTTGAGCTAATGGAAGGGATTTTATTTTGATTAAAAAGATAAAAAGCAATAATAACTCATTAATTCTGGTGTGGAGAGAATGGCTAGGAAGGGCAGAGCTTGCAGCTGTCTTTTCTTCCCTGCAAGAAAACACATAAACCCTGCTCTAAAAATCTCTCCAAATCCAGTTCTGATGGATCATGGACTGGATGTGGGACAGTGTAAAGTGGTCCAGATCCACCTATTTGAGTGCAGGAATGCTTGCTGATACCCTTGGGGGAGGTGAGGTGGCCTGTTCCAAGGTGACTGTCTTGTCCCCCCACCATGGTGACACTGCCCCTGCAGTGCTGGCGCTGGCAGCCAGGCTGAGCCCTGTTGCAAATGTGGTGACCTGCCATTGTGGGTAAGAGCTTTAATATGACATGGGATGTGTTCTCAGACCAGGAAGGGGCTGAAGGTAGGCAGACACATTGGCTCAAGAAGAGCAGGAGGATGGTGCCATGAGGTGGAGTTCAGGAGCCACCTCACTGCTGTGTGGTAGTGGAGGCAAAGCAGTGGCCTCCGTCTGCGTGCCTGGGGGCGGTCCTGATGCTGTGTGTTCTCCTGTAGTAGCACCATGCTGCTGAGCCTTTAACTTCTCTCAGTAGTTTCTCTGCTGTGGGTTCAACACTGCACATCCAGGTGCATGCTGACACATGCCCCACGCTCCATTCCCCTGCATCTGATCCTTGGGCATTGGGGAGCCATGCCAAGCCCTACAGCAGGGACCTCAGTGTTGCAGCCAGGAGAGGTGCTGTATGTCCACTCATCAAAGAGCTATAGATCACTTACGGGGCTTTCTTGGTAAACCTCATGCCCATCTCATCCTCCCAGCCTTACACCCAATCTTCCTCACCATCCCCATTGTTACCTTCCAGGCTCAGGGTTCACCCTTCAGTGTTTGCTTCTAAAGCACCATCCAGCTACCTCTGAACACATCGTACATCATGTCCCTCGTGGCTCTCCTCGAGGGCTGGCATCCACCAGGCAAAACTCAAAAGCAGAAATTGGGGTTTGGGTGAAGCAGAGGAGGAGACACGGTGAAAGAAACGTGTGGTGTTAGAGCTACCAGCATTAAAATGAAAGTTTTGTTTCTCACTCCCTGCAGATCCACCATCCGAAATGCGAAGAGCATCCATAAGCAGGGCCGGAAGCAGATCAGCCCGGAGACTTACAGGAGGAACAGCAAGAAGTACATCCAGAGCCAGTGGAACATGCAGGGAAATTCCCAGAACAAGGCCAATGTCATCAGTAAGTCTCAACGAGACTGGAATCCTGCAGGCATGGGCTGTGACCCCCAGTGCTGGCAGCTGGAGCAGGATGGCACACTTAGGTCACCCCCTGCCCATCTGCCTTTTTCCTATGGGGAAAGTGTGTGCAGGGAGGTGTTTCTTTCAGCGAGGTTTCTTACCCCTGGCTATAGGTCAGATAGAGTGGAATATGGACCTGGAGGGAGGTCAGCCCGCATTTGGGACGTGTGCTTTCCTCTGTGCACCTCGCCTCCCCATTACTATTGCCATTGCCACATACGTGAGCTGTCAGCAGAGCCCCCAGAGGGAAGTGTTGTATGAAGAATCATGGAATCATAGAATGGTTTCAGTAGGAAGGGACCTTAATGATTATCTTGTTCCAACCCCACCTTCCACTAGCCCAGGTTGCTCCAAGACCCGTCCAACCTGGCCTTGAACACTTTCAAGCATGGAACAGCCATAGCTTCTCTGAGCAACCTGTGCCAGGGCCTTACCCCCCTCACAGGCAAGATTTTTTTCCTAATATTTAATCTAACCCTTCCCTCTGTCATTGTGAAGCCATTCCTCCTTGTCCTGTCACTCCAGCCCCTTGTAAAAAGCCTCTCTCCATGAGAAAGATGGCTGCCATTGAGGTAGACCCTTTAGATCTGGCAGTCCCCATGCAGTACCCATGACCTTCCCGAGGGAGAGCAGCTCCTTGTGCAGACCTAAAGCTGGGATTCCCCTGAGAAGAGTTCCCAGCTGGGCACAGGTGGGCTCATCCCACCACCCTCACCTACATGAAGACCGTTACAGGCAACAGGGAGGAGAGGCAGAAGCTTTGGTGGCCATCACATAGGAAGCTGCTGAACGTTCATGAGGGGAGTGGGTGGTGGAGCACTTTGACCCATCTGTACATCTGCTTTGCTCACAGTTGAGAAAAATGAGCCACAGGACAACAAGGCCAAGGCTCAACCTGCTGTTCCTCCTCGTCCCAGCAAAGATCTCATCTTGAACCGCTGCACTGAGAGGACCTGGAGGAAGATCCTGTGAGGATTCTCTGAGCCCCCACACCAGACACCCACTGCTTCATCTCCTCCAGCCCCTGCACAGCCAGGGCTTGGAGCCAGACCAGGGATCCATGTGGTTCTGGCAGCCACCACAGGCCACAGGGGACTGCTGGGCAAATCGGCACAGACCTGTGCCCGCCCTCATCCTCCATCATGGCCAGCCCAAGGTGTCCTGGTGGCATTGTGAGGAGGGACTGGCCCTGCTCCACCAGCACCAGGGGGCTGAGACCTCACAGCCACCAGGACCCCTCATCTCTAGATCCCCTTTTATCACCTCTTTGTGTTTTGAATGATTTTGTGGTTTTCATCAATAAAGGAGAGACACTTGATAGACATCTCAGTGTCCACCTAGACAGTGAATCAGGCAGACCCTGAGGAGCAGAGTGGGTATCGTGACAGAAAAGGTGTTCTCCCTGGGGGATATTGGGCAAGAGTCTCTTGCAAAAGATGCTGGCAGGGAGGAAATTTAGTTGAGGGGGATGAAAGGACGGCAGCTTCCTCCTGGAAGGCGGCTACTTTGTTCCCTGAAGTGGAAAGCGAGGGCTAGGATGTGAGGATGGGGCTGCTTCTCAGAGGGAGTGTGGTGTGACGGCTGGTTTTGGGTGCCACCAGAGCCAGCCCTGCCATCACCACGCCAGACGGGGTTGGTCTGGGTCTGGGTTTGGATTTGGGTTTGGGGTGAGGTCTGGGTCTACATGTAGATTTGGGCCTGAGTTTGGGTTTTGATCTTGGTTTGGGTCTGGGCTGGGTCTAATCCATACCAGGGTGCGGATTTAGGTCTGGGGGTATGTTTAGATTTAGAACTAGGTTTGGGTGTAGGTTTAGGTTTAGATTTGGGTCTGGGCTCTGAGACACACCCTCAGCAGATGGCGG